>NC_081291.1:129022238-129325268 GCF_030435805.1 Mustela lutreola | reverse complement strand
CGGTCGGGGGCTGGGAAGGTTTGCCAGAAGCGGGAAGACGGAGATCTGAGTTCCCGGTTGGCATCGCCACACCCAGGACCTGCCCGTACTGCAATTCCCCACGGAAACGACCGAATTGAAACGAGAAGCTTTTTCTCTGGGTGCAAGAGCTTGAGTGCTTCAGGTAACTCCCACGGCAACACCGGGTAAGGCAGCACACGCCGCCTCCCGACCCTGAGTTTCCCTTTCAGGCAGCATTTCCGCCGCTGACCTACTCAGACTGATGGAGAAAGTTTGGCTGGTGGGTAAGATGTAACATACAAAACGCAGGGCGTGAGAGCGATCTCCCTCCACCCGCTTTCTCTCTTAAAGGCTGAACGTTTACAGTGGCAAACATGACATTCCGTAATCAAAAGTATGAAGTCACTTCCCCCAGCCCCCCGCACAGCCCTTCCCCTCTCCTTTGGCCACGCGAAATACATAGGGAGAAATGCTAAAATTCAACTTTTCCCCAAATACAGCAGTAGTTTTGAAAGCATTGTCTGCACCTCTGTTAATATGACAATTTACATCTGGCCAAGTGCAGCGAGGGCTTTGGAATCCTGTGGTGTGAATATCGGTTTCAAAATAAGACTTTTGAATGAATGAACGGAAGTCAGTGCAGTTAGTTCATCATGACTGCAGACATGGAACACTTTTAAACAGCATTCGCTATGCGCTGTGTTTTATTGTTGTTGTTAGTATTATTGAACTATTTATATGCACTGGGGAACATGAAACTGGAAAATTGTTCCAACATCTCAATGGCCACACAGTTATTTAGGAGCTTTTGCCCTTAAAATGTCAAATGTTTAAATGCCTTATGTTCAGAATGCTCGATTTGATCTCTCATTTTCTAATGAAATCATCCAGCTTAAGTAAGGAGCAAGAAGCCACCGAGTGATGTTGAAATGACATAAAAAACCTGTCATTTCCCATCATGGTACTTCCCATCATGGTCCTTATTTTTCCCTTTTTACCCTTAATCTAGATGACAAAGTAATGTATTCTCTCAATGTTGAAAGAAATCATTAAGATCAGGTAGTTAGATCTATGAACATAACTAGTTTTAAAACTTCAAACATATGAGAAATGAGATAAATATTTTTTTTTCCAAGGACATCTTCATCTTAAATGACAGGTTTTATCTGAAACATCCTTTCTTCCCATCTTGAGCAGCTGCTCAGGCCAGGATGATGCTATGATACTGGAACTAAATTCTACCCTTGGATTTAGAATTGGAAGACTGTATGTTCAGTACAGTAATGGGTACTAAGTGGGGGAGGGCTTCAATAGAGGCTGACTGGATGAGCAGAGTCAAATGGAGGTGGGGGTTGGTGATGGGTGCAGGAAATACCATAAAAGGAGAGATTACCATAGTCAGGGCCCCTTCAGCTAGGAATGGAAGGAGCAAACTCCAAGCTGTTTGTGCTGGAGGTGAGGTAATAGTGGTAACTAGACTGAGAAAGGAAGCAAAGGTCAGCTTCTCCTGTCTCATTAAGGAACTTGAACGTTATCCTTGAGGTCAAGTGTGTATCAAATTTCAGCCATTTCAATACAAACTCCTCTAATTTTTTGTCATGTCTGTGTACCTCCCATACTATTATCTACTTGATATTTTTCTTTTCTTTCAAGCAACTCTTTTCTTTTTTTCTCATTTAATTTAAAAGGAAACAGGGGTGCCTGGGTGGCTCAGTCGTTTGGGGGCATCTGACTCTTGATTTCGGTTCAGGTCATGATCTGAGAGCAATGAGATGAACCCCACAATGAGCTCAGCGCTGGGTGTAGAGCCTACTCAAGATTTTCTCTCCCTCTCCTTTTGTCTTTTTGCCCCCTCCGCATCCACTGGCATGGATGTACCCTTTCTCTCAAATAAATATACAAATAAAGAAATCACTACTGTAACTGGAAAGGTACCAACACTTGCTAAAAAATAGAAGGAACCATCAAAATAAATATAATGGGAAATAAAGCAATATTATTTAATTCTGCTTATGGCTGCCTGCTCCAGGCTTCTAGCCTGAAGCCTGCTATTCCTTTCTTAAAAGAAAAATTAGGGGACGTCTGGGTGGCTCAGTTGGTTAAGCAGCTGCCTTCGGCTCAGGTCATGATCCCAGCGTCCTGGGATCGAGTTCCACATCTGGCTCCTTACTCTGCGGGGAGCCTGCTTCTCCCTCTGACTCTGCCTGCCACTCTGTCTGCCTATGCTCGCTCTCGCTCGCTCTCTCTCTGACAAATAAATAAATAAAATCTTTTAAAAAAATAAAAAAATAATAAAAAATTAAAAAAAAAAACAATTAGCAATGCCAGAAAAGGCACTCAAAATTTGAACAAAGTGAGATTTTTCTCTTGGGGTAATCTGAAGAATTAAAAGAATTTGTGTCATTTATTTGCAATTTGAAATCCTGTAAAACAGAACAATATTATGTTTATGCCTATAAACATATAATATATGTTTATAAAACATAGATATGATTATAAAACATGAATAGAAAGCATGGACACAGGCAGGAGGGACACAATCAACTTCAGGATAGTGAGAAGGCTGGAAGAGGAATGGAATGAGAAGGTACGGAGGAGGCTCCAACAATGGTATCTAATTTAGTAAAAAAAAGAAAGATCTGGGCGCCTGGGTGGCTCAGTGGGTTAAGCCGCTGCCTTCGGCTCAGGTCATGATCTCATGGTCCTGGAATCGAGTCCCACATCGGGCTCTCTGCTCAGTGGGGAGCCTGCTTCCTCCTCTCTCTCTCTGCCTGCCTCTCTGCCTACTTGTGATCTCCCTCTGTCAAATAAATAAATAAAATCTTTAAAAAAAAAAAAAGATCTTAAGCAAATATTACTAAATGGTTGGAATTGTGAAATCTGGATGATTACTAATTAGTATTTATTATATTGTTCTCTGTATCTTTCTGCATATTTGAAATATTTTTATATTTTAAAAAAAAATTTATAAAAGAGAATACCAGGGCGCCCGGGTGACTCAATGTGTTAGGCCACTGCCTTCAGCTCAGGTCGTGGTCTCAGAGTCCTGGGATTGAGCTCCGCTCAAGCTCTCTGCTCAGCTGGGAGCCTCTGTATCTCTCTCTCTCTCTCTGCCTGCCTTTCTGCCTACTTACGATCTATGTCTGTCAAATAAATAAATAAAATCTTTTTTAAAAAGAGAGAGAGCAAATACCAAAGGGGGTTAGGGTCCCTCTATTAGATTCAATGTAATTTAATATCATATCCATGCTTCAACTAAAATAAGCACTGGAAATCAGTAACACAGTTTGTCGAGCTTCCTTTTTTTTTTTTTTAAAGATTATTTATTTATTTATTTGACAGAGAGATTACATGTAGGCAGAGAGGCAGGCAGAGAGAGAGAGGAGGAAGCAGGCTCCCTGCTGAGCAGAGAACCCGATGTGGGACTCGATCCCAGGACTCTGGGATCATGACCTGAGCCGAAGGCAGCGGCTTAGACCACTGAGCCACCACACTCTGTATGTCTTCTATCCCCACAAATCCCTAGATATAACAGGAAATAGATTTTTAAAAATTAGAGTTATGGAAGACAAAAAAGGGAGCATCAGTGGTCCAGCAATTCAGAGGTCTTCCTGGATTACATAAAGGAGATAGGATTTGATTGCCAGTAGATCTGTAAACCAAAACTGTACAGGGTAGGACCAGGGCAAGAGCTGGGGAGGCTTCAAGGTAAGAGGCAATAGCTACAAAGAGAGGCACTTTCATCATAGCAAGCAACTAAAGAATGCTATTAACCCATTCATTCTATAAAGACATAAATCATTTACTCTATGCAAGACCCCATACTAGGTCCTGGAGATTTGCTTTCATGGAGGGAAATAATCAAATTGTAAATAAATCATCCATAACTAAGATTATGTTTGATGATGACAAAGTATATAACAAAAATCAAGCAGGATAATGAGAATCAGCAGGTGGACATGTCCATCCCCAACCCAGACAGATGCTCTTTGTAAGTAGGGGTGCCTGGGTCAAGGAGAGAGGGTATCATCCCAAGGGACTGCTGACCAGTGGTGAGGAGAAAGGAGACCACATACATAGACACACACACGTGCATGCACACACATGCCCACAGAAGGTAAACTACCCGCATCCCTTGCCACGCAGGATATTGTGTACTTCTCCCCTTCCCACCACAGTCAGCAAAGCAAACACCCAGAATTAGAATGAGCACCACAAGGATTCCTGGGTGGCTCAGGTGGTTAAGCATCTGACCACCCCTATCATTTTCAAGGTCTCTCTCTATCTATCTATCTATCTCCAGTAAATAAACAAATAAATAAAGTCTTTGAGTTGGCACCAAAGATAGGCAAATGAGATTTTTCAAACAACCCACCAACTGTTCCTAAAAAGCTATTACTATGAAAGAGAGGAACCCACTGCAATCAACAAACAGACTGAATCCCAAAGTTATTGTTCATAGAGCAAAAAGAAGTTTTATAACATAAATATTTTTTTATCCTTGAAAAAATAATACAGGATCTTACATTCATAAAACAACCAAGCTATTATGAAAAAAACCCAGTTAGATGAATAATGAATATATTTATTGAAATTTTTAAAATGAATATATATGGGCACCTGGGCGGCTCAGTCAGTTGAGCCTCTGCTTTTGGCTCAGATCGTGATCTGGGGGTCCTGGGATTGAGTCTCATGATGGGCTTCTTGTTCCATGGGGAGTCTCCTTCTCCATCTCCCTCTGCCCCTCCCCCCACCCATGTGCATGCTCTCTCTCTAATAAATAAAAAAATCTTCAAATCAAATCAAATCAAATGAATGTATAGATTGAACAATAGTAAGTGATACTATGCTGCAGATACTCCTCTAAGCATTCATGCATAACATATTTAATCTTTATAATCTTCTAAAGTAGGCAATAATATTAGCATACTCATTTTACATATGAGTAAACTGAAGACTTGAAAGTTTAATTAACTTACTCAAAGCAACACTGTAATAAATGGCTGAACCAGGATTTGAACTCAGGCTTTTAATCACCATGCTATGCTGATTCAAGCTGAACTGAAGGGTGAATTAGTAATCTAGAAGATTGGGTCCAGTTTTATCCCAAATTGCAGAAGAAAGGATAGATAAAGCAACGAGCAAAAATTTAAGTAATATGGAGAATAAATCAAAGTTCCAACATTCATCTGATAGCCATCTACAGAATGGGTAGAAGAGAATACTCAAAGAGATAATAGAAAATGTATCTTCAGGGCACCCGGGCGGCTTAGTCAGTTTAGCATCTCCCTTCAGCTCAGGTCATGGTCGCAGGGTCCTGGAACTAAGTCCTGCATTGGGCTCTCTGCTCTGCGGGGAGGCTGCTTCTCCCTCTCACTCTTCTGATGTGTTCTCCCTCCCCCCCCCTCAAAAAATAAATAAATTCTTTTTTTTTTTTAAAGATTTTATTTATTTATTTGACAGAGAGAGATCTCAAGTAGGCAGAGAGGCAGGCAGAGAGAGAGGAAGGGAAGCAGGCCCCCTGCTGAGCAGAGAGCCTGATGTGAGACTCTATCCCAGGACCCTGAGATCATGAAGGCAGCGGCTTAACGCACTGAGCCACCCAGGGGCCCAAATAAATAAATTCTTTAAAAAAAGAAAAGAAAAGAAAATTTATCTTCAGGCTAAAAGCTCCCATTCAGTACATAAGTAAAAAAATACCACACTTGAACACATCATGATAGAATTTCAGAACATCAAGGATAAGGAAATTCTAACCAGCTCACCTATTTTTCATCACCAACAATGGATGCTGAGACAAATCATTCTAACATATGGGATAATGGGACAAAGTATTCTAATGTAGAAGTCTTTACCCAACTAAATTAGCATTTGAGAAAGTACAAAATAATCACATATTTTCAGAGACTGAGGGATTTAAATGGTTGGTTTTTGTTTTTTTTTTTTTTTAGATTTTATTTATTTATTTGACAGAGAGAGAAAGACTACAAGTAGGCAGAGCGGCAGGCAGAGAGAGGGGGAGAAGCAGGCTCCTCACTGAGCAGGAAGCCCAGTGCTGGACTCGATCGATCCCAGGACCCTGGGATCACAACTTGAGCAGAAGGCAGATGCTCAACTGACTGAGCCACCCAGGCACCCTGGTTGGTTATTTCTTAAATTATTATTGGAAAATGTATTTCACCAAAGAGAAAAGTGAATCCAAAAGCAAAATATATCATGCAAAGGATAATGGGAAGCAAAGACAGCAAACCCTATGTATGACTCATACAAAATCATTCTCTTTCTTCCTCACTAGCAAAACTCCGAGTTTGAGAATTTACCCTCCATGTATTTAAAGAATATGAGCTCGGGGCTGCTGGGTGGCTCAATGGATTGAGTCTCTGCCTTAGGCTTGGGTCATGATCTTGGGGTCCTGGGATCGAGCCCCGCATCAGCTTTCTGCTCAGCGGGGAGCCTGCTCTCTCTCTCTCTCTCTCTCTCTCTCTGCCTTTTTGTGATCTCTGTCTGTCAAATAAATAAATAAATCTTTAAAAGAAAAAAAAAAGAATATGAGCTCTCCTTAGTACCAGAGGGAGACAGTATTAACTGGTCTAAAATCATCATATAATTTTCTATTCCTTGCCCTAATGATTGCCGTGGGCACAGACATATCTTTCAACACTGACTTAAGGGAAGTGAAGAGAAGTCTGGTGGGGGTTATAAAAATTATTTTCCTCTTTGAAAATTGAAAAAAGAAAAGGAACCAAAGAGAATAGGAAAAGGCCAGGAACAGCTTTGCGCCTGTGGTAACCGTTCTCCAAGATGGCTTCCAACAAGCCTCACCTCCTGGTATTTACACCCTTGTGTAGGGCTCTCTAACACAGAATACAGAAGACTACCAAAGCTGGGTAATAAGAGGCATTTCAGCTTTTGTTTTGTTCTCTTGGTTCACAGCTCAAACACCAGGGTTCTTCACGTCAACACTATTGACACTTTGGGTCTGATAACTCTTATTGTAGGGGGCTACCCTGGACAGTATAGGATGGTTAACAGCATTCCTACCCACTAACTGCCTTCCCAGTTATGACAGCCCAAAATATGTCCAGACATTGCTAGATGTCCCCTGGCAGGCAAGATCATCCCCAGTCGACAGCCACTGCTGTAGGGGTGCCAGTCACCACATTCTGTGGACAGTGTATGCAACTTAAGCTTTGGAGTGAGCTGCCTTGAGATGGATGTTCCAGCCCAACCGAGCCCTCAGACGACTTCAGTTTCAGCTGGCTCTGACCACCATTTCCTGAGAGGCCCTGAGCTACAACAGTTCATTCAAGCTGCTTGCAAATCCCTGACCCACAGAAACCATGAACGATGATAAATTTCACTGTTCTTTTAAGCCACTTGATTTGTTACACAGTAATAGATAACAAATACATTGTCTTTAGATATGGGTGTGTGTGGATATAATTGCTAGAGCTTTAGCAGCCATCTTCCTGCCATGTCAGGATGAGCTTGGGAATGAAAGCAAAAGATGATTGGTATCTAGATCCTTAATGACATCATTAAATTAGTCACTAAGTTAACTAATCCAGGAACAAGATGTCTGACCTTCTTCTTATGTGACATAATAAGTCTCAATTTATTTAAGCCACCTTTAGTTGGGTATTCTGTTATTTGTAACCAAATACTTCTTGTTACAGAAAATTTAAAAAATTCCCTTTGCTGATTCATAAAGTAAAAATGAAATAATGATCACCTGTAACTAAAATTATCTTATCTTGAGGGGAAAAGGAAGGGAGAGAGAGAGAACCATGAGAAGATTTTTATCTTTTCTGGAGATGTAGTTATGTACAATCTCTAAATACACACAGAAAAATGTAAGACAATTATGCATAATAAATATAAGGGTCACCACATAGGCAAATATAAATTCGATTTTTAAGACGTGCCTGGGTGGCTCAGTCAGTTAACTGTCTGGCTTTGGCTCGGGTCATGATCTCAGGGTCCTGGGATCAAGTCCCACATCAGGCTCTCTGTTCAGTGGGGGTTCTGCCTCTCTCTCTTCCTCTGCTCCTCCCCTCACCCCCAGCTCATGCTCACTTTTTCTCTCTCTCTCTCAAACAAATAAATAAAATATTTTTTTTAAAAAGCCAATAAATCAGATATTTAAGTTACAAGCTAGTTAAGTGGGGGACAAAAGGGGGAAAAGGACAGTTTGATAAATTTAATAAAATGAAGAAGAAAATATAAACCATTGAGATTGACTAGTGTAAAGGGTGTGTTTTCAGAGTGGCAGGCCTACTCAGTATCCATTCTTATTTTGTATACTATGTTAGGTAAACTGATAGCCCCACAAAGATGTCTGTGTTCCAGTCCCCAGAACCTACAAATATGTTATCTTTGAAGGCCAGAGGAACTTTGCAGATGTGATTAAGTTAAGGAATTTAAATGAGAAGATTATTCTAAATGATCAAGATAAGTCCACTGTAATAACAAGGTTGCCTAACAGTAAAAGGAGGCAGAAAAGGAGTCATAGAGGAAGATGTGCTGTAGAAGAAAAGCAAAGAGAAATGCAACATTACTGCCTTTGAAGGAAGGTGCCAAAAGCCAAGGAATGCAGACATCTGTATATGCTGTAAAGGGAAAAAAATTCTCCCCTAAAGCCTCCAGAAAGAGGTACAGCCCTTGCTGACACCTTAATTTTAGCCCTGTGAGATCTATTTTGGGTTTCTGACCTGCAGACTGTCAGATAATAAATTTGTGTTGCTTAAAGCCACTATGTTTGTGTTAATTTTACTGGGGCTATTTCTTAGGTTTTCTGCCCAAAGTGTGAGTCAGAATCTGAAATCAGAACTAATTCCCCTGCACAGAATCCTAGAAGTTAGGAAGAATGGGAAGAATGAAAATGATTAGTGGTCATTCCTTCCATATGTGGTATCCTACCCATAGATATTAACCATTTCTCCTTCCTATTTCTCAGAAATTGCCTTGTTTCCTGCCCATTTTTAAGCTTAGTTTTCTGTGCTAGTTATCTATTGCTGTGCAACAAGTCACCCAAAAACTTAATGAATAAAACAGCAATTAATCTCTTTAGCTCACAAATCTGTAATCTGGGCAGGGTTTGATGGAAAAGGCTTGTGTGCTCCAAAGACCATCAGCTAGGGCTGGAGGACCTGCTTTCACAATGACTCACTCACTCACGTAGTAAGTTTGGTGCTGGCTACCTGCTGAGTGTTCAGCCAAAGCTGATGGCTGGAAATTTTGGTTCCTCTCCAGGTTAGTCTTTCCGTGGGGTGTTGGGTCTTCTTGGCATGGTGGCTGAATTTTAAGAACAAGCATCCCATGAAAACCAGATAAAAGTTGTATCACCTTTTATGATCTAGCCTCAGAAGTTATGTGATTTTAATTCTGCCATTGTCACAAATCTACCAAAATTCAAGGGGAAGACACATATTTCCCATCTTTTGATGTAAGGAGTGTCCAAGTCCAAGTCACATTAAAGAAAGGCATGTGAGATAGAAGTTGTTGCAGTATTTTTGGAAACTAAGACCTACTGCATGCTTCCAGCCTTACTAATAGTTTTCTGTAGTCAATATCTTTGCCTTTTGTTCATGTTAACCAGAGTTGGTTTCTGCTGTTGCTTTGCAACCAAAGAATAATTTAGCAGGCATAATCACAAACATATCAGACTAAGTGTAAATATTTAAGTTTCCTTATTAAAAGACAGAAGCTCTCAGAGTAGGTGAAAGCAAAGCAAAACAAGCACAGTAAACTAAGAATACACATGCTTTCCAAATCTGCCATAGGAAATGGACAAAATTTGATGTGGCCACAAGGTAAAGTTTGACACTTTCCAAAGGCAGCAATCATAGATACCACACACTCAGACCACCTCATTGGGAGCTTTCAGTATTCATGCCACAGATTTATCTAAATACATAATTCACAATTCTTGGAGTTTCTTCAAGAAAATTTGTCTCTCATCATACTAAACTTACTTCCAGGCACCCAACCAGAAATTTATCATCATCTTAAACAGCTCTTCCTTAGAAAATAAAATTCTAATTTCCTTTTGCACAATTATAAACCCAATTCTTCTAGCTTTCTCATCGTCTTCACTGTACATTACCACTGGTTTCAGCCACACAGACTCCATTTCTGTTCATTGGTAGCGTTTGTTATTTTGTTTTTTTGCAATTGATTTTCCTCTCACTCTTACTTCCTTCCCTTTCCAAGTTGGACCTCAAAGTATTTAGGAGTCCGAAGTTTAATTTACTGCATTCTATACAGTTTGATTTAAGGTGAAGACCATGGTCCCTGAAGTTACCAGCCTGAGATCAAATCCCAAAGTAGAAAAAGAAAAACAATACAGTTGTTTTATAGTTCTCATTTTTTGTTTCTGATAGAGAGACAGATAGTTTTTTTTTTTAACCTTATTTACCCTTGAAATAAAAATGCCAAGTGACTACATCTCTTTTGTATTAAATGGGTACAGAACAATTTTCATAATTATCTAGCACCATTTAAGCCCAAAGACAAACACAATACTTTATCTAAAATACCATTATTTCACTTTCCCCAAAAACAGAAAACTATTTTTACTAAAAATTTGGCAAGGCCTTTCAAAACAGTATTTTCTGTTTTTATTCTTTGGGAAATTCCTAACAGCAAATATGTATAGAAAGTTTAATATGCAGCTGTAATCCTCCAATATTTATTATAAAACTTTGTTATTATACCATATATTCACTAATGAATTTAATAAATATTGGAAAAAAATAAAAGTTGAATTATCATCTTTTTAAGAAGTTTTTTGATCTTTTTAAATCCTGAAGCAGTTTTAATTAATATTCTAGCCAAATAATGGAATTTTCAGCTTACTTTTCCCTCAGTATTTTTAGGACCTAATCTAGTGTCTTGCAACTGTAAGCATTCTTTACATTGTTGGTCAGTGACCAAACATACTATAATAGAAATGATGAAAGGACCATCAGACCCGTCCAGACCATGTCAAAAGCCTATGCTGCTTGCTTTGCCCCCTGCTAGCTATTCTACTTTTTCTTTTCCTTTTTTTTTTTTTTTAAGATTTTATTTATTTCTTTGGCAGAGACAGATCACAAGTAGGCAGAGAGGCAGGCAAAGAGAGGAGGAAGCAGGCTCCCTGCAGAGCAGAGAGTCTGTTGCGGGGCTCCATCCCAGCACCCTGAGATATAACCTGAGCCAAAGGCAGAGGCTTAACCCACTGAGCCACCCAGGTGCCCCTTCCTTTTTTTCTTTAAATTTTATTTATTTTCAGTAATCTCTATACTCCACATGGGTCTCAAACTCAAAATGTCAAAATCAGGAGTTGCACACTCCTCTTAACTAAGCCAACCCGGCAACCCTCACTTAGTTTCCACTTTTTCTATATAACTTTTCTATAGGACTATATCTTTTTCAGTTTTAGAGTCTAAGCTCCTCATGTCCCAATGTACACAGCTTTTCAGGTTTTCATTTCATGTCCCTGTATTTAAATGGCATAACCCCATAGATTAACCCAGAGCTAGGAGAGGGGAGGAGTCGTCCAGCTGGATCTTTACATGAAGTCATAGGGTAGATAATAGCTCTTATCAGACTTTTCAAGCTGGAAGGAACATTAGAGATAACCTGGGTCCAACCCTCTCATTTTACAGATAAGGAAACCAAGGTCCAGAGACTCTACGACTTGCTTAATGTCACAGAGTTAATACAGGAAAGGGCTCTGGGGACTGAAAGCTTTGTGCAAAAAAAGAGGAAAAAGAAAAAGGAAAAAAGCAAGTCTGTGTTTTTATTGTACGGTTTCCTCTTAGAGTCCTGAATCTCTGTTCCTTCTACTATACCATATTGCTCCCCAGACATTTAAAGTACTATCTACTTGCGTTGTGCTTTTTATCTTAAGGAAACTGTAAAGTATATAACTGATGTATTTAACTTATCATATTCACCTTAATGTGTGGGCTGCCTGAGAGCTCCCAGCTAAATGAGTAGGTTTGCCATACCTGGTACTGGCACGAGTGTGGGAGGAAGAGCGGAAATTGGAGGCAAAAAACTTGTCTGAGTGGGATCTTTAAGCCACAAACCCTAGGCAACAAAATGAGGAATGGGGTAGTTGTTTTGATCCCTTGGCCACAAAAGGTAGAGGCTGAGCATTTCTAGAGATTTAACACCCTCTGTGCATGCAGTTACACGGAGTGAGTTGTAAAGTCTACACTGGAAAATGTGTTCTCTCTCTTAGTACATTTAGAACACTGTAGTGCAGTGGTTGGTTTTCTTTTCCACCATGGAGCCATCGAGCACTGGGAATTTTCCTCATCCAGCTCTATTTCTCTAGCGCCTTGTGTAATGTCCATGATAAAGGTGGGGTTATAAAATTAAACAATAAGTCAGTGTAATGAAGAAGCTGGTAAAGGTGGACAGAACTAGCCACACTGAAACCAGAAAACTTGGTGCAAGTCCTTTTAAGTCCTTTTAAGTCATCATTTTTTTATACTTGTTATGATTTTGCATGACTAGTGGATTTTGAGAGCAAAGCAAGTGACCTACAGCTAAGACTGTGTCAAAAGCTGAAAATAAAAATTAGTTGTGATCCATTTTTCTCTTCCATTCACAAAGAGTATAAATTCATTCACTCATTAGTGTATCCATTCATCAGAAACATGTATTAAATATAAGGATCATCAAGATGGTCTTTGCCTTTATAATTTAGGTAGCATTTCTAAAAGAATGGTCTAGGAAGCACTTACATCAAACACGAAGACAGAGCTTAATTAACATGTGGAGTCCCAGAATCTTGGGGGAGCAGGGTTCAGGAATTTTCACCTTGAAACAAATACCTTTCCAGGTGATTTTCCCCCTCATTTCCAAATATTTATTGAACATCTTGGATGGACAAGAACCTTACTTCGTTAAACCAAAGGAATAATGGGAGTAAATTATGCTTTGCAGGTATCTTGGTCTGTTTGGGCTGCTAAAACAAATTATCATACACTGGGTGGTTTAGACATAACAGGAATTTATTTCTCATAGTTTTAGAGGTTGGGAAGACCAAGACCAAGGTATTGGCTGATTCAGCATCTGGTGAGACCCTGCTTCCTCATAGACAGCTGTCTTTTTACTGTGTCCCTCAAAAGGCAGAAGGGGCAAACTAGTTCTCTGGGATCTTTTCTTTTTTTCTTTTTTTTTTTTTTAAAGATTTTATTTATTTATTTGACAGAGATCACAAGTAGGCAGAGAGGCAGGCAGAGAGAGAGAGGAAGGGAAGCAGGCCCCCTGCTGAGCAGAGAGCCCGATGTGGGACTCGATCCCGGGACCCTGAGATCATGACCTGAGCCCGAAGGCAGCGGCCCAACCCACTGAGCCACCCAGGCACCCTCTGGGATCTTTTCTAAGGGCACAAATTGTAATCATGAGAGTCCCATCCTCATAACCTAATCACCTCCCAAAAGACCCAACCTTCAAATACTATCACCTTGGGGGTTAGCATTTTAACATATGATTTGGAGTTGAGGGGGATAACACAAACATTTAGTCCATACTAACAGGAGATAAAATACAATTTAATAAACATAATTTATTAGGTTAAACTTATTAGGTTAAATGCACAAGAGTCAGAAGAGATAAGAGGGGTGAGAGGAATTCAGGGACAGGTCCAGTTTATGAAGAAAAAAATAGGATCCTAAAGCTGATATTCTAGACATTATACATATTGTAGGTGATCTCTCAATGAAGGAGACCCCCAAAATTGTTGAAAATTCTTTGTCTTCTAGTATATACATTGCCTGCTCCTGTAGTCATAGGTATATCACCACAGTTAATTTTATCTATCTCCCCTCTCTGGTTTTCTTTCTTTGTTAAAATTTTTCTTTTATTTTTTAAAAAGATTTTATTTATTTGAGAGAGAGAGAGAGTGAACAAGAGAAAGCACAAGTGGGGGGGAGGAGTAGAGGGAGAAGCAGACACCTCATTGAGCAGGGAGCCCAGTGTGGGGCTCAATCCCAGGACACTGAGATCATGATCTGAGCCAAAATCAAGAGTCAGAAGCTTAACGGACTGAGCCACCCAGGTACCCCTGCTAAAATATTTTAAAACAAATATTTAATATCATGTTATTTCATCTCTAAATATTTCAGTATGTAGCTAAAAATGCTTTTAGGGAGGGTGAGTGTGGACTGTGCTTATTGACTTTTTTCCAAAGAATAGTGTATGGAAATAATGTATGGAGTAACTCACAGTGGAAAAGTCTAGCAAGCAACAAACACTACCTTAGCCAAGTAATCAAAGTTAACATCATCAGTGATAAGTCATGTTGATTGAATGCACCCCAATATGATATGAGAACGACACTAGTAAAATTCAAATAATGCACATAGTTTAGTTAATAGTATTGTGCCAATATTGGTTCCTTAATTGCAACAAATGTATCAGAGTAATGTAAGATGTCAAAATAGGGAAAACTGGGTCTGGGATATGTAGGAACTCTGTACTGTCTTTGCAATATTTTGGTAAACCTAAAACTATTCTAAATTTCTTTTATTACTTAAAAACAGGGAAATATAACAAATTGGGTAGTCTGGAAGAAGTAGTTAGGTTAGAAATGCTTGGAAACATACCAAAACTGAACCATGAAGAAATAGAAAATTCATTGAACAGATCAATAATGAGTAAGGGGATTGAGTCATAATACAAAAACCTCCCAATAAAGAAAAGCCCAGGACAAGATGGTTTTACTGATGAATTCTATCAAACTTTTTAAAAGAATTAATGCAAATCCCTCTTAAATTCTTTCAAAAAGTTAAAGAGGAGTGAACATTCCTAAACTCCTTTTTATGAAGCCAGCTACATAAGGACTCTACGAAACAAACAAAGACAAACAAACAAACAAAACCCAAAACAACAGACCAATATCTGATAAATATAGATGCAAAAATTGTCCACAAAATACAGAGCAAATCAAATTCAATAGTCCATTAAATGTATCAGACACCACAATCAAGTGAGATTTATCTCTGGAATGCAAGGATGGCTCAACATACCCAGATCAATAAATGGTATATATTGCATTATAAAATGCAAGATAAATATCATATGATCATCTCAATAGATACAGAAAAAGCATTTGACAAATTACAACATCCTTTCATGATAAAAAATATATTCTCAGGGCACCTGGGTGGCTCTGTGGGTTAAGCCTCTGCCCCTTTGGCTCTGGTCATGATCTCAGAGGTCCTGGAATCAAGCCCCACATCAGGCTTTCTGCTCAGCAGGGAGCCTGCTCCCCGCCCCGCCCCCGCCTGCTTCTCTGCCTTCTTGTGTTCTCTCTTTCTGTGTCAAATAAATTTAAAAAAAATTTTTTTTCAACAAATTGGTATAGAAAGAATATACCTCAACATAATGAAAGCCATATATATACCAAGCCCAAAATCAAAAATCAATTGTATTTCTATACACTATCAACAAAATACCTGAAAAAGAGAACACTTCCATTTACATAGCATCAGGAACAATAAAACTCCTAAGGAATAAATTTAACGAAGGAGAAGAAAGATCTGTACCCTGAAAACTATAAGATTTTGATGAAAGAAACTGAGGAAAACACAAGTAAATCTCATGTTACTGGGTCAGAAGAATTAATAATATTGAAATCTCTATACTACTCAAAGTCATCTATAGATATAATGCATTTTCTATCAAAATTCCAACGGCATTTTTCACAGAAATAGAACAAAAATTCTAAAATTCATATGAGAGGGGCACCTGGGTGGCTCAATGGATTATAAGCCTCTGCCTTCAGCTCAGGTCATGATCTCAGGGTCCTGGGATCGAGCCCCACATCGGGCTCTCTGCTCAGCGGCAAGCCTGCTTCCTCCTCTCACTCTGCCTGCCTCTCTGCCTACTTGTGATCTCTCTCTGTCAAATAAATAAATAAGATCTTTAAAAATAAAATAAAATAAAATAAAATTCATATGAGATTACAAAAAACTATGAATAGCCAAAGCAATCCTGAGAAAAAAGAATAAAGCTGGAGGCATTGCTTTTCCTGATTTCAAACTATATCACAAAGCCAGTTATCAAAACAGTATGGCACTAGCATAAAAACAGGCACATAAACCAATAGAACAGAGTTGGGAGCCCCCGAAATAAACCATTGCCTAAATAGTCAACTAACATTTGACAAGAAAGCCAAGAATACTCAAAAGGGAAAGGATGTGCTCTTCAATAAATGGTGTTGAGTAAGCTGGATAATCACATGCAAAAGAATAAAATCAAACCCTATTTTGTACCATTCATAAAAATTAACTTGAAATGGATTAAAGGCTTAAAGATAAGACCCAAAACCATAAAACTCCTAGGAAAAAAGTAGGGAAAAAGCTCCTTGACATTGATCTTCACAGCGATTTTTTGGATATGACACCAAAAGCCCAAGCACAAAAGCAAAAATAAGCAAATGGGATTACATCAAACCCCCCAATTTTCTGTACAGCAAAAGAAACAACAAAATGAAAAGGCAACCTATGGAATAGGAGAAAATGTTTGCAAGCTACCTATCTGGTAAGGGGTCACTATCCAAAATACTTAAGGAACACATACAATGCGATAGCAAGAAAACCAGGCAATTAAATTTTTTTTTAAGATTTTATTTATTTATTTGACAGACAGAGATCACAAGTAGGCAGAGAGGCAGGCAGAGAGAGAGGGGGAAGCAGGCTCCCCGCTGAGTAAAGAGCCTGATGCGGGGCTCCATCCCAGGACCCTGGGATCACACCCTGAGCCGAAGGCAGAGGCTTAACCCACTGAGCCACCCAGTGCCCCCCAAGCAATTAAATTTTTAAAAATGAGAAAAGGAATTTAACAGACATTTTCCTAAAGAAGACATACAAATGGCCAACAGGTATAGACAAATGTTGGTGAGGACGTGGAGAAAAGGAACCTCTGTGAGCTATTGGTAGGAATGGGAGCTGATAACAGCCACTATTGAAAACAGTATGGAGATTCTTCAAAACACTAAAAACAGAAATGCCATGTGAGCCAGCAGTCCCACTTCTGGGTATTGAAATGAAATTGGAAATGAAAATAGGATCTGGAAAAAGTCTGTGCAGTCCTATGTTTACTGCAGAATCATTCAC
Organism: Mustela lutreola; assembly: GCF_030435805.1. Lineage (NCBI taxonomy): Eukaryota > Metazoa > Chordata > Mammalia > Carnivora > Mustelidae > Mustela > Mustela lutreola. Next base: position 129,308,151 of record NC_081291.1, on the reverse strand, counting down.
AGCAGCCAAGATACAGAGGCAATCTGTCTGTCAACAGATGAGTGGTTAAAGAAAATGTGATCTATATGGATTTCCTCCTTTCTCGTGGCCATGAGAAAGGAGGAAATCCTATGATATGTGACAACATGGATGGACCTTGGGGGCTTTATGCTAAGTAAAGTAAATTTGACAAAGAAGAACAACTATTGTATATTCTCATTTATCTGTTCAATCTAACACAGCTGAACTCAGAGGAGCAGAGAGTAGAATGGTGGTAGTTGCCAGGGGCTGGAATGGTGAGGGGTCTGGGAATGAAGAAGTATTGGTCAAAAAGTACCAGCTTCCAGTTATAAGACGAATAAGTTTTAGGGATTTAATGTACAACATGGTGATTATACATATAATACATATATGTATGTATTATATACTTATTATTATTATTATATACATATAATATGTATTATATACTTGAAAGTTGCTAAGAGTCCATCTTTTTTTTTTTAGACTTATTCATTTATTTGAAAGAGAGAGAGAGCGCAAACACATGGTGTGGGGGGCAGAGAAGGAGAGAAAGAATCTCAGGCAGACTCCCCGCTGAGCACAGAGCCCAAGGCATGTCTTGATCTCCCCACCCTGAGATCAGGACCTGAGCTGAAACCAACCGATAGAGCCACTAGGAGATCCGAGAGTCAACCTTAAACGTCATTACACAGGCAAAAAGTTGTAATTAGGCAAAAAATTATAATTATGTGAAATGACAGAGGTTTTAACTAACTATTATGGTAATCATGTCACAATATGTAGGTATATGAAATCTTCACATACATACAATCAAATACACATCAAATACAAAGTTGTGCACTTTCAACTTACACAGTGCTATATATCAATATTATCTGAACAAAGTTTGGTAAAAATAAAAAAGAAATTAATAGTACAAACAAATGAAGTATGTACTTCCAACCTCATAATTGTCTCATTCTGTCCTAAATTAAGAGTAAACTTTTGGGGGAAAAAAAAATCCATTGTTTTCAATAAATACTTACCAAAATGTTAATTTTTAAAAAAAGGGGGGGGAGGCAGGTTGACAATGTCACTCTCACACTTAAATTGAAAACCTGTGGGACACCTGGCTGGCTCAGTCCATAGAGCATGCAACTTTTAATCTAAGAATCATGAGTTTGAGGCCCATGTTGGGTGTGGAGATTAGCTAAAAACGAGTTGTCCTAGCGAGGTCAGAGACAGACACTTTTGCATAATGGAATTCATAACCACCATCTGCAAATATATTTAATTCATGCTAAAATTCTTAAGCACTTTTCTGATGAACATAATGAGACTAGAGCTTTTCTGAAAACCAGTTACTGAGCCACCGAAATGGCTGTCAGTCAAGGATCCAGTGAACTGTAGTTTTGTTTGTTTGTTTCTTTGTTTTTAGTCTGTTCTATATTGAATATTTTACCAGTCTCTTTTTCCATAAAATAAGAGTGAATCTTTGAATGGGCCCACCAAGACCTTTCGTCTTAAATGGTAGCAGTGTTTTTGGTGAAAAATATTCACATATGTTAATAATTTAATTATCTGAAAAGTTTTATTTAATAGCACCTAAAAAAATTAACCCTTAACATCATCTAATTCCCAGTCAGATTTGTATTTGTCTATTATATACAGATAGTTCTTAAATTTGTTAATGTTTGGGAATCACAGGCCTCTGTGGGACAGATTGGAAGAGCCGACAACAGCCTCTGGCTTTGTAAAAGGCACGTCAAAATCCACGATCAAGGCATGGACTCCTTAGTGTACAAGTTCCAAACTTCTCTTGTTTTATGGACACTTTTGATAATTTTGAAGTTACACACCATCTCCCCAGAAATATGCATGTCTGCACACATCTGATATTTTCTTTAAGTAGGCTGATGCCCAATGTGGGTCTTGAACTCGACTCTGAGATCAACAGGTACATGCTCTACTGATTCAGCCAGCCAGGTCACCCAGCACCCATCCGAAATTTTTGCCCATTATTTCAGGGGTTTCATGGAACTCTTCAAGTTCATCCAAAGGGTCTCAGATCCGGGCAGAGAACACACACTTAAAACATTCCTTCCCTATTGTCATTCTGCTTCTCTCTCAAGGGAACCGTTATCAATAAGACTGCATTGCTTTGTTTTTTGAAGAGAAGACATCATGCCATTGTTATGGCCTCCACTCTCTGTAGTTATAAGATAGAGTAGAAAAAGCCCTAAGTTTGGTGGCAGAAGATTTAGATTCTCCAAGATAGTTTTTCAGTACTTTGAGCAAATCACTTAAGGGGACAAAGATACCGTTCAGGTTAGAAACTTAACACGGCAACCTTATCATTTCCATTTTACAAATTGGGAACTGAGAATTGGAGAGGTGCTATAATGCATCCAAAGTAGTCTCCAGCTTATATATGGATATTGAGTCACATTCCATCAACACTGGGCTTGTTCAAATTCAAAACTTACATTTCTTTTCAAATGACACTGGTGGTCTTCAAGTGGTGCTTAAGAGAACATTCTGGAAGTGGTTGGCTCCAACAAGGTGGGGGTAAAGGGTACCTTGGGCCCACTGGTGTTTATACATAGGTCTTTTTAATTAAAATTTGCTAGGTTGCAAAAATGTTTGGAAACCACTGTGTTTCACTCTGTTGTTCAGTCTCCAGAGGTACACCGCTAATAACTACTTTATTATGAGGGGTGAGCGGGAAGTACATGTGCAACAGCTGTGTAAACTTCTAGGCATTATTCAGATGGGAACTATTAGTGTAATTGCTGCATGGTGGTGCAATGAAGAGTTTTCCTCCTTAACAATCTTTACTACAATCCACCCACAAACTTGGTGTCATGTTTCACACACCTGAGAAAGCATGTTGGCTTGCAAGTGGTTTGGGGGTGCTAGTTTAGATCTGAAAGCTCTAAAGGTGTCTGGTGGTGTCTCTCTATATTTTTAAAAGTTCAATGATCAATACACTATTAAATGCATAATCGGGTTATAAGCGACCATGGAAACCTCTTCTCAGATGGGTTTGAACAGATCCACCTTTCATTTAAAATCCATAAGGCTAACTCAGACTTCCTGAGAAATTTCAGGTATGATTTGGGGTTTATCATAATTTTAAAATATTATGATGACTTTTTAGTTGGGGACTAAAAGTCAGTTCTAGGATTTGGAGCCCAGCCTTGTCTACAAGTGTTTCACTTGGTGACTTGGTGACACCATGTCAGGCTGTAAAACCATAATGAGTATAACAGGAGAATAGCCTCCAAAAGTCAGCTGAAGTTTTCAGAGTCCAGGCATCCAACATCAAAGGAGAAATCTAGAGCGTTGTCGCTGAGCTGACTTGTGGGTAAATATAACATCTTCCAGAACTGAGACCTCTCAGAGGTGGAAAATGTTTCCATTTCCAAAGAAAATTTTTTTGAAAAATCGAACACTGAAAAAAAAAAAATACACCTACAAAAAGAAAAGTCCCCTGATATGCTTCATACTTCAAAACAATATCACTTTCATCACTGAGTCATCAAAACTTCCTGAGTATTTCTTTTTTAAGTGAAAAGACCAATCACTAACCTATTTCGTTTTCCATCCCAGCATCTACAGCAAAAACAACTCAGAGAGTTTCAGTAGAACTGCAGAGTACGCAAGGTTTTTCTCTGGTTTCTTCCACCTCCTCTCTGTTAGTCCCCCAACTCACTGCTGGCCCAGTCCCCTCCCTGCTCCTCTGAGCCCCAGCTATCTTAGGAGATACAATGTTCCCCAAAGTGACTGTCTCTGAAACTTTCCTCTACCAAAGTTACCTTTTCCCTCCTTTCCTGACAAACCCAACCTCCATCTTTCCCTTCCCTTTCCCAACCGCTGCGATCTGACCTTTCCTACATTTCCAGTTCATGCCTATCTCATCCCAGCATCCTTTCCTTGCATTTTCCTGCTGCCGGGCCCCACCACACACACTCACCTTGTGATCTTTTTGCAAGCCACTTTGCTGGCTCCCACACCATCTGCTGGGCATGGGCAGCTGGTTGCCTCCACTGGCTGTGAATTCCATGTAAATGGAGTCCTGCTGGAGCTGTGCACCTGAACCTGATATGAATGAGGCCCGGGGTAAGCAAAGTCACTGTCCTGGGGGAGGCTATCTGAAGGGAAAGCCAAGAGATTAGCAGCCAGTCTTCCTCAGGATTCCTCTTCGTTTTCATTTCGTCCCTCTCCTTGGACCTCTTCTTCCCTTGTAAAACATGAGCTTTGAATTTAGACAGACTGGTTTGAAGGCTGACACTGCCACTTCCTAACTCTGGGACCTGGGGAAAGTCCCTTAAATCTTCCAGATAAGCAAGATAATAATGACACGTCTAGTGTAACCAGGTGGACTAAACCAGAAAGTGTTAGTCAGTTGGCCCAGGTGCAAGCTGGACAGTTACCTGACCAGGGGCGCCTGGCTGGTTCAAGCAGACTCTTATCTCAGCATAGTGAGTTCAAGCCCCACCTTGGGGGTAGAGATTACTGAAATAAGTAAGTAAATAACTTAGAAAAAAAGTTACCTGGCAAAGTAATTCTTAATTCCAAGGCTGAGGTTAGACCCATGAAGTCCACAAAGCCCCTCTTGAAACTGTGTAGAAATTATCTTTATGCTTTCCTCAGTTCCCCCATACTAATTTTAATTGTTCTCCATAGTCTTTGAACACATTTTATGAGATTGATAGTTCATCCAATTAAAGCAGTCCTTATATCCTATCATGATCAAATTATTAACACGGTCTCTGCTCAGAGTTTTGTGCCCACTCTCTAATGTATTTTAGCCTTGTATCTCTTATCCTGTGTACTTCCTCACCCTGTGTTCTTTATCAACAACAACAACAACAACAATAGTGGTAGTAGTAATAATAGTTACCATTCACTAAATGTGTCTTGTGCCAGACACCTTATTACATTTCTCAATTTAATCTCCACAGTGGGTTGGCATTTTTATTTCCATTGTAGAGTCAAAGACACTGAAGACAGGAGTTTTTAAACACATGATCCAAGATTTCAAGGCTTATAATGTTGAATCCAGGGGGGTTGTATTCTAAAACCCATCTCTACTCTTTGCCCCAGGCAACCACTAGAGATAGCCCTCTGTCTCTAGACACAGGGTCTTTGTGTCAGAGAGACTGAGGTTGCCTATTCTGGACATTCCACATAAATGGAATCCTATAATACGTGATCTTTCATGACTGGCCTCTCTCACTTAGCATATTTACAAGGTCCATTCATGTTATTACATGAATCAGTAAGTCATTCCTTTTATGGCTGAATAATATCCCATGGGATGGATATAGGGCATTTTTGTTTATCCGTTCACCAGATGATGGACTTTTGGGGTCATTTCCATTTTGCCCATTATGAATAATGCTGCTGTGAACATTTGTGTAGAAAGTTAGTGGAATCGCTAGATAGTCATATAGGAAACATAAGTTTAAGAAACCGCTAAGCTGGGGTGCCTGGGTGGCTCACTGGGTTAAAGCCTCTGCCTTCAGGGTGCCTGGGTGGCTCAGTGGGTTAAGCCGCTGCCTTCGGCTCGGGTCATGATCTCGGGGTCCTGGGATCAAGTCCCGCATCAGGCTCTCTGCTCAGCGGGAGCCTGCTTCCTCCTCTCTCTCTCTGCCTGCCTCTCTGCCTACTCGTGATCTCTCTCTGTCAAATAAATAAATAAAATCTTTAAAAAAAAAAAAAAGCCTCTGCCTTCAGCTGAGGTCATGATCCCAGGGTCCTGGGATTGAGCCCCACATCGAGCTCTCTGCTCAGTGGGGAGCCTGCTTCCTCCTCTCTCTCTCTGCCTACTTGTGATCTCTGTCAAATAAATAAATAAATAATCTTTAAAAAAAAAAAAAAGAAAGAAAGAAAAAGAAACTGCTAAGCTATTTTCTATAGTGGTGGTAACTTTCTGTACTCCCACCAGTAAGGTATGAGAATTCCAGTCTCCTCACATTCTTGCCAACACTCGTTACTGTCCATCTTCTTTATTATAGCTATCCCATGGGTAGGAAGTAGTATCACACCATGGTTTTGATTTGCATTTCCCTAATAACTAATGACATTGAGAGCATTATCTAATTTTACATTTGAGTTCTTTGGGTGAAAATACAATGTCAAAGTTTAGTGGATGCTGAGTGAAAAATGATCTAGATGGGACACTTGGCTGGCTCAGTCATTAAGGCATGTGACTCAATCTTAGGGTTGTAAATTTGAGACCCGTGTTGGATGTAGACATTACTTTAAAAAAAATAGTAGCTAGACTTTATTAATTATTAGAGTGATGGAGAAAGAACACAAGTAGGCAGAGACATAAGCAGAGAGAGAGGGAGAAGTAGGCTCCCCACTGAGCAGGGAGCCTGATATGGGACTCGATCCCAGGACCCTGGGATCATGACCTGAGCTGAAGGCAGCCACTTAACTGACTGAGCCATTGAGGTGCCCCCTAAAAAAACATTATCTTTTTAAAAAGTTCTCGATAAATGTTTCTCTTGTCTTTAATTCCCATACTAAATTTAACATAACATTTAAAAAATTAATTTGCAGAGGCAGCTGGATGGCTCAGTCAGTTGAGCGTTCAACTCTTGATTTGGGCTCAAGTCATTAGTTCAGAGTCCTGGGACTGAGCTCAGTGGCTCAGTGAGGAGTCTGCTGGAGGATTTCTCTTGCTCTTCCTTTGCCCTTCCCCCGGCTTGTGTGTGCGCTCTCTCTCTTTCTCAAAATAAATAAATACATACATACATACATACATCTTGGGGCACCTGGGTGGCTCAGTGGGTTAAGCCTCTGCCTTTAGCTCAGGTCATGATCCCAGGGTCCTGGGATCGAGCCCCACATCGGGCTCTCTGCTCAGCAGGGACCCTGCTCCCCCCCCCACCCCTGCCGCCTGCCTCTCTGCCTACTTGTGATCCCTCTCTGTCAAATAAATAAATAAAATCTTTTTTAAAAATAAATCTTTAAAAAATTGATTTTTTTTGGTACTAGCCAAAAAAAAAAAAAAAAAAAAAGCTTTGTCCTTGTTGCAAGGGCATGTGTGCATGTATTTTGTTTTGAAATAAAGAGGTTTAGATAAGAAAGAAATAAGTGTATACCCTGGTGTTCTCTGAAGCACATGCTCTCAGCCCACCTAACTCCAGGGCGACTGTGATGGCCAGTTCCATGTAGTTCCCATGCCCATCTTGAGTGCTTATGTCTGGCATACACTGGTTTAGGCCTCAGGGCTTTCTTCGAGACCACAGAAGGCTGCTTATCCCATCCTAGAGCCCAGAAGCACTGGGGCAGGAGACTGGAGGGTAGACTGACCCCCAGAAGGAAGCTGCAGTCTGTAAGGCTGGGAGTTGATGAATAAACACTCCCATGCCCTTCCCCCTGCTTGTACTTTCTCTTTCTTTCTCTCTTTCTCTCTCACAAATAAATAAATAAAATCTTTAAAAAGAAACAACTATCATATGATCTCCCTGATATGAGGAAGTGGTGATGCAACATGGAGGCTTAAGTGGGTAGAAGAATAAATGAAACAAGATGGGATTGGGAGGGAGACAAACCATAAATGACTCTTAATCTCACAAAACAAACTGAGGGTTGCCGGGGGGAGGGGGTTGGGGAGAAGGGGGTGGGATTATGGACATTGGGGAGGGTATGTGATTTGGTGAGTGCTGTGAAGTGTGTAAACCTGGTGATTCACAGACCTGGGGATAAAAATATATGTATATAAAAAATATATGTTTATAAAAAATAAAAAATTTAAAAAAAAAAAAAAAAAAAAAAAAAAAAAAAAAGAAACAATAAGGCAAGTAAGTTCAGAGTAGTGTTGTTTTCAGAGTGAGAAATTAGAATTGTACTTAATTTAAATATCCAAACACAGGAACCCAGTTTAATAAATTATAATGTAATCAACAGGATCTTTGATTCTAAGTTGCCTTAATGGGACAACTCTACAGCCATGTCCTACTCAGTCCCTTAGAAGTCCCTCGTAAAAGTAAGACATAGTTGCTCACAGCAGAAACCTACCCATCAGCAAACATTATTTTGGTGTTTCTCCTTTCCTTAGAAACTTCCCAACTCCCGCCCTCCTGCTTCCTGGCATCACTTCACAGATAAGTTCCTGCTCACAGGTCCTCATCTCTGTCTTTGGTTTTAGGGAAACCCAAATGAAGCAAAATTATATAAATGAAAATTGGTTAAATGAGCAAAGTCAGCATTAATTGGTTGAAAAGTTAGAACTCATTCACTTTGAAGATTCTCTTTTGTTATATTTCCACTGTGGACCTAATGTTTTAAAGATTACTTCTACAAAATAAATTGCATTTATGAAATAATAATAAATGTAATTGTTTTAAGACCAATGACAATCTGCTTTCAATACCAATGTTTCTCTGCCAAGATAACATCCTTTTTGCCAATGAGCAAAGGAGATTAGAGTTTTAAGTAGCCCACTTAACCTTATTGTAGCTAAATGCTACATGCTAAATGCTAATGTGTTTCATTAGATTTGTTCAAAAACATTTCCCCAGGGGCACCTGGGTGGCTCAGTGGTTTAAGCCTCTGCCTTCGGCTCAGGTCATGGTCTCAGGGTCCTGGGATCGAGCCCCACATGGGGCTCTCTGCTCAGCGGGGAGCCTGCTCCCCGCCCCCCCGCCTGCCTCTCTTCCTACTTGTGACCTCTCTCTCTCTCTCTCTCTCTCTGTCAAATAAATAAATAATCTTAAAAAAAAAAAAAAAACTTTCCCCAAATCTGATTACTAACACTGTATTAGTGATCAAATTGGCACATACCAGAGGCTGGGAACTCCATGTTAACAAGTTCTTCACGTGATGGACTTTGTGAGGACTAGGGAGTAGGGTGGTGCCCATTCTCAGTTCCTAGCTGCATTCAGAGTTCTTACAGCCTTGTCATGAGCTGCTCCCTCCTTGACTTGTGGTATTCCAGTTTGGCTTGCTGTCCATGAGCATTTCACAACTCCCCTGACTGTGTTATCATAAGTCTGCACTCTTCCTACTTAACCCAGACTTGGCAGCTCTGTTTGGCCATCACTCCACATATGTTTGTCATCCCCTGATACTCCGTTCTGCTGAACTGCAATCCTTTGCTAAGCTGAGAAATGAAGAGACTGACTTAGATGGTATAGAATAGGGGCAAGCACCCCGAAGTCCTGGGTTCCTGTTCCAGACCTGTCCCTTCCCAGCCTTGAGATATTAGACAACTCAGAACCTCTCTGAACTCTATTTCCCCATTATTATTTTTTTTAATTAAGATTAATGGTTTGTTTTTTGTTTTTAAACTAAACTTTGCACCCAAAGTTGGTCTTGAACTCATGCCCCTGAGATCAAGTCATATGCCCTATAGACTGAGCCAACCCATCGCTCCAAAGCTTAATGCTTCAGAGCAGTTTTAGGTTCATGGCAAAATTAGGGAAAAAGTGTCTTCACACATGCATAAATTCCCCAATTATCAGCCTCTCCCACGAAAGTAGTACATTCGTTACCATCAATGAACCCACACCAACATACCATAATTATTCAAGGCCCATAGTTTGCTTTATGGTTCAATTTTGGTGTTTACATTCTATGGATTTGGACAAATATACAATGGCATATATTCATTATAGTATCATACAGACAAAATTTACAGTCTAATATTTCTTCATTTCAAATGTGACACAACATGGTCAATTCTAAATCCTCACAGGATTTCAGAAGACAAAAACTGTTTAAAACACAATAAGGCAGGGGGTGCCTGGGTGGCTCAGTGGGTAAAGTGTCTGCCTTTGGCTCAGATTGTGATCTGGAGTTCCTGGGATTGAGTCCCAAGTTGGGCTCCCTGCTCAGCAGGGAGTCTGCTTCTCCCTCTCCTTCTGCCCTTCCCCCTGCTTGTACTTTCTCTTTCTTTCTCTCTTTCTCTCTCTTTTTCTTAAAAAAGAAACAATAAGGCAAGTAAGTTCAGAGTAGTGTTGTTTTGAGAGTGAGAAATTAGAATTGTACTTAATTTAAATATCCAAACACAGGAACCCAGTTTAATAAATTATAATGTAATCAACAGGATCTTTGCAGTCATTAAAAATTATGTAGGAGAATAGTTAAAGGTACTAGAAAATTAAGTGAAAAAATTATAAAACAACATGTACACATCGAGGTTATTAAGGTCTATGGGGAGGCAGGGCTGAAGAGTTATCATTTACTAGATACAGAGTTTCTGTTTAGGATGTTGGAAAAGTTCTAGAAATGGATAGTAGTGATGACTGCACAACATTATGAATGTACTTGATACCACTGAATTGTATACTTAAAAATGGATGGGGCGCCTGGGTGCCTCAATGTGTTGGGTCTCTGCTTTCGGCTTAGGTGCTGATCTCAGGGTCCGGGGATCAACCCCCCAATGGGACTCTCTGCTCGGCGGGGAGCCTGCTTCCCCCACTCTCTCCTTCTGCCTTTCTGCCTACTTGTGATCTCTCTCTCTCTGTCAAATAAATAAATAAGATCTTTTTAAAAAGTGGTGAAAATGGTAAACTTTATACCATGTATATTTAATCCCCCAAAACTAAAAAAGAAAGCTGGAAGTTCGCAGAGAGTTCTTAGCAAGGTCAAAAATAATTCTCATGTGAAGATATGATGGTTTCTTACAGTTTGCTGCTGTTTGCATTATCATAATTGATGTTCTATTAAATTATTTACTGATATTTTCAGCACATAAAGAAAAGTGTTTGGTTTAAAATAAAACATGCATAAGATGAACCTGTTCCTTAAATCTATCTACCTCTTATATGTATGTCTCTATATATCCATATATAGATATATACACACATTACATGCATGCCTGCCTTTTTTAAATTTTCTGTGATGAATATATATTACTCCTACACCAAAACTTTATTTATAAAAATGTATGAAGCATTATATAAACCGTAAGGAACTTTTATTATCCATTTAAGGGCTTTGGCCTATCATAGTGTGGAATATACAACTGTTGCCAAAGAAATCTTTCTCAGGTCATCTCCAAGACAGTGGTTGACTTTAACTTACAAGAAGAGGACAACCATACATGCAAAGTTCAAAAAGCAATGCACTACCTGGCTCATTTGGGACCTTGCAATAAGCTCATTATGTTTGGAGCCTTAGTCTGCGAGTGGATGATGTTGACGACAAAGGTAGGCAGGTAACAAATGAAGAGCTGACCAAATTAAAGAGCTTGGACTTTATCCTAAAGACAACAGCAAACCACTAATGGCTTTTGAGCCAATGATATGATTATATTTGCATATTAGAAAGATTATGGTGTTTGCATCATGGCAAATGGCCTGGAGAGGAGCAACACTGGAAGCAGAGAGGTTGATTAGAAGTCTGTTGTAGTCATCAGGGCCATCTGGACAGGAATGGTCACAATGGGAACAAAGCACATGGAACTCAGACCCATTAGAAAGTAGAACTGGGTCACACTTGGTACTAATTGGCTATGAGAACCAGAGGATCTAGGGTGCATCCTGGCTTTAGCCTTGGGCAATCAAGAGGGGCTGTGTCACTCACTGATACAAAAGTTGAGGGAGGCAGAAAGTAACAAGTTCAGCGTGGAACCAGATGAGCTTGAGGTGCCTATCCAGTTGGAAATCCAGGAAAGGGAGAACTCAGAAGAAGGATCAAAAGCCAGTGGAACATAGGTCAGATTTCCATGGAAAGAGATGCAGAGAGCAGGTTTTTAGCCTTTCTCAAAGGTGAAGGAGGGAAAATCGGATGAATACTATGAACATTTTCTCCAGAGATTTAGATTTATATCTTTGGAGAATCTGGCTGTTAATGGTATGAAAGAAATCAGAGACAGTTGAGGGTTGTCATAGGATCATAAGAGTTCTTTTTCTGCTGAGAGACTTGAGTAGTGAGGAAGTGATTAAAGAAACAGGAAAGAGGAGGAATAGTTGGAAGACCAAATCCCTGGGAAGAGACAGAGAAACAGCCTCCATCCCAGAGCAAAAGGTATGAGTCAGGCAGAGTAGGGACAAGTATTTTAAAGGCAGGACATAAGGAAGCAAGACTAGAAGAGAATGCAAGAGACTTTGAGCGTTGTATGCCTGGAAGTTGAAGGCTTTCTTATCAGATGATCCCTCTGGACTTAAAAAGTAGGAGGCAAGGCCATCTATAATGAGGGTTACCAGAGGTCAGAAGTCTGTCAAATGGTCACTGCAGAGATTAGGGCATATAATCAGGGAGACGTCATAGAATTTCTAGGCTGTAGAAGCCCAGCCTAATATTTATAAGTAGGAATCAATCTGGGTGATTTTTCTGCAGCACATCTCAGGATCTTTGAGAAGTGAGAAGATGGCAATAATACAATTTTTTGAAGGCTATAGATTTGCCAAGAATTGTGAGTGGGACAAAGGACAGTGGGGCAAAGCAGATGAGGAGTCAAGTAAGAACTGACCATAGATTCCTCACAACATTAAAAATAGAACTACACAATGACCCAGCAAATCTCACTTCTGGGTATTACCCAAAGAATTCAAAAACAAAAAAGTGTTTAACATCACTCGGCATCAGGGAACTATAATCAAAACCACAATAAGATATCACCTTACACCAGTCAGAATGGCTAAAATTAACAAGTCATGAAACAACATATTTTGGCTAGGATTCAGAGTAAGGGGAGGCCTCTTACATTTCTTGGTGGGCATGCAAGCTGGTGCAGCCACTCTGGAAAACAGTACGGAGGTTCCTCAAAAAGCTGAAAAGAGAGCTACCCTATGACTCATCATTCGCACTACTGGGTATTTACCCCAAAGATACAAATGTGATCCAAAGGGGCATCTGCACCCCAATGTTTATAGCAGCAATGTCCACATTAACCAAACTATGGAAAGAGCCCAGATGTCCACTGATGGATGAACAGATAAAGAAGATGTGGTTCATGTGTATAATGGAATACTACTCAGCCATCAAAAAAAGGAAATCTTGCCATTTGGAACAACATGAATGGAACTAGAGGGTATTATGCTAAGGGAAATAAGTCAGTCAGAGAAAGACAATTATTGTATGATCTCACTCATATGTGGAATTTAAGAAACAAAACGAGATTATAAGGGGAGAAAGGAAAAAATAAAACAAGATGAAATCAGAGAGGGAGACAAATCATAAGAGACTCTTTTTTTTTTTTATAAAGGATTTTATTTATTTATTTGACACAGAGAGAGAGATCACAAGGAGGCATAGAGGCAGGCAGAGAGAGGAGGGAAAGCAGGCTCCCCGCTGAGCAGAGAGCCTAAAGTGGGGTTCGATCCCAGGACCCTGAAACCATGACCTGAGCTGAAGGCAGAGGCTTAACCCATGAGCCACCCAGGCGCCCCAAGAGATTCTTAATCATAGGAGACAAACTGAAGGTTGCTGGAGATGAGAAGGCTGGGGAGTTGGGGAAACTGGGTAATGGACATTAAGAAGGGCTCATGATATAATAAGCACTGGGTATTATATAAGACTGATGAATCACTGACCTCTACCTCTGACACCAATAATACATCATATGTTAATTAATTGAATCTAAATAAAAAATTTTAAGAAGAATACAAAAAACCAATTCAAAGGGATATGCACACCCCAATACTTATAGCATTATTATGTACAATAGCCAAGATATGGAAGCAGCCCAAGTGTCCATTGATTGATGAGTGGATAAAGAAGATGTGAGATAGATATATATGTGTGTGTGTGTGTGTGTATACATATATGTATGATATTACTCAATCATAAAAAAGAATGAAATCTAGCCATTTGAAACAACATAGATGGAGCTAGAGAACATAATGCTAAGCCAAATAGGTCAGAGAAAGACAAATATCACCTGATTTCACTCATATGTGGAATTTAAGAAACAAACAAAAATGACCAATGGAAAAAAGAGGGAGAGACAGAAACAAGCCAAGACACAGATTCTTGGGGTGCCTGGGAGGCTCAGTCATTAGGCGTTTGCTTTCGGCTCAGGTCATGATCCCAGCATCATGGGATGGAGTCCCACATTGGGCTCTCTGCTCGATGGGAAGCCTGCTTCTCCCTCTTCTGCTTCACCTGCTTGTATTCCCTCTCTCACTGTCTCTGTCTCTCTCTCTGTAAATAAGTAAATAAAATCTTTAAAAAGAAAAGAAAAGAAAAGAAACAGATTTAACTATAAAGAACAAACGGATGGCTACCAGAGGGGAGGTGGGTGGGGGAGGGGTGAAATATGTGACTGTGACGGGATTAAGGAGGCCACCTTTTGTGATGAGTACCATGTTGAATCACTATTTTATACACCTGAAACTAATATTACACTGTATATTAACTGTACTGGAATTAAAATTAAACTTAATTTAATTTTTAAAAAAGGAAAAAAAAAATTGACCATAGAATGATATGCCCATTTTCAAAGCTATATAGAAAAAAGTGAGGCCAAGAAGGATGTGGGGGAAAGAGAAAATGAAATTATCTAAGAATTGGAAGTACCAAAGTTCTCAGTGATTCATTTTAAAACAGGACATTTACTTTCAGTTTTGTTATTTTTTAAAATTGCCAAGTGTCTTGATGCGTCTATGCTGTAGGTTGATCATGAAAACTTAGCCAGAACACTGAAACTAAGAGAAGCCATTTGAAATAAAATTCCTTGCCTCGACGTAATTGCAAAGACTACTGTATAATCGTTCATTTGTATTTCAGATATAAGACCAGAATTAGCCATTAAAATATATCTTCTTTTCCCATACTCAAGGCCAATATTACTCTGCATAAATAAAGTATATGGTCTGGGTATTAGATAATATTAGAGATTTAGAAATATTCTTACATGTATAAAGAAATTGGTTATGTAGGTCAATATCCTTAGTGTTAGTAGGCGCTTTCTGAAATATATGGGAGTGAGGGGTGTGTGGCTGGCTCAGTCAGTAGAGCATGGGACTCTTGATCTTGTGGTTATGAGTTTGAGCCCCATGTTGGAAGCTGAGTTTATATAAAAATAAATAAAAAAATACAATTAAAATTTTAAAAATATATGGGTGTGAACCCCCAGTATATCTGCAATTTATTCTCAAATGGTTTTGGAAAAAAATTATATAATAGAGCAGATATAACAAAATCATAGTTTTTTGGTTTTTTGGTTTTTTTAAATCAGATTGGTTCTTAGTGGGGGAGAGGAAACAATTACTTCCTAGGAGATATTTTTCAATGTTTGGAGACATTTCTGGCTGACACAAGGTAAGAGTGGGGGTACTACTGGCATCTGGTAAGTAGCAGCCAGGAATGCCACTGACCATTCTACAATGCACAGGACAGCCTCCAACAACAAAAATTACCTATACCCAAATGTCTTATGCTGGGGTTGAGAAACTCTGTTCTGGATAGTAGATAAACAGATGACCATGGTGCTAGTGCTAGCCTTTCAAATGTCCAAAATATTTTAGAATTTTTATTAAAGGAAACTTAAAACAAAAACTAAAGTATGAGAAGAAAAGAAGAAAATCAAATCTTTTCCAAGTAGTCAACCATAAATTGTTTTTGATGGTCGTCAAATACAGACCACTGTTTTGAATATGAGAAGGGATGCTCTCAGAAACCATGATTTTTAGGTGGATGGTTGGAAACCATTCCTCATCTTCCTTCAGTCAATCAATCAAGAAAGAACATTGTCTTTATCCAGTACTGGAATCTTTGTATAAAATGTTTTCAAAGAGAGGAAAGGAAGCAAAAGGAGGAGATATTTGTAGATCCCTTTTTTTGACCCAACCATCCTGCAGGGCACTTTCCATACATCATCCAGGCTGGCTTGGACTCAGTTAACAAAGTGAAGTCAGTTGTGTCACACAAGGACTAATTACATTCATTCAGTGATTTATTTGTCCATTCAACAAACCTTTATCAGATACCTACTAAGTTCCAGACAGTATTCTAGGCCCTGGAGATAGAGAAATAAATGCAGTATGACTCCTTGGTCTCAGGGTACATACAGCCTATTGAGGGAGACAGAAAATTTAATACTGAGCAATATAAAATGATCATCCTTAGAGGAATGGGTAGGTTTCTCTGGGAGCACACAGTTGGGTAACCAACCCAGAGGAGTCTTCTCAGACCTGGAATAGTGAGGAGTAAATCACCTCAAGGGATGCTGAGACAAGAATAAAGTAAGCGAGGATAAGGAGTGTGGGGAGGCAGAACCAAAGGCATCCCAGGCAGGTAGGACATCGTGCAAAGGCCCAGAGTTAAGAGGCAGGGAGTGGACGCCTTAGAGAGGGTCTCTAACTTGAGCATATATCAGAAGCTCCTAGAGAGCCTGAGCCCAGGCAGGTTGATATGTAAAATTAACTATCACAGCCTATATGTCTTCATCTGTAAGAGGGGAGACATAACTACCAGATTGTCTAACTATCTCTCAACATTCTTTTGAGAATAAAACCAAGTGACATTATGTATATAAATCTAGGTTACTGTAGAGGTATCAGAGATACTTATTAAAATCAACGCATGTATATGTCAGTTATACTTTAGTACAGCTGAAAAAAAATAAAATAAAATCAGTTCATTTAGAGCCAGAAATAATGTCATTTTCCAGATAACAAAACTGAGGAACAGTTGGCAGAGATGGTGCCAGCCCAAGCGCCCTGGGCCTGACTCCTGCACGCTCCCCACTGTACCGCCCTGCCCTCCCTGCCACTGCAGTTCATAAAAGCAATTCCCAGGCCCAAAAAAGCCCTCCTCTCCCAGTGGTCAACCTATCTGCCTGTTGCCCATAACCCACTGAATGAGGTAGATGACAAGGCTGACTGGCCCAGTTCGGAATGTTAGAGAATGACTCACCAAGTAGTTAAACATCTAACCCAGCTGAGCAAAGGCAACTGGTAAACCCAAGGTCAGACAGACTCATGAACTCAGTTTCACCCACTAGATCATACTTGAGGTTCAAGAACAGGCTCAGGGTTGTTTTCGCAGAGGGAAGCTAGGCCCCGAGACTGGCTTGGTCAGCAACTCAAACCCAAAAGGAGAAGTCAGAAGCTTCATTCTGGAACCTCTGTTAAGGGAAAGCAGGATAGTTTGGGGAATTGGCATCTTCGGGCATTCCTATTATGAATTACAAGAACCTTGCCTTTTTAAAATCCTCACATTTACATATCATTTTACACTTTAGATTTGCTTTTACTTTTTTTATTTAGTTCTCATGGGTAGTACTATTGTCCCATTTTACAAATGAGAGTTTCAGTGACTTACTCTGGATGACACACCTAGCAGGTCTTTGGATTCCAATTCTTCAGCATTGAACTCCACCAAAATATTTACGTGAAGTGGGTGTGGCCTGTGCCAATTGTTTTCAGTAGACAGAGTGATTGTGTATGTAGTATATGTGTATATATGTGTGTGCATATGCATGTGCGTGTGTTTTACATGCCTTTATTTCCTAGTTTTCTTTTGTCAATACCACTTCAGCATGTCATTTGCTTATTTTGTTGTTGTAGCTTGTTTTTTGTTTCTGTTTAACCACCGGAATCTGTTCATAAAAAGTAGAAAGTATTTTTGGTGAAAAAAATCTTTAAAGTATTAAGATTTAAAGCAGTAGGCCTTTGTGATTTGATGGATAAAGTGAAATTACTTAATGTAAGTTTAATGGTGAACACTCTGTCCAGTAAAAAGAACATTGAGTCGGTTTCAGGATCTATCATGAGTTTTTTTTTTTTTTTTTTTAATTAAGAAAACAAAGTTTCAGCAGCTCCTTGAAACATTTTCCACAAATAACACACACAGGACTTCTGTGAGGGAAGTCAGAGGGCTAAGTAAAGTAAACAGAGAGACCTTGATCAGCTCCCTCTACAACTGATAACCCAGCTCCATAAAAACATGAAGGTCTCAAGGTTGGGTAGAGATCAGTGTTCAAGTTCAGAAAGCCACAGAAGCAGAACTGGAAAGACTTAGGCCTGTGAGTGAAGCCAGCAGTGGGAAGAGGTACACAGCTAATGATACACACATCATTTATGTATTTTAAGCATTGCTTCTTCTCTTCCTGAATAACATCTGGTTTGCATGGAAGACACTTAGGGTAATCAAGTTTTCACCTTACAAAAATACATGTATACAAGCTGACAATGACCTGGGCTAAAGAGGTTTGTCTTTTAAAAATCCAGAATCCTTTCATTTTTCAAGAAAATATACTACTTTGCTTGGAATCACAAAACACCTTGATGCTGACACAGAACTGTACATCATCCAGGTGAAGACAGAATAATTTATCCAGAGTCACCCAGCCAAGTGGGCCCCTAGTTTCCTAACTTCCTGCTTTGATGCTCTCACTGAGGCGATGAGGAAATAAAAGAGATGCAAATAAAAATAACATGAAATATTTAGTGGCATGGGGGAAATATTGGCAATAAATTTTTGTGTTAAGAAAGCACATTCCATAATATGTATCACATGGTTCTATTTTGGGAGGAAATAGAGAAGGTATGTGTGCTAGGTATAAAAAGCGTGGGGACAGATTAGCAGGCCAAATCTCTAAGGGAGTAATTAGCAAGACTTGCTCTTTTCCTCTCTTATTTGTTTAAAAAATTTTTTTGGATTTTATAATAAATAAGTATAACTGATTTGAATAAGAAATTAATGTTATAAACAAAGAATTAAGCCTGGTTGGCTCAGTCAGTAGATCATGCAACTCTTAATCTCAGGATTGTGAGTTCAAGCCCCACACCGGATGTGGAACCTACCTAAAAAATAAGTAAGTAAAATAAAATAAAATAAAATAAAAATGTATTTCTTGTAATCAGCACATAAACAAAGAATTAAGAGCATCCTAGGAAAGTCAGGCAGGTCCATTTCAGAAGTATAGAGACAAGTAGCATTAGAACTCTTTCTTCTCAAGGGTTGAGAGAGAGAGGACTCTATCTATAGAAGCAGAGTGTTTGACCAGGGTTGTACTACAGGATGGCTAGAGCTGATGGACAAGTGGACACCTAAGAGCCAATGCATGGGCTACAAAACAAATATTTGGAGTGAAGGAAGGTGTGAAATCTTCCCTTTAGAGGGAATATCAGCTTACTGCTTCCGACTGCTCTTAACATCTGAACGATTGGAAAATATTGAGCCGTGAACCCTTTTGTTCACTTATTTTGAGGCACAAAATATTCCTCTGAAACTGATACTTTCTGAATGAAGATAATCTTTCATGGCTACTCCATTTCTTTTTCCTACCTTGGCTGTATAGCTGATACTCAGACATAATAAAGATCAGGAAAAAAGGAATAAAGATAGTAAGTAGAAGGATGGGTGTATGGATGGAAGGATGGATGGATGGACTACTTTTATTTATGGAGCACCTCCTCTTTACTTGCCAGACTAATTTATGAGCTGTATAATTTCTAATCCTTCGCATTGCTCCTAATCCTTACATTATTTCTAACTTCAACAGGAAGCCATTATTATTCCCATTTCAGAGATGGTAAAACAGGCTGAGAGAAGTTAAGCTACTATAGAGAACAGGATTCGAGCCTAGTCCTGTCTGATTCAAAGACCTATGTCCTCTTCCAAGGCCACTGCCTCCTTTTCTGCACCCTGAGATGGTCCAGCCCTTCTCAGTGGATCCAGTAGATTGCCGAAGCAGTAAGAAGAGCACTGGATTAGAAGTCTATTTCTGGATGCACCCCAGGCATGGATAGTTGTCTAAATGATCTCCAAATGGCTCCTGGCTGACCCTCTCCCATCTTCATAGTTTGCCCACACAAGAGACAATCTTTGCCACAGTTGGTTTTTTTATTTGTTTTTTTTTTAATTTGTTGACCCAAATCGACTCATTGAGATAGAAAATCTCCTACTTACATTAGAAAAGATGGAACTTGAAATGAAGTCTGTTTCAGAAACCAATTTAGTACAGAGTATAAAGGTAGGATGGGTTTTCTGAAAAGCGAACCCCAAATGGCAGAGCCCTCACTGTCAAACTTTATTTCCTTCTCTCATTTCCTTTTCATTTCATGCGCCTCTCGTAAATGCTTGTCTGTCCTCTGTGAACCAGCTAATGTTAGGACAGAAAGAACCTCAATTTCCTCAGAGCTCTTTTAAGGGGACCAACCCTAATGTGGTTTCTGTGTAGTTAACTGGTAGGCTCTTGTTAAGTAAACAACCCAACTTTGATACCAGAGAGTCTGTGGTCAGGATGGGGGTTGAGGTTGAAGGGGAGAAGAAGCAGGCTTGGAGGAAGTTTCAAGTAGAAGATTTCTCTACAAGATAGCAAACAATATCTTGACTAAAGCTGCTCTCTATTTCACCAGTTGGGACCCATCTCCACTCTACACTGACCACATGCTGCCCTCTGCTCTTTATACTAGCCCTGCCTTCTACTCTTGGCCTTGGGCTGCAGCTCTGCTTTGAGTGATGTCAGAGAAGCTGCTCTATGTCCTACATGATCATTGAGAATATGGCTCATTTAACCACACAAGAGAAATTCTTCTTAGTGTTCTGTTCCAGAAAAGCTGCCTTTCTACCGATGATTGGTATGTTTTAGCTTATGAATGTTGGGAATCGAGTAGTTGATTTTCTTTCTCTGTTAGCTGCAAGGAAACTCAACAGCCAAATTTGGGCTGGGCCTTGTGGCATAATTTGAAGCACCAATCCTACTTCTTTTTTGTTGGATTCCTCCAACTACTTCTTTTCCTGTCCACTAGGTCTCTCTGTTTAAATATTTTTTGTTTAAAAAAAAAAAATTGCACAGTGGGGTACCTGGATGGCTCAGTCGGTTAAGCATCTGCCTTTGGCTCAGGTCACGATCCCAGGGTCCTGGGATTGTGTCTCACATGGGGCTCCCTTCTTGGTGGGGAGTCTGCTTCTCCCTCTGCCTTCCCTCTTGGCTTATGCTCTCTCTCATGTACACATACACTCTCTCTCAAATAAGTAGATAAGATCTTTAAAAAAATAATAATAATAAATAAATAAATAAATAAATAAACAAATAAAAATTACTGCACTGCTTGTGTCTTTGGAAGCTGCCTTAAATTATTCTGGAACATGTAGGAACAACTGTATTATTTGCCATACCATGCTTTTCCTAACCTATAGTGACACCCTCCTTTTTCTTTAAGATTCATGGGAATGGGGTTCCCTGCAAATCTGTTTGCATCATGGGATCCTGCCTGTTTGGCCAACTTGACTGGAATTGAGGTAGCTACCTGACCCAAGCTAAGCCACAGATTCTTTCCTCCAGAAATTTGAAATTGGAACTTGACAATTGATCTGCTCAACTGATTCCCTGACCATGTAATATATCTACAGCATTGATTCTCAACAGTAGAGGCCCTATAAAGTCACTTGGAGCACTTTTTAAAAATATGGATTCATTCCTGATGATCAAGGAAGGCAAAGATACAAACAGATATGTAACCAAATAGATCTCCTGGTTGGATTTACCTGATGTCCTTTCTGTAAAGAGTTGTGACTGGAGAATAGTAGCACAAACCCCTAAATGACCCACCTCTCAGAAAATTGTTGGCTAGGAAGCATGAGACTGGAGTGTTTTCTCTTCACTGAAGTCCCAACCATCTGTGTGCAGACAGACAGAATTGTGAATGGAGTGAAGGACCTTTCACTACCCCTGAACTTTATTTTCTGACTGTTTTACTAGATTTCACTGCCCCCAATAGATTTATTACTTAACAAAGATTTGTTGAACCCATCCTGAATTGGAGTCCCTCTGCTGGATGCTATGGGAGAAGGTTGGGGAAGAGAAAGAAAGTAGGCACCTAGATGAAACTGACCCTAGGGAGACAGGCGACAAGAAATGGGGCAGAGCATGGTGCTCACATTCTCAGGATATAGCAATCGAAGGCACCAGAAGTTTGTTCTAAGCAGCACTAGTGGGCTCTCCTTATCTTGTTTTATGCACAGTAATTTATTATTCTTTCCATTTGTGGAAATAATCAAGGGTTGGCTAAAGTGGCATCGAAATTATGCCCATGAAGAGGTAGATGCAACCAGCCTCCAGTCTCATTTAAATCTAGATAAAAATCTATCTGATATTCTGCATATTAGAACTCCCACTTGAATTCCTTGCTCAACACCAATTTTCTCAGCTGGCCTTTCTTGCCCTTTCTTTTTATTGTTTATCTACCTTTGAAAATAGCAAAGAAATGGAGTGGGAAATGGAAAATTACTCTGTTGGAAAATCTTACCTTCCTAAATGCGAGCTTTCAATGCACTCAGAAATAGTCTATAGCTTTGCTGAGTGCTCCCAGACATCCCCAGCAGCTAGTGTAACTGACTCAGGTTCAGGTTGGAGAGGAAAGAAATAACAGTAATACTTAAAATTTATTGAGTACCTACATGTCAGACATTCTTCTAAGAGCTTAGATGCAATATCTTATTTAATAGTCAGAACAGCCTTTGAATAATTCTACCTTCTCTGCATAACAGAAGAGCAAACTGAGGCTTAAGAGGTAAAGGGAGGTGCCCAAGGTCATGCAAGGTCATTCATGGTAGAGAATGGAGTGGTATCTCAGCTGTCCAATAGAATGCAAGGTCTTTATTTTTGATGGTTCAGTATCTAAAGTGCTTCAAGCAGTGCTGGGCACTTGGAAAGCACTCAATTAATATTTGCTAAATGAGTGAATAAGTGAATGACTATCTGGCTACAGAAGCAAATCTTCAGCAAGCAGGCAGAAAGAATCACACAGCTAACGGGTAAGTGCCCTACACCATGGATTCTGAGCTTGGGTTCCATGTGGCACAGAGGTATCCTCTTTCAGAAGTGATTGGTGGCACAGAAATAAATAGTATCCCATGACCCAGAAGAGCTAGGTGCTAATCTTGGCTCTCCTGTTGCGTGACCTTGGACCCATGATCCCTGTGCCTTTCTGAGTTTCAGTTGTCTTTTCTGCAAAATGAGACCCCTAAGACTATCTCTACATTCTTTTCCAAATCTAACAGCCTGTCATTCTCAAGAATGTTTACGCTTATCTTTCAGATGAACCACTCTATGGACAAACCAAAAATGGCACCAAGAGCTGTGGGAAAAGAAGCATTCCCATTTTCCATTCTGGATTTGGTATCACCTCCTGTCTTCCTAGATTCTCCGCTGGGACGCTTCACAATGTGAGGGTTTTTTTTTCCTCCCCTTTTCCTTTCTTTTTCTTTTTTCCATTTTTCAACTTTTAATTCTGAAGTAATTTTTGACTTGCAAAAAAAGAAAAACAGTAGAAAGAATTCCCAAATACCTATCACATAGTTTCCCCAAATGTTACCATTTTTTACGCATTTTTCACAGTGAAAAGATCACAATCAGAAAGTTAACATTAACAAAATAATGTTATCTGATCCACAGTCCTCACGTTCACCAACTGTCCCACTGATGTTCTTTTTCTGGTCCAGAATCCAGTCCAAGTTCACATGTTACATGTGGTTGTCTTGTTTCGTTAGTCTCCCTTAATAGGGAACAGATTCTCAGTCTGTCTTTGTCTTTCTTGCCCTTGACACATCTGAAGAGTTACTGCCCAGGTATATTTCAGAAGATCCCTTAATTTAGGTTTGTCTAATCTTAATTGAATACTTTCAGTAAGAACACCATACAGGTGGTTTTATTTCCTTCTAAGTGCACTTCCTCAGAGGCTACATGGTGTCAATTTGTTGCTGCATTACCCATAAGGTAACTGATTACTCCTTTATTTTGTTTTTCATATTCTACATATTTAATCAGAAAAAAAAAAAAAAAACCAGAATAATAATAGTACCCGCCTCCCAGGGTTGCTATAAGCACTAAATAGAAGAGAAAAATGGTACATGAAGCATTTAACCCAGTTCCTGGGACACAGTGAGACTGAACTGTTATATTATTACCGCATCATCATTTTTTTTTTCCTTTTAAAAGCAGATCGAACAATGAGAAACTTGTTTAGGTAAAGATGGGAGTTGCTGATGGAGCTGTACTCGGGGCATCTGCAGACACACATTCTGCTTTTGCATTTGCTGCTGCAGCTGTGCCCCCTAAGCCAGGAGAGTTCCAGCAGGCCCAGAGGGATCAGAGCCCTCAGTGTTTCCCTGTAAGGGCAGCAAATGTAACTAGAGTGTCATTTGAGTGTTTGGCGATTGTACACTCAGTGGCAGGGGACATGTCCATTCAGCCCCAGATCTGGCCTACAAGATGTCAGGTAACCTTTTCAAGGCTATGAGATTTTAATAGACTTCCAAGTCAAGTTGCCAGATATGATGTTTTTGCCTGGGTGAAACATGATTAATGTATAAATCCAGGTTTTACAAGTGACATCTGCATACTGTGTTTACTTAACTAACTGCAGACTGATTGACGTGTAGGCATTCCATAATATTTTTCTCTTAGTCTGTGAATCGGCAGTCCAATGAATTATTTATTGGTCTAACACATCCTGCTGCTTTTTTATTTCTTTTAAGAGAACAGTCTCTATTGGAAGTCCTGGCCTTGCTTAGCCAATTAACCTTCCCCTGTCCAGATCTCCTCTCTTGAGGACTAAACCATCAAAATCCAAAGTAACATTTAGTGTGTGGATGAAGGGATCATGCCTGCTCACGACCTCAGTCCCTTCCTGTTGTCATCTCCCCAAAGTCAGATGTAAAACTTTATTCCCAAATCAATTGCAATTGATGTGCACACATCTAGTTCCTGTGTTTTTTTCTAAAAATGAGCTAAAACCTCTTGGCAAAGGAGAAAGAGAGATGGCAGACCCCTGTTCTTGCTAAATTTAGCCTCGTTGCCCTGACAATAACCAACAGGGCCAGGGATGGGGATAGGGTGGAGGATGGAGGAGGTGACAACAAGAGCTGTTGAATCAGGTGTCGCTCTTATTTCCCCCTTTTCTTTTACTCTCTTGCTCTCTCTGGTGCTACTTTCTCCCCTCCTCCCCTCTGCCCCAAGGCTATGCTGGTAGTTCAATTGAGACATGATGGTGGCCCGCAATGGCGATCAGTGGGGTTAAATTCAGAGGCTACTTTGAAGCTCAAGTTGACAGGACTTACTAATGGATTGGTTGAGGGGTGTGAGTGAAAGATTTTTGGCCTAAGCAACTAGCTGGGGGCTGGTGTCACTTACTGAGGTAGAGAACCCAGAGGAGAATGAATTTGGGGGTGGGGAAACTCAAGACTCTATTTTGGCACTTCTTGTTTTGTTCATTTTCTTTTTTTTTTTTTTAAGATTTTATTTATTTATTTGAGAGAAAGAGTGAGAGAGAGAGAGAACATGAGCAGAGGGAGTAGGACATGGAGAAATAGCAGACTCCCCACTGAGCAGGGACCTCAATGCAGGGCTCAATCCTGGGACTCCAGGATCACAACCTGAGTTTAAGGCAGACTCTCAACCGACAGAGCCGCCCCGGCGTCCCTTCTTTGGGAGCTCTTATGTTTAAGCTGCCTCTAACAAAACAGAGGAGAAATGCTGAGTAAGCAGTTTGGATACACAACTTAAAATTTAGGGTAGAGTATAGTGAAAACAACATGGGTCTTTATGTGGTACATTTTGAGTTATAAACATATTATAAGACTTTAACAATACATTTAACTTCTCTGAGCCCCAATTTTCATATTTGTCAATTGTACTTATATTACCCATATTTTAATTGCTTATTGCTTTGTAAGAAATCACTCCAAAATAGAGCGGCTTATGATAACATTTACTATGTTTAATATAACGCTTAAGATAACATTTTTATGACTCTGTGGGTGGGACTCAGCCCGTCTTCTGGGTCTTCTACTTTTTCTGCTAGTTCTGTGGGTCTTCTCGTTTTGCCTGAAAATCTTATGCACCTGCATTTAACAGGAGTTTCACTAAGGCTGAAATAATCTAAGATGGCCTCTCATCCCCTTAGAACTTCTTTCCATGTGACCTCTCATTATTTTGTAATTTAGCCTGAGCTTTTTACATGGCAACTAAATCTCAAGAGGAGAAATCTAACGTCAAAGCACTTATTCAGCCTTGATTTACACTGTGTCTGCTAATGTCCCATTGGGCAGAGTAAATCAGCTGGCCCAGCCCAAAATCCACGTGGCAAGGGAATACCTAGGGTGTTGACACTGGGACACATGATGTGAGAGTGGATTTGGGAGCAGATAAAATTGTCTGCCATGTGGCAGATGTTCAGTAAATATTAGCTGTTATTATTAAGATTTAGCAACCTTCAAAATCAATCCCCAGGACCTATATTTCCTATTTTACTTATAAAGGTACTGGGAAAGAAATTAACCTGCTTTTTTTGTCTCTTCTCTATGTTCTCCAACAGAAGTAGAACTGTAGTCTTTTTAACTTTGCCCTCGATTATGCTACCTAAGAGACGTACTGTGATTATTTAAAACTCAGCAAAGATGTGGTCTAATATTATGATTTTGAAAAAGTAAAAATTCTCATATCTTCTCATTAAAAATGGCTTTGAAACCAAAATTAAAAATCTGAACATCCATGCTCTTCCAATGTTTTTTTTTCAAGCATAAAAGTTGTGTTTCAGTTTTGTGATTTTTTAACCTAAGCCCATTACAAGTCCTTATTTCTAACTGTAATTCTCCCACTATTTCTTTGCCATTTGGTATTTTTTCCTACATCAGTCTCATCCAAGGTCACTACACATATCTCAGTACTAAAGGAACAAATCACCCATGCTTTACCCACAGCTCTTCTCCTCCACAAAAACACACAAAGCAAGTCATTGTTTAGCAGTGACTTGGAAATATAGAGGGGGCACATAAGTGTTGCTTGTCCCAGTCTGGGCCCCAGAATCTTAACTATAATGATCACAAAAAGAATCTGCCAGCCCAGATATCTATATCTCTATATAGGACTGCCCAGAAGGGTTCTGAAACTTGGGACTTTTTAAAGATGACAAATAATTTTTTTTTAAGATTTTATTTATTTATTTGACAGACAGAGATCACAAGTAGTCAGAGAGGCAGGCAGAGAGAGAGAGGAGGAGGAAGCAGGCTCTCTGCTGAGCAGAAAGCCCGATGTGGGGCTCGATCCCAGGACCCTGGGATCATGACCTGAGCCAAAGGCAGAGGCTTTAACCCACTGAGCCACCCAGGCGTCCTGACAAATGATTTTTGAGAATGATTGTACTTAGGCTATGACTCTATCTATCTATCTATCTGGATGTACACACATCTTTTATGTATAATAACAAAAGCTATGTAGGAGTGCTCTGTTATCCTTGGTAGGGTAAAAATACTTAACCAGTGGTGTTTGGTGAGTATTTCTTTTCTTCTTGTATTTTATTAAGTTCCTGGCCCCAGATCTCAGGCCTACTCATGCAGAAAGGCCATTTCCTTGGGTCTTTCATTCCTATGGCAGAGCACATCTGGTCTGTCTTCCAAAATGATTTGTAAAATCTTATCTCCTTGTTGTACATGTGAGCCTCTGTTTCCCCTGCCATGGCCGCCCTAGCTGACCTTTGGCATCCTGTGTGTGCTTCTGCTTGTGTGACCCTGGGAAGGATAATGTATTCCCTTTCCTTTGACAAGAAAAATAACTTCCTGGTTGGGATCCAAACATAAAATGCTCCATCCACTGGCGGTGGCTTGATTTCATAACATGTTCTGTGCAACACCTCTAAACACCTCTCTCCATCAGACCAGCACAGGGGTGCTCTTGCTAAATCACAATGCACACAATGTTGTCTGGGTAATAATAGTCGAAGGACACAAAGCAGATGGGATATGGATCGATTCTGAGTCTCAGAATTGACTTTTTCCTTTCTTACTGAATTGTTGGTGCCACTTTCATAAAAGCCCATGGTTTACTTTATTCCTATGAGTCAAACAACTTCCTTTCTTCCCTCTATTTATAGAAATGCATTAGGAAATTATTTTCAAATTGGAAAATCATTGGCTAGGGAAACATCTTTTTATTTGTTTGAGATCACACAGTGCTAGCACCACCTTTTGCATTTTCGTGAAGTGAAAAGACATTGATCCACTTTTCACCTTATTTTCATATAATTATTACATAGAACTATATTAGTCAAGATAACCCCAATTATTTTGTAGTAACAATTATCCCTGAATTTCAGTGCTTCAAGGTTTATTTCTCACTCATTCTACCTCCTAGAGTGAATTGCCCAGAGACCTCTGGTCAACAAGGTCACCCAACGACCTAGACTGGCAAGAAAGAGGCTGTATCTCAACTCATGCTTTCATGATCATCCAGGTAAGGTATAATGAATGTGGAAAATTGTACACTGACTCTTAAGCTTCTTTCCAGAAGTATCCCATCACTTTACTCATATTTCACTGGCCCAAACAAGTCATATAGCCAAGACTCTCTTTAAAGGAGGGCAGGTCCAAATGTACGATGTTTCCAGCTGGACAATGTATGAAGGGCCGCAGTGTTTGCTCCAGCACTTAACTAACCTCCCAAAGATCTAAGTAGCCTAAAATATGTGACTGAAGAAGAAAAGAAAGAAAGTGGGACACCTGGGTGGCTCAGTCGGTTAAACATCTGCCTTCGGCTCAGGTCATGTTCCCAGGGTCCTGGGATTGAGTCCCGCTTCCTACCAAAGTAGCAGTGATATCGTCACTCTCTCAAGGGCAATGGACTGTTAAGAAGCCACCAAACATGACTAAAATCTTATAATGACATGGTAAAATCCTCAAGATGTAATGTTAAGTGAAAACTACCAAGGTATGACATCCTTTGGACTTTTTGTTTTTGTTTTTGTTTTTTTAAGATATGTTTATTTATTTTAGAGTGAGAGACAGCACGAGCAGGAGAGGCAGGGGGAGAAGGAGAGAGAATCTCAGGCAGACTCCGCACTGAGCTCAGAGCCTGGCACAGGGCTCAATTCCAGGATCCTGAGATCACGACCTGAGAGGAAACCAGGAGTTGGAGGCCCAACTGACTGTGCCCCCCAGGTGCCCCGGTGTAGTACTGTTTTCAATATTAGCTCATTAACAGTGTTAATAGGAGTTATCTCTGGCTGGTAGGATTAAGGTTTTTGTTTTCCAATTTTTTAAAAAAGATTTTATTTATTTATTTGACAGAGGAAGAGAGATCACAAGTAGGCAGAGCAGCAGGCAGGGGGGCGGGGAGTAGGCTCCCTGCTAAATAGAGACCCCGATACGGGGATCGATCCTAGGACCCTGGGATCATGACCTGAGCCAAAGGCAGAGGCTCAACCCACTGCCCCTTTGTTTTCCATTTTTATACCTTGCCCATTTTCTAAAGTGCACATGTAAATTTTTACTGAAAATTATAAATGAACTTTAAAAACACACAAAAACTCTGTTTCATTGTTTTAGTGGAATATAACTTACATACCTTAACATTCACCCATCTAAACTATACAGTTATATGAGTTTTAGCAAATATATACAGTCATGCAACTATCACCGCAATAAAAATTTAGAATATATTAAATACCCAAAAGTTCCACAAGTCCCTTTGTGGTCCACCCTTGTACTCTCAGCAAGCCTCTCCATCTGTTTCTTGCTGCTACATAGTTTTCTTTTGCCAGAGATTTCGTATAAATGCAACTACACAATATCTTCTTTTACTCAGTGTGTTAGTTTTCAGATTCATTCATGTTGTTACATGCATCAGTAGTTCATTCCTTTTTATTACCAACCAGCCTTCCATAAAATGGAAACAACATTCATCAGTTGGTAGACATTTGAGTTGTTCCCAGATTTTGGCTATTACGAATAACACTGCTATAAACATGGCATACAGATCTTGGTCAGATACTTTGAGTTCCCTTGGGTAGATACCAACGAATGGAGTTTCTGGGTCATACAGGAAATGTTAGCTTAATTTTTCAAGAAACTGCCAGCTTGTTTTCCCAAGTGGCTGTACTAGTTTGCATTCTTATCAACTATGCAAGAGGGTTCTAGTTTCCCCACATTTTCGCCCAAGCTTGGAATTGTCCGTCTTTTTAATTTTAGCTGTTCTAGTGGGCGAAAAAATACATAGCACTTGGACAACTCCCTCGCAGACATTTAGTTGGCATTCAGCATGGTGGTAGCAAGCTCCACTTACACAGTAGCTGAAATCTCGAGCTCCATGATTGCAGGCTTTCAGCAATCCGAGTGAAGCCAAGGTAAATCTTCATTAACTACCAAAAGCTTCATGTCCTCATTACTACAGACTTGGGCCACATAAGTTTCTTACTGTAACACAACATAGGCAACTCAGCTTACATATAAACTAACTAGAATAGATATCTGTGCTTCTTGGAAATGTGTGTGTTGGGTGCCCGGGTGGCTCAGTTGGTTAAGCGACTGCCTTCAGCTCAGGTCATGATCCCAGAGTCCTGGGATCAAGTCCTGCATCTGGCTCCCAGCTCCCTCCGGAGTCTGCTTCTCCCTCTGACCTTCTCCCCTCTCATGCTCTCTCTCACTCTCTCTTTCTCTCTCAAATAAATAAACTCTTTAAAAAAAAAGAAATAAAGAAAATGGTGTGTTGCAGGGAGTGGAATGGAGATAGAATTACATTGTGAAATTATCTCTACACATTAAAGCTAATCAAGGAACAGTCATGCCACTGGATTTTTCTTCCTTTTGTTTTTCTTTTTCAGCTTGACAAAGCAAAGTGTGGACTGAATTTATAATTATTTTTTTAAGGTTTTATTTATTTATTTGACAGAGAGATCACAAGTAGACAGAGAGAGAGGAAGAAACAGGCTCCCTGTTGAGCAGAGAGCCCGATGCGGGGCTCGATCCCCAGGACCCGGGGATCATCATCTGAGCTGAAGGCAGAGGCTCTAATCCACTGAGCCACCCAGGCACCCTGAATTTATAATTATTTTTTGATAACTACAAACACGGGAAGCAACTGCTATAGTACTAATGGGATCCTTTGGCCTGGGATGAGCCTAGGGAAATGGGATACTTACATGGAATAAAGGTAAGGGAGAAAAGTCCTGAGAGAAACTATGAGTAAGGTTTATGTTACATATGGGGAGATGTGCTGCACTGCTGTTGGTGAACATTGTGTTAGAAGAAAAATGTTCTAGGTTCAGATTTAGGTCTTACATTTATCAGCTGTAAGGCCTTAGATGTGTCATTTCATATCTCTGGTTTCCTCATTTGTAAAATGAATATAATACTATCTGACCTACCTAGTGCATAGTGACCAGGGAGGCAAGCCACCCTACAGAACCAAATTTGTACTGGAATTTACATTATTTGTACACAGCACATTTGTACTTTTCGTCTCATCTTATGTGATTGCCAAATAATCTACTGAAGTAGGAAAGAGTAGTTATTATCTCTATTTATAGACTAAACTGAGACTCTGAGGGCTTGAAATCCCCCAGGGAATTTGTTGCAAAAGAAAGACTTCTAATTCCCTGGCTGATAGATTATTATTTTGCATTGTAATTCTTATATGTTATATGTTGTGCTATAATTTGTAATGTTTTAATTGGAATATGGCCACAGTCGATTCATTTGGTATTGTCTGTGACTTCTTCTTTTTTTTTTTTTAAGATTTTATTTATTTGACAGACAGAGATCACAAGGAGGCAGAGAGAGAGAGAGAGAGAGGGGGGAGGAAGCAGGCTCCCTGCGGAGCAGAGAACCTGACTCAGGGCTCCATCCCAGGACGCTGGGATCATGACCTGAGCCAAAGGCAGAGGCTTTAACCCACTGAGCCACCCAGGCACCCCTGTGACTTCTTTTGTGCTACAAGGGTAGAGTGAGTCATTGCCTGAGAGACCACATATCTTCAAGCCTAGAATATTTACTATATGGCACTTAAAAAAAATATTTGCTGACCCTTGTTTTAAATGCTTTGTGTATGTATTGATTCATTGTTTCCCTCTTAACAATCCTATGAGGCAGGTTGTGTTAGGATCCCCATCCTCTGTTTGAAGAAACTAAGGGATAGAAAGGTAGAGCAAATAGACCAAAGTCAAACAGTGAAGTCCAAGGAGGAGATGAAGATTGTCCCCTAAGCACTCTGACTTCAAAACTTTGGCACTTAAGCCCTTTCATTATTGGTCTCTCTTACTCCTGCTGGTCTGTATTTCATTCAGGCAACAGAAACTCATTAAGTAACTATTCACTGCCCTGCTCTAGGAAACGGACACCATTCTAGGGACCAGGGAC
Source organism: Mustela lutreola (assembly GCF_030435805.1). NCBI lineage: Eukaryota > Metazoa > Chordata > Mammalia > Carnivora > Mustelidae > Mustela > Mustela lutreola. The sequence continues at coordinate 129,276,126 of NC_081291.1, read as the reverse complement.
AGGGCGAGACAAGCTCTCGTGGAAACCACAGTCCAGTGGAGGAGAAAGACAATTAGAAAGGCACCCAAGAAACAAGCAAGATTGTCTCAGAGAGTGATGAAGGCTGTGAAAAAAGGGCCAGAGTGACAAGGACAGAGAAGTGGTTGGTGGTTTCTTCTTTCATACAAAATTACGAGCCTCCAATGGTCAAGACCTCTGACTCGGTGTTCCGGGGACGTCCAGAGTCCTGCCCAGAAAGGGCCCTCAAGAGTAATTTCTAATCAGCCGTCAGCCTGGAGTGTTCCAAAAATAGCTGTGGAAGTTGAAAAGGTCATTAATACTGCGCGTCCTCCATAGTTCTGTGTGTCTTTCCTGAGATAACAGGGAGGCGGCTGTGGTCATGCTGGTACTCGTACTCTGTGCGGCTCTGGGAGGGCCTGTGGCACTTCCATACCATGGCTCCATGTCCCTGCCCTTGAGTCCTGGGGAGTCCAGCCCATGGTGGTGGGGGCAGTTCGGGCTTCAGCCTTTGGACATAGAAGGTAGGAGGAGGGAATGACCTAAGTCCTATAGGTAACACACAAATAGGGTGCTAGACTAGTAGCTGATTTGAGGTTGATTTTAGACTGATACTGTCATCTCATGGGGAACACGGCTTTCCAGGAATGATTTAAGTAGAAATTCCATCCTAGTGCCAAACTAGCCCTTTGCAAGCATAAGCAAGCCCGGAGCCCCCGTGATGTAGGATGGAAGGAATGATTGAATGCCTGGAGAGAATCTGACACGGGCATTTTCCATCCTGGCTCTTGGCCTCACCTTGTGTGACCTTTGCAATCATCCTGGGCAAACTGACTTCAGGACACCTGTTCTCTATAGCAACTGTCCACGCCAGCCCCACCTGGCCCCACTCAGCTGGAAGCTGGCTCCAGCCGCTGCTGCCTGCTGCTACCCTGCTGATGCCCACATTCGCCGTTATGGCTTTCTTTTTGCCCCTTATCTCCATCTCTGCCCCCTCTTGCTTTTTTTTTTAAATTAAAAAAAATTTTTTCTTTTCCCTGATGCACTCCAATGACTACTCGTTGCACATGTTTGAAAATGTCCTGCTGCCGAAAAGTATTTTGTTCTGGGTATGACACTTTTTCCAGGAAGAGCTGGGAACAAATCTGGAGACTAAGGGAAAAAAGCTATTTGTATGTGTATTAGTGTCCTCGGGATGCCATAACAAATTGCCACAAATTGGGTGGGTTAAAGCAACAGAAATATATTCTCTCAGAGCTCTGGAGGCTAGGAATCTGAGATTAAAGTTTTGGCAGCACCTCGTTCCCTCTAACAGCTCTAGGGAAGAATCCTTCCTCGCCTCTTCCAGCTCTGGCGGTTGCCAGCAATCCTTGCCATTCTTTGGCTTGGAGCTGTATGAGTCCAATCTCTGTCATCACATGGCTTTTTTCCTTGTGTGTGCTTCTGTGTCCCAGTCTCCCTCTCCTTTCTCTTGTAAAGACACCACTCATTGCATTTAGGGCCCACTCCCATCCTGTATGACCTCATCTAAGCTTGATTACATCAGCAAAGATCCTAGAAGTTCCCATAAAGTCACATTCTAAAAAAGGTCACATTCTCAAATACCAGGGATTAAGTCTTGGACATATCTTTTTTGGGGGGCACAATTGAACACATTGCAGTGTGTGTTGGGTGTATTTAGGAACATGGGGTCACATTTGGCCCACACCATGCCACCATCCAACTTATGGACTACACTTTGAAAGCCCACCTGCAAACGAGGAAGGGAGTGGATTCGGTGAGATGGCAGAAGCCCAAAAAGTGAGACTGGTCTCACAACGTCTTCCTGCTAGTCACAGATAAACCGGATTGGATCGTGCCATATGTCCTGTTCCGCACGTTTTAGACAGGAGTCCAACTTGCCAGAATTCGAGGCGGTCTCCTCTTGCCCCTTGTCCATTCCCATCGTTCCTTTATTGAGCATCTACTATGTAGCAGACCTTATACGAGTCCTTTCTTCCCTGAAAATTCTGAGGTGGATCCTCCTAGCTCTACTTTGCAGAGAGCAAACCTGAGGCTTCGAAAGCGTAAGTAACGTGCCCACAAAACACACCTGGCAAGTGGCACAGCTGGGAGTGGAGTTCCATGTTGTCCGTGTCTTTAGTCCACTCTGTTTCATTCATTCATGTATTCAACCGTGTATTCATTCAACTTATAATCATTCAATATCAATTACATATTAGACCTTAGTGATAAAGCAGTCAAGCCGATGGCCATGACCCTGGGTCCAGAGAGTAGAAGTAGAACTCTGGAATGAATTACATGAGAAGTCAGGAGATGGACATTCCATGATTTCTCTCAAAGGAGCTAAACTCTCTGAAAGGCTGTCGTGTTTAGCATGGAGGATGTGACCTATTTTGTCATTTTGGTACACCTCAACAATCAGTGAAAGGAGTTTATCTTTAGAAGGCAGGGAATTTGTCGGTTAAGATGGCTTATGATTCAAGCCTACTCTCATTCCAGAGACCCAGCATTCACCACTCTGTTGCTAGCCTCTCTTTGATTCAGTTCCCAAGATTGTAAAACAGAGAGGGCAACCCCCTGAGTTAGTTCAAGGGCTGTACAAGGGTCATGTTGAGTATAAGATTCAAAAGTGAATATGACTGGGCTTTACAAGTAACCATTTAGCTTGACCACAAGGTTTAATATTTATGTCCCACAAATTTAAGATATTGTTAATCGCATTCATTTTATTATCAAGATACTTTCAAAGAAGGTGGAGACAGAGCTACAAATTAGCTGGGCTGCCAAATGTGTTTTATGTCACTGAGAATGTTGTGATCCTTACTTGTGTGGTGGTCTTAGGAAACCTGAGGGCTCATGGTTTGGCATTTGGACTGGGCCCAGTTGCCACCTTTGAGAGCACAGTGCAAGGAGAGATGGTGGGCAAGACCCTGCTGCTCCATTTGCTTTCCTTAGAGCTGGAAGGCACAACCTACCCCTGAATAACAATGCCCCACACCAGTGGAGGTTTCATCCGATGGTGTCATTTTCCATCTCACAGAATGTTGGAGAGCTGCCCAGGGAGTGGAGAATATGTTTAGTCCAGACATCCTCCCTCTGCCTGGCCTTCAAAGCCCTCTGTGGTCTGGCTTTTTCATTCTTATCCCCCCTAGTCTTCTACTTCCTTCTACTTCCTCCCTGACCTGCCATGAGGCAGCGCTGTCAGTGCACGTGCCCCTCATTATGCTCGGCCCCATCCAGTCACCCAACCCGGCTGAGCCTTTCCCTCCTGCTTCTGTAGCAGATGGTAAAATGGCCACAGCTATGTATTTTCCTCGCTGTACCCTTACCGCTCTGGAAGGTGACTTTTCATTTTCTTTCCTCAAAAAGTGGAACTTCTCCCCAGCCCTTGAATGTGAGCTGGACTTGTGACTCGCCTTGGCCAGCAGGATGGGACCGAAGTGATGTAATGCAAGTTCTGAGCCTAAGCCTTAAGGGGCCTGGCATGCTTTTGTTCACTCACTTGGAACTCTACGGTCACAGTGGGGGCCAGTCTAGGCTGATCTGCTGGATGATAAGACATATGTGGCTCAGTCACCCTGTCCCTCAATCTGACAGCCATCCAGCTGCTAATGGAGCCACCAGAGAATTGTGGATGGTACAGTGAGTGATGGCTGCTGGCATGGGGATCGGCCATGCTGAGCCCAGAGCAGCAGAGCTGTCTATCTCATCTGTGGACGGGCAAGCAACAATAAATGGCCGTTGTTTTGAGCCACTAAGTTAGGAGGTGGCTTAATGGGCAGCATGAGATAACTAAGACACCCCGGAATTTCTTTTACATTCATCCAACAAACACACACTCCATGCCTCCATGTCACTCCATCTGTGCTGGGCTTGGAGGGCTTGGAGAGAACAGAGACTATCTCCAAGGAGTTCCCATCTATTCGGTTTGGGCCTTTGAAGTTCAGTTCTTTCAAGATAGTCAAATCCTATTTCCCAGACATCTTCCCAAATCTTCCCAGTCTGGATGAGTGCTCCCTCCCCACCCCCTACACCTGCCTTAACTGAAGCATCTACATCGTAGCACGTGACTGGATTCTCCCTCTCTCCTGGACTGCTGTGAGGACTGAGGAACTGGTCCCTCTGTCCAGCCTGGTCCCCAGTCTGCCCTCCACAGTCTTACAGTGAGCTTTCTGAGTGCAAATCATATGACTCCTGAGTAAACTGCTGCACTGGTTCTTCTCTCAGCATCCCTCCACACCCCGCTCTGCTATGACGCCCTCCCCACCCCCACCCCTGCCACCCTCTAGCCACATATTCTGCTATTCCCAGTCCCAGCTCGCACTTTCACAGTCTAGCTATCGGTAATTCACTCTTCCCAGGTCTCTTCCAGGAATTCTCCCCACCCTAGTTTGCCTGATATGCAGCGATTTATGTCTTAGGCTCAGTTGTCATCCCTTCTAGGAAATATGTATTGAAATTTCCCCCCACCCCGCCCCTCCAAAGAGAGCTGATTTCTTCCCCCCTCTGCGGTCTGTAATATCGCTGTTGCCTACCATTAATTGCCTGTGTTTACATGTCTGCATTCAATATTTGTTCATTCAAGGCCTAGGCATTAATAGTATCTGTATACCTAGCTAGGCCTTAGGTAATCTTTCTAGTTAGGAGACACTCAATTACTGTTCTTTGAGTGAGTGAGCCAATAAATGAAAAATGAAACGAATAAAGCTCCCCCCCCCATGTACACCCCAAAAGGGTAATTTCACATATCTATACAGCACAGGTATCCTATCCTTGTACATATAAGATTTCTTTATTTCCTAAGAGAAAATTTCACCTACCAGATGAAGGAAGAGAATCCAAGTGTCTTGAGAAAGAGTAAAGAAATACCAGTCATAATGGGAGACGGGTCATCTGAAAACCAAGCATTATCCATCATCCAATTTTGTATGATCTTTATGAATCCCGGGACATGAAGTCAGGTCTCTGTATTTCCAAAAAGAGAATTCTAATCTTTAACATTTCTGAAAAATAGTAGAGGGGACCTCCTTTATGCTAGAGCCATTGCCTGTTTACTTTTGTCATCCCTCCCTGAGTCTTGGGCACCAATGGCCTTCTGGAGTCTGTCATCCCCAGCAACATGTCCGCACAAGGAAAACTACCCTCATGTGGTGGGATGCTTTTCCCTCTCTCCCACTCGTCATCACCTCTCTCCTTCTCAGTTCTTTAATTAACTTCTTTTTTTAAAAAATATTTTTAGTTATTTGTGTTAAAATATAATTGACATACAAATATTGTATTAGTTTCAGGTACCCAACCTAGTGCCTCAATATTCATAGATATTCCAAAAAGGTCACCATGATCAGTTGAGTTACCATCTGTCACCATGAAGTTGTTACAATACTACTGACCACCTTCCCTATGCTGCCTGTTATACCTGTTTCATCCCAGTGTTCTATTTATCTTATAACTGCAAGACTCACCTTCTAATCATCCCTAACTGGTCCTTCTCTCCTTTGTCTTTTCCAAATTTCCCCCATTTCCAAATCACCAAAGCCAAGGAACATGTGTGGCAGAGAAATCTAACTTTATTAGAAAAGAGGGGCCTAGGAGAGAAGAAATTTTTACAAAATTTATCATTTTAAAAATAATAGCATTCTCTTCTTGAGAGTAAGGTGGGTGAGGCTAGGAACAATTATACTCTAACACAGCCTGATAGACTTAATTATTCTATCCCCACTTGGTATGATTTGATTCATTGGTCCATAACAAAATGAGAAAAATAAAGTAAACCAGAATGTTTTTGAAAACAATTATTAAAATGAATTTTAAAAACTGCCTTTTATTTTTATTTTTTTAAAGATTTAATTTATTTATTTATTTGACAAAGAGAGATTGAGATCACAAGTAGGCAGAAAGGCAGACAGAGAAATAGGGGGAAGCAGGCTCTCTGCTGAGCAGAGAGCCCAAGTCAGGACTCAATCCCAGGACCCTGGGATCATGACCTGAGCTGAAGGCAGAGGCTTCACTGAGCCACCCAGGTGCTCCTAAAAACTGCCTTTTAGTTTAGTGTCTACCTTCCTAGAGTTGTCTTTTCTTTAATGAAACCATTGTGATTGAAGATATTGGTTTAATGTTCTTATTTAGCAAAGTAGAAAGTTGGCGAACAGATGCAAGTCCACTGTTGAGAAAAAAATTTTTTTACTAGACCATAAAATCTTAAAGTATGGGAACTATTAATCTACTGTTAAGAGTTAAGAAAAAAAAAAAAAGAGGGATGCTTTAGTTGAGGTGGAAGAACAAGGAAAAGAGAGCGGGATGGATGTCCCAGACTCCAGTAAAACATTTCCGAAAGCTATTCTTACTCTTTGCCCTGCTCCCAATCTGAACTTCTGGACCCTATGGACAGTCAAAGGCATTCTAATGAGGGTATTCAAGCTATTGGCAATATTTCAAGAAGTCTAAAGAAAACTATCATTTGCTTAAAAAAAAAAGTCTGACTAGACAGTAAATTCCTTTGCTGTGGCTACAAAGATAAGAAGTCACTGTAGGAGCAAAGGTGACCTCATGCTGATTAGAAGCACCAATTAAAATCTCTGTGTTTATTTAAAAAAAAAAAAGGAATACTGCTGATTAATACTTTATTTGAAAAAGTTTGGCAATTTCTTAAAAGTTAAGAGTTACCATGAGACCCACAAATTCCACTCCTAGGTGTATCTACCTGAGACAACTATAAACCACATTGCATATGAATGTTCATAGTAGCTTAAAAGTGAGGAGAAGGGAATGGGTATGGACTGCTTATGGGTTTCAGTGTGGTATTAACAATGTTATGGAATTAGATAATGGTGGTGGTTGTCATTTTGTGACTATACTAAAACCCACAGAATTGGGCACTTTAAAAATAAAAACTAAACTAAAAATGTCACATTCATTTCATAGGTAGGATTATTTAAAACATATCAGGGAAAAGGAATCAAGATGAATCCTTGGAGAGAGGTTGGGAAATACTGCTATACACAGATTAAATCTGTATCAGGAATCGGGAGTTCTGTATCCTGAGTTTACCCACATCCAATTACCATTACCTCTGATGTCTAAGTTCAAAGGTTCCCCACCCCTTCCTAAGTAACACTGTGGGTGCCCAAACAGGCCTCCCTGGGCCAAACCACATGGAGTTCCAGGAAGAAAGGAGAAAGGGGTCAAATCCCACATTGTCTCTCTTTGCACCCAGGCTTTGTTCCCCATAGCATCACAGAAAACCTTATGAGCTTGGGGGCTTGTACTTCTGCCCGTGGCCACCAGATCATCTCTCCAGGGCTCAGACTGGTGGATGGTCCCTGCTCAGGACCAGAAGTGGGCTATTCCCCTCCATCCCCTGCCCCCCTCTACTCCTACAGGAGCATAGGCCTCCTGATCCCAGTTCATCAGACTCAGTCACACTCAGCTTCAAACTCCAGTGCAGCCAAGGCTGCCCTTGAACTTCCACGGTATTACATTCCCAAACGATCTTCACCACATCAAGCATTTTGAGGCAAAGATTAAAAAGAAAAGGAGATGGAAATAAAGATGAAATGAAATTAAGGAGTGGATTTTCTCGAAGTTTTCGCTGTCTGAAATTCTAGTGTCCTATCTATTCCCTGACAAAATAGTGTCCATCACATGAAGGAAAGGAGTACCAGTGAAGGATTGTTCTAATTTCCCGGGGAAACGGTTGATGTCAGAGAGTATAGGGCTGGAAGAGGCTTCACAGTGCCTCTGGTACAACAACACTTCAGCCACCACAGGGATCAGTTCTAGTACATTCCTGGCTAAAGCCCATCAAGCTCTGACCTTCATACATCTCAGGAAGCGGTGGTCTCCAATTACGTATCGCTCTATAATCTTCTGTGGACCCCTGCTTCTCCTTTTCATTAAAGCCCACTGTTTATATACTCTATCACGACCAAAATCATGCTCACGTATCTTGTTTTATTTTATTTTTACACCAATCCTGTAGGAAAGGCACGGCTACCGCTATGTTACCTTTGAGGAAACTGAGTTTCAAAGGCGTTCAAGGAATGTCCCAGGTTGCAGAATCAGGATTCAAAGTCTGAGCTTCTAATTTCTTTATTTTTTTAAGTTTATTTATTTAAGTAATCTCTACACCCAACATGGGACTAGATCCCATGACCCCAAGATAAAGTGTTGCATGCTCTTCCAACTGAGCCAGTCAAGCCCTCCTGAGCTTCTAATTTCAAACCTAATATTGTTTTCGTACTAACCTGCAGCCTTCTAGAGCTTTCAGAGAATGGAGATCATATTTTTATGCCTTTTTGTGAAGTGCTTTAATAAATAGTTTTAGTAAATCAATTCACTTTCCAGATATAATTTTTTTTTAAGATTTTATTTATTTATCAGAGAGAGAGAGGGGGAGAGAGTGAGCACAGGCAGACAGAATAGCAGGCAGAGGGAGAAGCAGGCTCCCTGCTGAGCAAGGAGCCCGATGTGGGACTCGATCCCAGGACGCTGGGATCATGACCTGAGCCGAAGGCAGCTGCTTAACCAACTGAGCCACCCAGGCGTCCCCAGATATAATTTTACTTAGTAGATGGAATATATCGTAGAAGAACCATAAAGTGTTAGATCTGAGCTCCACCTTGGCTGCCTATAAGCTCTTTGACCTTGGACAAGAAACTTAACCTTGCAGACCTTAATTCTCTCATTTATAGTATGACTTGTTATAAATATTTATATTCTGCTATAAATGTGTATATCTGCTAGACTCCCAGGATTATCTCTCAGTGAGTCATACAATTTAGTATCTACACCTGTGAATCTGGATTGGTCCCGTGACTCATTTCTGACCGGTAGAATTGGTGACTGCAGCTTGGTATGACCGGAGCTAAGTCTTGAGAAATCTTGCAGCTTCCACCTTGGGACCCTCAGTCTAGGGAAAGAAAACTACTATATTAAAAAAATCGGAATCCTCTGTGATAATGATGCTTTGAGGAAGCACAAGCTGGTGGATGGAGAGAGACGAGTACCCAGCCAGCCCCCAGAGGTCCCAGCTTCTCCAGCGAGGAGGACAGACAGGAGAGAAGATGCCTCCCTGGCTATCCAGCACGATGCATGCAATTCTGAAAGAGATCTGCTCTGCTGAGCCCACAGAACAATGAGGGATAATGAAAAATTATTTTAAGCCCCTGAGTTTGGGGGTGGTTTGCTAAACAGCAGCAGAGAGACAGAACCCACGAGGGCGATGACCCTGCCTACCATATAGATATGTGGAGAACATTACATGATACAGTAGGCAGGCAGTAAACTGCAAATTATGATTATTGTTGTTCATCCTAGGCCTCACTGAAGTCCCTACTTAAGGTGACTAATTTATGCATATGCCCCACAAAGGTACGTTTCACAATTCTGAGAGCAGAGAGTATTTAGCCCCGGGGAAAGTGAGCGTCCATCAGCCCAGAGCCCTAAGGAGGGCTGGACCCTCTGCCCTTTGCTGTAAGTCTTTCTCTCTAGACTTCTTCTTTTATTTATTTGTTTGTTTGTTTGTTTGTTTATTTTACAGAGAGAGAGAGAGAGTGCGAGAGAGGGAACATAAGCAGGGGGAGTGGGAAAGGGAGCAGCAGGCTTCCCACTGAGCAGAGAGCCCAATGTGGGGTTAGATCCCAGGACCCTGGGATCATGACCTGAGCTGAAGGCAGCCGCCTAATGACTGAGCCACCCGGGCACCGGTCTCTCTATTCTTTGTATCTAGTTTTTTGGGGTTGGTTCCAGCTCCCTCCAATTTCAGCAAGTCCCTAGGATCTTATCTGCCACGTTTAAGGTGTTCCTTTGATCCACCAATACAAACCACTTAAAATGAATCATCATTCACAGCTGTGCCAGTTGTTGTCAGCATAACTCCACTCAGTTTTGCTCTTTCCAAAGTGGGGGGGGGGGGGGAACAACTTTTAAAAAGTACATTGGTACTGCCAAAAATATTTATTAATCAAAGGACTAGAAGGTCTTATTTTGTAATATTTATAGAAGGGAGACGGAGACCAACACAGATTAAGTCTATTGGCCCTAAGGTGACAAGGTTCCTAGTGATAGAGACACCATTTGAACCTCCAGTTTGAACCATTGCACCCAAGTCCACACTCTTAAGTACCCTGCTGTGCTTACCTATTTAGCGACAGACGCAGCTGGCATTGCTGCCTCCTGTGCCCAGAGGAGAGAGGACTCTTGATTGGTTGACTGACAAGACAGCATCTTGCCTCCACCTTTCCCACCGAGCGATCTGGGGGTTATGTTAGTAGCCCCTCTTCATCCTATGGTTATCAATTCTCCTCCTGTGATACTGATGGCCTTTAAAAGGTTATCATCCCCTGGGACATATTTATATCCCCCAAACTTCCCTGCTCGAGCTGGTACTCACGTTATTATGTGCACGTGACAGTTCCCATCCCCTATGGCTGCAGTCTCTGTGATAGCACTGTCAGTCCCCAGGACCACCAGCCCCTTTTCCCTTATTTTGTAATATTTAGACCCTAAATACAACCTCCACAGCCCTGTCCCTCTGCTTTTTTTTTTTTTTAAAGATTTTATTTATTTGACACAGAGAGACACAGCGAGAGAGAGAGAGAGAGAAAACACAAGTAGGGGAGTGGGAGAAGGAGAAGCAGGCTCCCCCCTGAGCAAGGAGCCCGAGGTGGGACTCTATCCCAGGACCCTGGGATCATGACCTGAGCCAAGGAAGACGCTTAATGACTGAGCCACCCAGGTGCCCCTGTCCCTGTGCTTTTAAACTCACACCAATATGTAATCATAAGTTTGTCCAGGTATAATGTCCAACGCTCACCTATGTGATGAAATGTAAGAGGGCATCAAGACTCATATATTGATGATGAACGGGTTGGGCTTAGGTGAGCTATGGAACACATCTACTTTAAATCAGAAAAAATTCTGTAAAAGCCAAATAAGTGATCACCAATTGAATGGTCGTGTGGCTTGGTTTTGATAAGTACATCTGATCATTTTGGGGTGGTTTCCCATTTCAAAGGGCTTTCCCATTTGCGTCTCAAACCTGCTCTGGAAAAAATGAGGACTGTGATTTTTCATCCCTGTTTTACCGAAGAGGAAATCAAGGCTCAGAAAGGCGGAACAATTTCATTCAGGTGTCCCAGTTTCTAGTCTAAGACTGGTTCTGTGACAATAAAGAAACTCTTCTTAGGCCAAGAACCAAGTCCCAAAACAGTAAGAGAGAGAAATGGAAATTCATGGATATGAAGATGAGGTCACCCTTTTCATTAAGTTATTAAGTAGGGACTTTTATGGTGTTTGTATACCATGGGTCTATAATTCCTTATCTACAATCCCTGAAGTTATATGTGCTTTGAGATTTAGAATATTTCAGATACACACACACACACACACACAAACTAGGGTATACCTTATAATTAAACATTAGTTTTCTGTAGCACAATCTGTATATATTCCTGCTAAACCAGATAAAGTTTACAAATAGCTTTGTGCCAGCTCATGTCCAATTTTACCACCACATGAGCTTGCTGCAGATTTCCAAACAAAATAAAAACTTACTTTTCAGAGCTTTTTAGACTTTAAGGCAGCAGAAAATGAGTTGTGAAATTGTACCCAGACTATGAAAATGATTATTTTCTCGGGGCTTTCTGCTGTTGGGACTGTCACTTGTTGGCCTAGCGGACTTGTTCTCCAGCTTTCTGCAGGAAGGCTGACTGGAACAAACAGTTTGCACCTGCTTGCCTGTCTTCCGTAGTTGGCATGCTCTCAAAGGAAGGGCTTTGGCTAAGTTTGAAGCATAGTTCCAAGCTTTTGGGGAGACAAGCCAGTGAACTCGACTAATAGACTCTTTTATCCCAAATCCCTAAGGGTGAGAGGAGAAAAGAAAAAGAAATTAAATTGGAATAGCAGCCGGCTTTCAACTCCAGGAGAGCTGATCATATGATGAAGCCAGGGGCATCTCATCAAGAAAGTCCAAATTTGATGAAGCAATTTTGTTCTGGAAGGCTTTGACTCGTCAGCCCTGCAATGAACCCATTAAAAGGTCATCAAGATGGGTCGACAGAAGTGGAATCCATGTATTAATAATCATGGTAGTAATAATTATGATACCACGCCCCATATCAGTCGGTGCCTGTGAGACAAGGCTGGGCCCCTTCCTGTGCTGAGAGGAGCCAGAGAACATTTTCCAAGGACGCCGATGACTTGCTGTGTTGTCCCAATTGCCCTTCCTTTCAGCCTACTTCAAATGGACCTGTGTCCCTTCTGCTGTCATTCCCGGGGAACGGCATCCATTGAAAATCATTTTGCATCCAAGATGATGACAGCTCTTACTGGAGGTGGGTACATGATGGGGAGGTGGATAAGTGAATGGTATGGGTACGAGCCCAGCCCCCATATGCCCCAGTGACCTGCACCCTGCAAGGGTCTGCTGACCCCTACACAAAGAGCAGGATGAGTGCTATTGCTGAGTCCGTGTGGCCTGTATGCTAAGCATATGTATGCTGTGTATATACTCCGTGCATATATACTCACCGCATATATACTGTATGTATCTACTCTATGTATACTCAGTGTCTGCTCAGTGCATGTATACTCCGGTTATGCTGGAAGGCGGGGGCAATTGCCCCACAAGCCGCAAAGGAAAAACACCCATCCAGGAGAAAGCATTTTGAACAAAGCTTTTCTTGCGCCCGCCCCCTTTCTTTTTTTAACTCCGCGCATTTTCATTTCCCTTGTAGTTTATTTACTATAATCTCTGAGATCTAATCAATTATTTGGTATCTTCCTTGTTATGAAGGGACAATATCAGGGCCTCTAATCTCCTTAGGGCTAACTTCTCTTGCCAAGTTATTCCCTTATCTCTTAGTGCACCTGACTCGATTCAATTTTTGAAGAAAAAAAAAAAAACACAGTTTTTGAGCATTTCCTGTGTGTGCAGAGCTCTGATGGCACAGATAATCGGGGCTGAATTCCAAGCTGACTGCTTAGTTACTGTGTGAACCTGGACAAGTTACTTAACCACCACAGGATGCAATTTCCTCAATTATAAAATGGTAGTAACACAGGAGAAATTTGTTATGAGAATTAAGTGAAGGACTAAGAGTGCTTACTTACCCAACAGACACTAGAGAAAGTTTATTATAATGCAATGCTGATGGGGACATGAAGATAAAGAAAACATACATATTTCTTCAGTGCAGGGAAAAATATATAAAGGATCTCTAAAATGGCATGAGAGAACAGAAAGAAGTTATGTTAATGAAATTGTGCAGTGGAGGGTATGCATGTGATCTGGATCTGGACAGACACAGAAAATACTAGAATATCAACAGGCTGGGAAATGAGAGGAGATTGAGAGGGAAGGAAAAAAAAATGCTTCTAGGTATTAAAAAAAAAAAAAAAGTGATACGGAAGCAGGAAAGAAGGGGGAAGGAGAAATCCCACCACAAGACCTAGACTTTTCCAGTACTATAAGATAGAAAATATTCTCCCCTGATAGCCTCACAATTATTCTTTTATTTGTCAGAGAAAGTGTTCCAATCAGGGGGTAGAAAAATAGTCATGCTAATATCTATTGTGCCATTGCAACATGTAATAGATGTGAGGTTGGAGTCATGGAGAGCACGATAGCCAATTGTGATTGCAAAGGCTTCGAATGCCTGGACAGGAGAGGAGATGTTCTTGAAGTGCCCTCTAGCAAGATGCCCTAATCTGCTTTGGGACCTGAGGGGCACAAGTTTGGGAAGGTTTTGCCATCCGTGTGCAGGATGAGTTGAAGGGGAGAGAGACAAAGCAGGAGTTACTGTAGCTAAGGCAGAATAAAGAAGAAATCGTGCAATTTTCCAAACATAAGAGGAAAAGACATGACTTCACAGCCAGAGAGCAACTTCAGGAAAGCAGGCTGGTGGCCAGAAGACCAAACAGGACTCAGGGAGGCTGTTGTCACGTTCCAGCCCTGCTGGGGGACTTGCTCTATCTGTGCTGCGAACTCGGCCACTCACCTCCAGTGACAGGGCGTGGCCCTTTCAACATAGAGCAATCCAAGAAATGAGTCCCCATGCTTGGCTATTACCATTAAGACCGCTATCCTCATCCCAATATGCCTGTCTGAAGAGGATCTCATAGAGCAGAGCATTTGAAACAGGTGGCAGAAGTGGGCAAACACAACCTATTAAGCGTGGCGAGCTCCTGAGTCACTGTGGCAAACAATTTTATGCGATCAGAACTTTGCTGTCCATGTAGACGGTGGTGGTCTTTCTTTACATCTGCCTGTATGTCTGTCTTGCCTGCCTTCCAGCCTTTTCCCCTTCCTTTCTTAGAAGAGGTGAGACCAACCCATCTGGAAAGTTCTCGCTGAGATCTGGAAGAAAATGCAGGAAGCTCAGATAACTTGAAGATGGTTTGGAATGCACTGTGATAAGGTGGGTTGTCCTAAATGCATTCAAAGGCCTTCTGAGCAGTTATTGGTTATAATTTATGACGAAAGAATTTTCTGCTGAATTGACCAAGACTAGCAAGATACTTCTAAATTTGTACACCTGGGAACTCCTATGACTTTCTCTGGTTAAGTCTTGAGTTTTCCTCTAGGGAAATCATTCTGCTTCTCTCCTCCTCTCCTCTCGGAAGGTCAGCCGTGTAGAAATTGCCTGCAGCCACCGTGCTATGCCTAGCAGCACCCTCTAGAAAAAAATTAAATGCATTCAAAGATCAGTCATCCTCTTGAATGACAGGAACAGGGATGTGAGGCAAACTGGATAAGATGGTCCAAGTGTTTCTTTCTTCCTGGCTTCCAGGCGGACCCTTGGCTGCTAGATGGAATGAGGCGTGGGATAGAGCTATGGTCTTAAGGGAAAACTAGACGTCTCTGGCTTGGTCTAGTCATTTCATCTGTCCAGCCTGGCCTTGGCAGAAGCTGTCTCAGTATTTGTTTTACAGGCTGATTTGAGCAATTGAGTTTGGGAAGAACTTCAGAGAAGATGCTGAGGCATATGCTGATAGAGTTTGCAAACAGAGGCTCTGACAGTTAGCATAGGGCTTGCCTGCCTGGGAATTCAGCTTGTCTTAAGTTCTCCTCCACCCTTTTTTTTTTTTTTTAAGATTTATTTATTTATTTGAGAGAGAGAGAAAGCAAGCAGAGGCGGGGGGTGGGTGGGCAAAAGGAGAGGGAGCATACTCCCCGCTAAACACAGAGCCAGGTTCGGGTCTTCATCCCAGGGCTCTGAGATCTTGACCTGAGCTGAAATCAAGTCAGACACTCAGGGGCGCCTGGGTGGCTCAGTGGGTTAAAGCCTCTCCCTTCAGCTCAGGTCATGATCCCATGGTCCTGGGATCGAGTCCCACATTGGGCTCTCTGCCTGCTTCTCTGTCTACTTGTGCTCTCCGTCTGTCAAATAAATAAATAAAATCTTAAAAAAAAAAAAAAAAAAAAAAGTCAGACACTCAACCGACTGAGCTACCCAGGTGCTCCAAGTTCTCCCTTTCCTATAACTTACTGTACCTGGCATTCAGCTCCTACCACCCTCTGGGAGAAAGAAATGTGGGTTTCTTTAAATACTGACCAGGGTTCCCTTTGGCACTCACACCTTGCCTTAAGTTGGTCACTCAATTCCAGAATCCTTGGAGCTATTTCCCTCGTTCCTTTCATATGCCAGAGACATTGTACAAGCCAGTGCAACCCCTTCTCCTAGTGTTCCATCTCCGTTCTCTATAAGTGAAAGTTTCAGTTCCAGTTTATTAGCTGGACCTTTTCAGTTACTTCGATTGTTATTGTTATTTATTTTTAGTGATTGCCCAAGGATTTACTTATGCACCTTTAACTTACCATAGTCTACTATGGAGGTCTATAAACAGATCCCCTAAAATCTTCAACTGAATACTAACCTGTGAGTGTAGAGTGAAACCATGAGGCTGGAAAAAGAAAAACAAAAAAAGTAAGCTGAGCAATTCCTGGAGTTTACCCTGGGGATAATCTGTGAGGTTACTTCCATGACTGTAGACCAACTTCTCTGGGTCGAATTCCCCATTTATAAAGTTTTAAAAACCCAAAATGCATGATTCCTAGCTCTAGCAGGGAATAGTTATAACAATGTGCTAAGTGACTGAGATGAAAAGAACGACTTCTGAATTTTACTTGATACTTGAAAACATGTCACTATTTTTGTGTGTGTGTTTGGATTCCAGGTACAATGAGATAGAAATTAAAAGAGATCCTCATAGTATCTTTAAGAAGTTTAGATTCTAAAAAGGCATTGATACTTGTGATCTTGAGAAGTCCTACATAAAATAGTTGTTGCTTGCTTTTTTTTTGAGCATTGTGTCTGTATTTAATTTCCTTTCTGATATATGGCGCTAACTCAATGGCAAAATAGAACTACCAGTAAAAGCCAAGATTCCAAGGCCCACAAAGAGCAAAAGTTTGCACTGGGAGGGTATGGGCCAGGTATCAAGTGTTGAGTGATGTAACGATCATATCCATTCCACTGCAGTGCCAAGATTATGCTCTAAAATTCCATTGAGCATGCTCCAAAAGGAGTATGCTCCCTCTCCTTTTGCCCACCCACTCCCCGCCTCTGCTTGCTTTCTCTCTCTCTCAAATAAATAAATAAATCTTAAAAAAAAAAAAAAAAAAGGGTGGAGGAGAACTTAAGACAAGCTGAATTCCCAGTATTAATATAACTTACCCAAGCCCTTTTTAAGCCCACTAATGAATGGTATATCTAAAATCTGGACCCTTTAATAAAAAGGTTTCCCTACATGGGCTCAAATAGGCTTATATAGGCCTAGTACAAAGTATTTGTAGAATTCTTTCTTCTTTCCTCTCTCTCTTTCTTTCGTTCTTTCTTTCCTTCTCTCTTTCTCTTTGGCAGTTACAGCTAACTTAATTCATATGAGCTTAGGTATAAGTAGGGATTTATTGGTTCCGTAATTCTACAGGGGAAATGGCAGAGCTGCTTCTAGGACTTGGGTGTGCTTAGACCCCAGCCTTTTCTCCACCAATTCTCTCTGCTCCAGTCTTTATGTTGATTTATTCTCCACGACAGGCTTTCTCCATTTGCATGGAAGCATAACCTGGCTCTCATCTCTCTGCTTTACCACTGTGAAAGGGCGGAAAGCTCACCTTTTCTGATGCCAAGTGAAAAACATCCCAGAGAGAGACTTGACTGACCTGATTTGAGTCAAGTGTTCACTCCCTGATCAATGAGTACGACCACAGGGATCGGCTACTCTGATTAGGCCTTTTGAGTCACATGCTCACCACTTTACCAACCCAGGGGTCAAGAAGGGTCACTGTGAGAGGAGAAGAGCTCTTCCTGAACCTTAGGGTTAGAGTCACGGGAAGGAACAAAAGAAGCAGTGTTCAGGCACCTGCTCTGCAGAGTAAATATACTATTTTCATTTTTTTATAAAGTTTTTTTTTCCAAGATTTTATTTATTTATTTGACAGAGAGGAAGAGAGAGAGAGCACAAGCAGGTGGAACTGTAGGCAGAGGGAGAAGCAATGTGGTACTCAATCCCAGGACCCAGGATCATGACCTGAGTTGAAGGCAGACACTTAACTGACTGAGTCCCCCAGGTGCCCTTTAACTATTGTCATTTTTAAGGATGAGATAGCCATGTCTCAGAGAGGGCAAGGGACTCGTTTAAGTCTATAGAGGTAATAAGTGCAAAGCTGTGATTGATGAGAGGCAATATATTATAGGGATAAGAGCTCAGATCCTAAGACCAGATAGAGCTAAGTCCAAACCCCAGCTCTGCTCCTTACCTGCTGTAGCCTGGGATGAATTACTTTACATTTCTGCCTCTGATTTCTCCACCTAACTATGGGCTATATTTATATATACCATATATATGTAAGTATATATACTATATAATTATAGTATCGCCTTCATTAAGATAATTATGAGGATTAAGTGAGGTAATACATGAAAAGTACCCAGCGCAGTGTCAGCCGTAATTGCTGCTTAAATATTTTCTGTTACTATTGGCTGGGAATTGAACTTACTAATATGTCTGTTTCAAAGCAGCCTTTATGTGGTTTGTGAGTCTCACAGGAATTACTGTCACTGATTTATTCTGTTCTTGGGCCCAGTAACTTTGGAATTTTTACATACGGTCTACAGGCACATGAAGTTATAAACATAGTCTCCATCACCACTGATGAGAGAGAACACTACCAGTCACTAAAGGAGCTTGAGCAGTTGACTGGAAATCCAAACCCAGTCTCAGAAATCAAGAATTCTAGCCAAGTCCTATTACTAGAGGACATTCTATCCATTTACCCAAAGAGCTAATGGAGTCTCCCAGCTCAGAGCCCTAATATCATCCACATTCCCCAACTGGACACAGGCAATGATGGCCTGTCACTCATTCACTCATCAAATTGTATTTTGCATTTACTATGTGTAGCCCCTGAGCTCTGCATATTTGATATTTACACATCAAAAGAGTCTCTCCTGGTTGAAAAACCAAAAGGGTATTGAGTTCTTTGACAGAAGAGCAATCAGGGAAGAAAACCTAAAAATACATATTATCTGACAAGATTCTCCTTGAAACCAAGCTTGTGAAAATTTGAAAAAGTTTCTCAAGAGTGAGAAATTAGAAATGGAAATTAGGTGTAGTATCCATTCTTACCAACTCATGGTGTATAAAAATATCGATGATGTTCTCTTAAAAGCACAAAATGTACTTTTTTGTGTTGGACAAAACTTCCATGAGCAAATTACCAAGGGAATGTTTCTGGCAAAATATATGAGGCTAAAAGTGCTTGTGTGAAAGATGCCTCAGCTTGATAACCTTTGGAAAATGCCCATTATACTTAATCACAGTTTATTGATAGGCATTCATTAATTATAATAATATTTTGTTGATCCATGGATCCTGTCATCCCTAATTTTCAAAGTGCTTTACAGCCAGTAATTAATTCCTCCAACATCCTAGAGACACATTTAAAAGAAACTTGTGGCAAAACTTGCAGTGATGCTCAGAATACCTTACTCAGGCATTTCAGGACTTTGAGACCCAGATGTGGTTTTGTTGCCTGAAGCCTCAGAATGAGGAGCAGCTGGTTCCCAAATTGTACCTAGAAGGAGCCCTCACAGAGGGAAACTCTCATACGCTGTTGAAGGAAGACATTCAGGGTGTGGGAAAGGCCACTCATGATGATGGCACTTACAGCTGGCGTGACCTATTGGCTAAAACAGAACCCATGAGGAGTTATAGGAGAAAGTTCCCCAGGTTTCACGAAAATGCCTATTCTCACCATTCATAATAGGAGAGAGATGTTCTCTCCCGTGACTCAGTTCCATGCAACATGTGGGCTCGGACACCGAGAGGTAGGGAGAGCCCTCACACAGGAGTCCAGGGACTGGGCTGTCACTCCACTGCTTGGCTGTGTGACCCAGAGTGAGACACTTCCCCTCTCTGAGTCTTATTTCTTCATCCACAAACTTAGTTTGGATTAGTTGAAAGCCATATGTCACAAAAGGCAGCCTGCGGGACAACATTGGCTGGGAGCCCTGTTTTCTTTGGCTCACCCAGTGTTTTTTTAAAATACATGTACTTCTGGTTTGCCTCAGCCCCCACCATTCCTTGTGACCTTCCACCCAGTCTTCCTCACTCATTTGTGTCCCTTTCCTGGCCCCTGCAGGCATCTGAGGTTGCGGCTGCTGGGTTAGGTGATTTCAGACGCTACTTCTCTCCCTGACACCTGGTAGTCTATGTCCTGACAGGTGACGAAGCCTCAGCAGTCAGAATTACAAGACTACGAAGTTTGGAGCTCTTTTTAAAAAAATATTTTCCAGACTCTTCTATCTACAAGCTGATGGTATAATATAGATCCCCAACAGCCAAGCTCTCCACTGTAATCACACCACAGGCCTTTCTATCTCTTGTTCACAGCAAGTGATAGCACTCAGCTTAGAACCCAGGGTTGGTTGGTTGGTTGTTTTTTTGTTTTGTTTTTCATTTTTTGTTTTTCCTAATTCTCTCTCCTTGACTCTTGGAGGCCCGCTAAGTGAATCACCCAGAGGGCAAAAATCTCTTGTCAAGGGCCAGACTTGAAGCAATGATGGAGGAAAGAGAGGTCAGTGCCATGGGAGAGTTTCCCTCCAAATTTAAGTTAGAAAGGGGTCACAAATGCAGGCTAGCTATTTTAGGATTATCTTCTGCAGATTCCCAAACTTCCTGACTCTTTCAACAGCTCCACCCCTTACTGAGTGCTTTCCTAGTGGGGCAGGTTTCTCCGAGCCCTCCAGCACGGCTCCCTGTCTGCAGGGAAATTTGTTCCCGTTGACCCGAGGGCGCACAGCTGCGGCAGCCACCCCCTGCCCCCTGGGACACAGGCTGTCTGTACAATGCAACCCTGTTGTCGAAACTTCCCCACATATGTCTGCACACAGGAGTTCTGTCCTGAATGCGGTCTGGGTCATGGGGTGGAATGCACACAGGGTGGAGAAAAAGACCTCTTTTTCAAAAGCGTTCTTTTTATAAGCTTTGTCTCCTCGGGCCCCTGCCCCGGACAACTTGGAATTTTCTCTTGTTGCCGAAACATATTTCTATTAAATACGACCCAGGCAGTTGTGTGCCCCGCCTGCAGGATCTGTTGGCCAAACATTGGAAAAGGACCCAACTCCAGGTGAAAATCAAGGAGATGAGTCCATGAGCCACAAAAACCATTGTGGTTTAGCAATCAACTCTCCTTTATTAAATAGTTAAGTGTCTTCTTCATGATCAGAGTCAAACGTGCTCACTGCCGAAAACGAGGGGAGTGAATAACAATCACCCATCACCTGACCACCTGAAGATTTCATGTTAGCACATTTTCTGGAGACTTTCTATGCCCAGGAATATTTATTTTAATGAAGTTGAGATCATACTAATCTCATCACTTAAAGCCATGCTTTTGTTTTCAGGACACTGAAATTTCTCTCAGGGTAGACAAAAGCTTATGTCATTTAATTCATTTGTAATAAGATGGTCAAGGTTTAAGGAGGAATGGAAATATTGGTCCAGAACCACAGAACCTTAGTCATTGAGAAAGGAGATTCAGTGCCTCTTTAAAAAAGCTTATAGTTTTAATGGACGTAAGAGGTGGAACCCAGATCTTGTTTCTTGCCCACACACATCTTCCATGGGACTCCTGTCTATCTACTGAAATTCATTCTCATGGAAATACTTGGGAAAATAACTATTTTTCTTTTCCTATTATTATCTCTTAATGAACCTCTGAGATTTAACTCAGAACCACTAGATTTTTTTTTAAAGATTTTATTTATTTATTTGACAGAGTAAGATCACAAGTAGGCAGAGAGGCAGGCAGAGAGAGAGAGAGAGAGGGAAGCAGGCTCCCCGCTGAGTGGAGAGCCCGATGTGGGACTCAATCCCAGGACCCTGAGATCATGGCCTGAGCTGAAGGCAGTGGCCCAACCCACTGAGCCACCCAGGTGCCCTAGAACCACTAGATTTTAAATCAGGCTTGGGAGAAGTCCCAGTGTATGCCCACTTCCCAAGGGTTTTGCTCTGGGAGCATAAACAAGTGGTCTATATGGGGAGGGAGAGAGGATACATACACATAAGGGAAGGAGAGCTAATAAGTGGTGTTCTCAGAGTTAAAAAATAAATGAAAAGCTTTATATGAATGACTCTATGTTCAGCCTCAAGCTTTAAATAGATTTAGCGCTGCCTAGAAAGCATGAGCTCAGCACGAGAACTGGTACGGCATAAACACGTTTCCCTTGTTGTATTCACCTGCAAGGTGAAGAGACTCCCAAGAAGAGGAGTTGTTGAGGAATTCGATAAGATGGGGGAGCCGCAGTACTACGGCAAGAGCTCTTGCTCTGCCCTAGCCTGGCCAATCCCAGATTCAGGGAACAGAGCCCATCTGATATTGCCACACAAGGCAGTTTTCAAGGGTGCCATGCACTCAGGGCTCTTTGTCCCCGATTGAAACAAGCCCCAGAAGCCCACTGATGAAGGCGTTTCCATCAGGGTTGTTATGGAGATGAGCCTCGTGGACACCCTCAACTGTGTAGATTGCAATCAGCAGGCAGAGAAAATGAAATGCAGAGCTGCCCTCTCAGTAACGGGGCATTCAGCACAATTATGTGAACTCCCCAAATGGCTCAGGTAAATGAGAATTTCAAAATTCTACCACCTCATTTATTCAGGCCCTGGAAAACAAGTGATTTGTCTGAAACTAGCGCTTACTAGATGGGCAGAGTACTCTGGGGGCATTCATGTTTGAGAGCTTTACTGAAGGACAAACATGACACACTCCTCACAGGAAGGAAAGGGCCAAGGGAAGGCAGGTGCTGCACCCACCCCTTCTGTCCCTCTGCCCCCCTTCCCCCTCTTGGTTACAGTCGCCCAATCTGATTCAGGCAGAAAGCCTACCTGTCTGACTTTCATGGCTTGCCTGCTACCTGACTGGCTCCAGTAGGTGTCAGCTCTGGCCGCAATGGGACAGAATGTGGGTCTCACCTCCCTCAGGGGGTGGGCTTATCCAAAGTGCCAGGAACCCCTGCCCAGCTGCCCCATGTTGCTAAGAGCCGAGCTCATGCTATATACCTGAATCCCTAGATGTACCTATTCAAGGCTTCCCCTAGAAAATTCCTTTCCCTAAAGTCTTACTTATTAGAAAATTGAAAACATTCTTACTTATCTTTTCTTATCACCAAAACAAAATCTGTTCATTATAAAAAAAAATTGGAATATAAAATATGTACCAGGAGGGGGAAAAAAAGAAAGAAAACCCCCACCCACTTACTAGAAACAACTACTGTTAGTACTATCCTTGTTATACATATTTGTGTGTGAGAATATATATACTGTAATGTCTATTGCTTTGTAACCTGTATTTTGTCCTTACTCTATGGTGATTATCTTTCCGTGTCATTAAATATTCATTCCTCAACAACTGCACTTTTTGACAACATCAAAAATGATACCAATTCCAACATGGATTGCTCATCTAGGAACCCGTCTTGAGATATAGGGAAGACTGTTGCACATTCTGCTAAGGACAGCTGTCCCGGCACCTCAAAACATTTAAAGTTCTAACAGAAAGGTCTAACCTTGCCAGCCTGGTGGGACTCTGACTTTGGGCCATTTCCTTGACTCTTCCTTCTACACAAGCAGAAGTCAGGGAGAAAGGGAGCACTGCCCTCTTCAAATGTAAGGCTTCCGTAGATTACAAAGTCTTGCCTGAGAAAAAAATCATTGTTCATTCAGAGAGAAGATGTAGGCTAAGTACCACACCGAGCTAGAAGCTCAGAGTCCATGAAAGGAGAGATTGCATCTCTAACACTTGGATTTTCAAGAAAGTTAAAAACCTGTCAAAATCTTGAAATATACCAGGCACTTCTCTTCTCCACAGTGACAGACCTTCCTGAAAATAAACTCAGGGATCCAGAATGTTCTTTTCTATTCTGGTTTCTGTTCAGTCCTTAATACACTCTTCCCAGTGCTTCATGGCTGAGGACCTGAACATTTTCCTTTGGTCATTTGTTTTTTGTTTGTGTGTTTTGGGTTTTTTAAGATTTTATTTATTTATTTGAGAGAGAGAGAGAGAGAACATGAGCAAAGTGGAGGGATAGAGGGAGAAGGAGAAGCAGGCCTCCTGCTGAACTGGGAGACAAACTTGGGCTCGATCCCAGGACCCCAGGATCATGACCAGAACCCAAGGCAGATGCTTAAGCAACTGAGCCACCTAGACACCCCTCCCTTGGTCATCCTTTACAGCCCATGTAGGGAGGGGTCTTCTGTGAGTGGGGACATCGGATGGAGGAGAGTATTGTGCTATCTACATAACTAATTTTGTCTGAGCTAAAGTTCTCTTTCCTAGCTTTGGAATCAAGCCAAGCCAGCAACTATAACTGGGAACTTCCAAGGTGCTGGCAGTTGTCTCAGAAATGACCTGGGAGTCATCTCTGCCTTATTCTTACTTTGCTCAGTAAGAAAAACTGTGAGAGCTTGGCTGTCCATTAAGCAGTTCAAGATGAAGGTTAGCAACAAAATTTGTAATTTCATTCTCCTACATTGTTACTCAAGCTACAGATAACTGTGGGAACGATCTGGTTCTTCTGACACTGTTATCCCTGATAACTCTGTGTTATAATCTGTTTTCTAGCTGGCCCCGTTTGGAGAGGAGATAAAAATGCACACCACGTTGCTAGCAAAACAATGTAATAATATCACTGGTTTTGAAAGACATTTTTGGAAAAATGAGGGATGGAAAAACTTTTCAGTTTTATTTACATGGATCCAACATTCATTTATTCATTCAACAACCATATGTGAGGCTCTGCTACTGAATTGTAGGAGATGCAAAGATGAAAAAAGGCGCAGCTCTGTCCCCTTACCTTCTAGCAGGGAGATAAACTATGTTTACCAACAAGCATGTAGTATAATTTAATCAGTGTTAGAAGAAAAATAAAGATATACTTTATGAGACTCCAAAAAAGGGAAGGAAGTAATGAGAGGATGGAAGAAGACTTCACCGAGGAGATGACGTCTGAGCTGGACCCTGACAGGTATGTGGGGGTGGGTGGGAGGCAACTTCAGGCAGAAGGAGCAGCATCAGAAAAAGCACAGAAGTCAAGAATGTATGGATGTGTAGCAAACAGTGAGTATTTTTGTATGACTAGGGTGTAGGATACATAAATGGAGGGACAAAGAGGGAATACGCTTAGAAGTCAAAGTCAGATGAATATTTTGGAGGATCTTGAATATCAAGCTAAGAAGTGTTGGATTTTATTCCAATAGGTTGGTGCTTCTCTAGCTTTATCAGAATCACCTGGAGGGGTTGTTAAGCTACAGACTGTGGGCCCCATCCCCAGAATTCCTAATGGAGGTCTGGCACGGGCCCCCAGAGACTGGCATTCCTAGCAAGGTCCCAGGGGACGCTGATGTAGCCAGTCTGGGTTGAGAACCACTGCTCCACGGCTCACCTCTGTGGCTCAGAGAAAGCGACTGCAAAGGGACAAGGTAAGGGAGGGAAGGCAATAATTAGAATCCTTCTAAGTGCATTCGAGGGGACTAGGCCTTTGAACCTACAGCATCCTAGATGTCCTCAGCAAAAGGGCTTGGTCGGAGTTGTTTACTGTATACAAAAACATTTGTATCCGTCTCTAAGCTGGAGTACCAAAGGACATGAATCTAGGGATAGGGTGTTTTTTGTCCCTCTTTGAAAATATAATCTTACGGGGAGGCAGCATTGTAATGTAATGCTAGAATCCACAGCCCTGAGTTAAAACCGCCCCTTCTGCCAATGGTTTAACTTCTTGAAGTCTCGGTGGCTCTATATTCAAGATGGGGTAACAATACGAGTGCACAGCATTGTGGTGAGAACGTGGGGAAAACCACAGGGAGCACTTGGCACCGTGCCCAGCGCACCGTGGGGCGGGGTGAATTTTGGTTTCCTCCCTACCTCAACCCCTTGGAGTGGGAGAGAAGTGTGTGTCGCCTCTGCTGACAGCCTCAGAAGCCTCTCTGGGGCGAGCAGCCCGTTAGAGACCCGAGGTCCCACAGTGACCCAGTCACACCTTTGGCATCAGCCTTGCCACAGTGTGGTTCTCCTTCCATATGGCGTCGGGGACTGCAGCCTGGCCAGCTCTCTTCTGCCTGCTGGGAGAGCACTGGGAAGGGCTGAGAAGGGGCCTCTGAAATGGGACAAGGACACAGAGGGAGGAGTCGCTGGAGCAAAGGAAGGTTCTGTCTGCTTTAAGATTGTGTCCAGGCCCCGGGGGCCTTGGCCAGAGCAGTTTCATTTTGGGCCTCTTGAGGCTTTGATCCTCGCAGGGAGGCCCATGTGAGCTGTACAGGACTTTCAGATTGCCTGGGGAAAGAAACGAGTGGGTAAGCATTTTCTTCGTTAACCAGATCAATCTGATGTCATAACAGCCCCAGACAGGAAAGCAGGACGCAGACTTGGCAGTGAATCACAGGGGGAAGGGCGTCTCACTGAGCCTGTGTCGCGGGAACTTGATGACAAAAGGGGGCCAGAGGCCCCGCACCCCCAATGGGGGAGAAAGGGTTTGGGAAACAGGCAGCCAGATGAAGCCATGGTGGGGGAGGGAGACTGGAGTAAAAGGGGGTGTCACACCATTGGGTCTCCTGTTCTGGGCTGACCAAACCAAGTTGGCAGGGTCAAGGTTAGTAGAGAGGTCAGTGCCTTATTTGTCCATTGGATGGGGAGATGGAGTGAGGGCAGGGAAGCTGTTTCACTAAATGACATCTCTGTGCCTACCCCATGAGCCATTTTGTGGTTCTGTGATAGGAGCTAACAAGCCCTACAAGAGCCCAGCTTCCACCTGATGTCGATCCAGGGATGAGTAATGAAAGGGAGCATCAGGTCCATGGGGTCTCCAGCTGTGAATTGGCACCCTTCATTGTTTAAAGTTTATTTCCTTTCCCCCTAAGTAGATGCAGTACAGAGACAAAGGAATACTACACAGCTAAAATAAGTGCCTTTGCAAAGCACTGCAGTGATGAGGAAAGGAAAGGCAGGTCACAAAAACAGTATAACCCTGCTATCAGTAAAAAATAGAATGAAACGGGGTGCCTGGGTGGCTCGGTGGCTTGAGCACCTGATTCTTGAAGCTGTGTCAGGTTATCTCAGGGTCATAAGATCGAGCCCCTGCACTTAGGCTCTCAGCTCGTGGAGAGTCTGCTTAAGATTCCCTCTCCCTCTCCTACTGCACTTCCCCTAGCTCCAGCTCTCTTTCTCTCTAAAATAAATAAATAAATAAATCTTAAAAAAAAAAAAAAAAAACAAATGAAATAAAGACTAAAAAACATCTCGGGGCTGACTCTGATGGTCAAATTACAGATACTTTTTTTCCCTTTTCTGCATTTTTGAAATTATTTACAAGTAAGCATGTATTCCCTTTGAAATAAGAAAAGACAAAATATACATATATATATATTTTTAAAGATTTTATTTATTTATTTGACAGACAGAGATCACAAGTAGGCAGAGAGGCAGGCAGAGAGAGAGAGGAGGAAACAGGCTCCCTGCTGAGCAGAGAGCCCAATGTGGGGCGCGATCCCAGGACTCTGGGATCATGACCTGAGCCGAAGGCAGAGACTTTAACCCACTGAGCCATCCAGGCGCCCAAGACAAAAATATTTAATTAAGAAAATAGGTTCACTATACAAAGTGGTGCTCTCTTTTACTAAATATGAATATGAACTATCTGAAACTAATAGAACGCTATGTATTAACTACACTGGAATTAAAATAAAATGTTTTAAACTGTGAATATAAACTATATACAATTTTGTGACCTATACTTAAGCATTTTCCATGCTGTTAAAAAGTCTCTAGTATTATTTTTAATTGCTGCATGGTATTTTGTCACATAAATATAGCATACATTTTTGTCTTAATCCCCAATTTGTTGGCTGTTTATATTGCTTCCACCTTTTTATTATTACAAAGAATGTTACAATCAATATCTTTTTAGCTTATTAACTTTCCTGTAGGTTTCTTTGAAAATTAGCCTCCTACAGATTTTATCTTGCCTCTAATTCCCTTGGCAGGATTGAATTTCCACAGATTCACACAACTGCAGCAACATCTTTTTCATGATATAGAGATAAACTCTTTACCTTTTTTTGTAAGCTCCCTCTCTCATGCTAAGATTGTTAGGCATCTGAATTGCCAAGATAGTTGTCAATCACAAAGTGGAGTTTTCAAGGTTACTCAGTCCTATGTCCATTTATAGGCAGGAAACTGAGGCCCTGAGAAGTGACATGACCAGCCCAAGCGCATACATGGTTAATTGTGACCCAGCTGGAAAAACAACTTTGTGACTATTTTCCAAGTACTGGGAACTTTGGAGGAACTGCAGCAACATCTTTTTCATGATATAGAGATAAACTCTTTACCTTTTTTTGTAAGCTCCCTCTCTCATGCTAAGATTTTCTTGTAAGATTGTTAGGCATCTGAATTGCCAAGACAGTTGTCAATCACAAAGTGGAGTTTTCAAGGTTACTCAGTCCTATGTCCATTTATAGGCAGGAAACTGAGGCCCTGAGAAGTGACATGACCAGCCCAAGCGCATACAAGGTTAATTGTGACCCAGCTGGAAAAACAACTTTGTGACTATTTTCCAAGGACTGGGAACTTTGGAGGATCAGGAAACACTAAATGATGATAGAGCAGAAGACAGAATGAAAAAAGATGAGGTGGTAAGAGGGGAAGGAATAGAAGGATTAATAGGACAGAAGGAAGGCAGGGTTGCTTATGGGGAGAGGGAGAGAATGAACCAAGAACAGAAACGTAAAAGGAAAAAGAAAAAAGTAATGAGAAAAGTAACTGAGATAGTTCACAGCAGAGGTTCTCAGCCTTGACAGTACTGGCGTTTGGGACCAGCTGATCCTTTGTGGTGGACGGCTGTCCTCTGCATCGTAGCATGTTTCATAATGTCCCCAGCCTCCTACCCACAAGACACCGCCAGTTGCCCCTCCCGCCCAAGCCGTGACAACCAGAAACATTTCCAGATATTGCTAAATGCCTCCTGGGAGGCAGATTAGCCCAAGTCCAGAACCATTGCTCTGTGGCATTGTTCTCCACTGGAGAAATACTCCCCCTGCCTCACCTTATTGCTGGAAAGGTGTCTAAAATACCTGCTCTAAGACGAAATTGGAAGCAAAACATTTGAATGCATTTTAGAGAATGTCCCCAAACCATAAGGTTGTGTGTGCTACAAGGCAGGGAAGGAAAATGAATCAATGAAGCCCATTTTTCAGATAAAGAAAATAAGACTGTAATATGTAATCTGCTTTGGGCGCTAAGATGAGTCAGAGAGAAACCAGTAAGAGAAATATGAACTTAGGATCTGACCTTTAGAAAGAAGAAAAACAATTTGATCCCTGACCCCTCCCCACTTCAATCCTGGATCTTTGTGAGAAAAAGGAAGGAAATTTCCACTCTACTAAGAAGCTGATGAAGCATCAGGAATTGGTAAGAACATTAAAAAAAATTTTTTTCCTGTGAAGGATAAAAGCAGAGAGTGGCTTATAAGAGTTAGAGTCCCTGATTTAAATTAAAAAGAAGAAGTCATTGTGCACCAAACGCTCTCTAGTGCCTCAAGATCATCATCTCCCCAAAACTTCACATCAGTCCTTTTCACATGGGTCTTGTTATTATTTGACAGATGACAAGCTGAGGGCCAGAAGTTAGGTAACTTGCACAAGGTCACACACTAAGTGAAGAGACAAAGTTTTCAAGCCAGGCCTCCCCAAATCTCAAGGCCAGGCACCGACCTCTTGGCATCCCTGCCTCTATGCCACTGGCAAAGCCTACTCCTGTAAGGTCGCCATTTTGCCTCATTCCAAAGTATTTTTTAAGGAATCCCACAGTTCACTTCATTGGGGACACGGACAAGAGTTGGGGCATTGCCTGTAACTAAGGGATCCCATCTGCAATCCCCCCTGGGGGGGTGCTCACCTACATCCTAACTATGCAGGAAAATCAACAGATTATATCTCATAAGCTGCTGTCAGAATCCCAGTCCTGGGCTTGTACTCACCCCAGTCCCTTCCTCTGCCTGCTCGCCCCAGAACACAGAGGGTATGTGCCCCACACCAGCCCCCCACAACCACTGCTGCCCCAGCCTGGCCCAGTTGCCATGTTGCCAGCAAGTGCTTCCTTCCTTTCTTTCTTCAGCACAAAATCTTCCAGTGGGTGCAGGGCTGGAATCACTGTCAGACTTAAATTTTTTTTCATTATTGAAGTATAGTTTAACATCCAGTGTTATATTTAGTTTAGGTGTAAAGCATAGGGGTTTGACAATTCTATAGCTAAGCATCATCACCATGTGTCACCATATAACATAACTATATATTATTTTTTTTATACTTTTTTAATTTTTTATAAACATATATTTTTATCCCCAGGGGTACAGGTCTGTGAATCACCAGGTTTACACACTTCACAGCACTCACCAAATCACATACCCTCCCCAATGTCCATAATCCCAACCCCTTCTCCCAAACCCCCTCCCCTCGGCAACCCTCAGTTTGTTTTGTGAGATTAAGAGTCACTTATGGTTTGTCTCCCTCCCAATCCCATCTTGTTTCAATGATTCTTCTCCTACCCACTTAAGCCTCCATGTTGCATCACCACTTCCTCATATCAGGGAGATCATATGATAGTTGTCTTTCTCTGCTTGACTTATTTCGCTAAGCATGATACGCTCTAGTTCCATCCATGTTGTTGCAAATGGCAAGATTTCATTTCTTTTGATGGCTGCATAGTATTCCATAGTATAGTATACCACATCTTCTTGATCCATTCATCTGTTGATGGACATCTAGGTTCTTTCCATAGTTTGGCTATTGTGGACATTGCTGCTATAAACATTCGGGTGCATGTGCTCCTTTGGATCACTACATTTGTATCTTTAGGGTAAATACCCAATAGTGCAATTGCTGGGTCATAGGGCAGTTCTATTTTCAACATTTTGAGGAACCTCCATGCGGTTTTCCAGAGTGGCTGCACCAGCTTGCATTCCCACCAACAGTGTAGGAGGGTTCCCCTTTCTCCGCATCCTCGCCAGCATCTGTCATTTCCTGACTTGTTGATTTTAGCCATTCTGACTGGTGTGAGGTGATATCTCATTGTGGTTTTGATTTGTATTTCCCTGATGCCGAGTGATATGGAGCACTTTTTCATGTGTCTGTTCGCCATCTGGATGTCTTCTTTGCAGAAATGTCTGTTCATGTCCTCTGCCCATTTCTTGATTGGATTATTTGTTCTTTGGGTGTTGAGTTTGCTAAGTTCTTTATAGATTCTGGACACTAGTCCTTTATCTGATATGTCGTTTGCAAATATCTTCTCCCATTCTGTCAGTTGTCTTTTGATTTTGTTAACTGTTTCCTTTGCTGTGCAAAAGCTTTTGATCTTGATGAAATCCCAGTAGTTCATTTTTTCCCTTGCTTCCCTTGCCTTTTGCGTTGTTCCTAGGAAGATGTTGCTATGGCAGAGGTCGAAGAGGTTGCTGCCCGTGTTCTCCTCAAGGATTTTGATGGATTTCTTTCGTACATTGAGGTCCTTCATCCATTTTGAGTCTATTTTTGTGTGTGGTGTAAGGAAATGGTCCAATTTCATTTTTCTGCATGTGGCTGTCCAATTTTCCCAGCACCATTTATTGAAAAGGCTGTCTTTTTTCCATTGGACATTCTTTCCTGCTTTGTCGAAGATTAGTTGACCATAGATTTGAGGGTCTATTTCTGGGCTCTCTATTCTGTTCCATTGATCTATGTGTCTGTTTTTGTGCCAGTACCATGCTGTCTTGATGATGACAGCTTTGTAATAGAGCCTGAAGTCCGGAATTGTGATGCCACCAACGTTGGCTTTCTTTTTCAATATCCCTTTGGCTATTCGAGGTCTTTTCTGGTTCCATATAAATTTTAGCATTATTTGTTCCATTTCTTTGAAAAAGATGGATGGTACTTTGATAGGAATTGCATTAAATGTGTAAATTGCTTTAGGTAGCATAGACATTTTCACAATATTTATTCTTCCAATCCAGGAGCATGGCACATTTTTCCATTTCTTTGTGTCTTCCTCAATTTCTTTCATGAGTACTTTATAGTTTTCTGAGTATAGATTCTGTGTCTCTTTGGTTAGGTTTATTCCTAGGTATCTTATGGTTTTGGATGCAATTGTAAATGGGATTGACTCCTTAATATCTCTTTCTTCTGTCTTGCTGTTGGTGTAGAGAAATGCAACTGATTTCTGTGCATTGATTTTATATCCTGACACTTTACTGAATTCCTGTATAAGTTCTAGCAGTTTTGGAGTGGAGTCTTTTGGGTTTTCCACATATAGTATCATATCATCTGCGAAGAGTGATAATTTGACTTCTTCTTTGCCGATTTGGATGCCTTTAATTTCCTTTTGTTGTCTGATTGCTGAGGCTAGGACCTCTAGTACGATGTTGAATAGCAGTGGTGATAATGGACATCCCTGCCGTGTTCCTGACCTTAGTGGAAAAGCTTTCAGTTTTTCTCCATTGAGAATGATATTTGCGGTGGGTTTTTCATAGATGGCTTTGATGATATTGAGGTATGTGCCCTCTATCCCTACACTTTGAAGAGTTTTGATCAGGAAGGGATGCTGTACTTTGTCAAATGCTTTTTCAGCATCTATTGAGAGTATCATATGGTTCTTGTTCTTTCTTTTATTGATGTGTTGTATCACATTGACTGATTTGCGGATGTTGAACCAACCTTGCAGCCCTGGAATAAATCCCACTTGGTCGTGGTGAATAATCCTTTTAATGTACTGTTGAATCCTATTGGCTAGTATTTTGTTGAGTATTTTCGCATCTGTGTTCATCAAGGATATCGGTCTATAGCTCTCTTTTTTGGTGGGATCCTTGTCTGGTTTTGGGATCAAGGTGATGCTGGCCTCATAAAATGAGTTTGGAAGTTTTCCTTCCATTTCTATTTTTTGGAACAGTTTCAGGAGAATAGGAATTAGTTCTTCTTTAAATGTTTGGTAGAATTCCCCCGGGAAGCCGTCTGGCCCTGGGCTTTTGTTTGTTTGGAGATTTTTAATGACTGTTTCAATCTCTTTACTGGTTATGGGTCTGTTCAGGCTTTCTATTTCTTCCTGGCTCAGTTGTGGTAGTTTATATGTTTCTAGGAATGCATCCATTTCTTCCAGATTGTCAAATTTATTGCCGTAGAGTTGCTCATAGTATGTTCTTATAATAGTTTGTATTTCTTTGGTGTTAGTTGTGATCTCTCCTCTTTCATTCATGATTTTATTTATTTGGGTCCTTTCTCTTTTCTTTTTGATAAGTCGGGCCAGGGGTTTATCAATTTTATTAATTCTTTCAAAGAACCAGCTCCTAGTTTCGTTGATTTGTTCTATTGTTTTTTTGGTTTCTATTTCATTGATTTCTGCTCTGATCTTTATGATTTCTCTTCTCCTGCTGGGCTTAGGGTTTCTTTCTTGTTCTTTCTCCAGCTCCTTTAGGTGTAGGGTTAGGTTGTGTACCTGAGACCTTTCTTGTTTCTTGAGAAAGGCTTGTACCGCTATATATTTTCCTCTCAGGACTGCCTTTGTTGTGTCCCACAGATTTTGAACCGTTGTATTTTCATTATCATTTGTTTCCATGATTTTTTTCAATTCTTCTTTAATTTCCCGGTTGACCCATTCATTCTTTAGAAGGATACTGTTTAGTCTCCATGTATTTGGGTTCTTTCCAAACTTCCTTTTGTGGTTGAGTTCTAGCTTTAGAGCATTGTGGTCTGAAAATATGCAGGGAATGATCCCAATCTTTTGATACCGGTTGAGTCCTGATTTAGGACCGAGGATGTGATCTATTCTGGAGAATGTTCCATGTGCACTAGAGAAGAATGTGTATTCTGTTGCTTTGGGATGAAATGTTCTGAATATATCTGTGATGTCCATCTGGTCCAGTGTGTCGTTTAAGGCCTTTATTTCCTTGCTGATCTTTTGCTTGGATGACCTGTCCCTTTCAGTGAGGGGAGTGTTAAAGTCCCCTACTATTATTGTATTATTGTTGATGTGTTTCTTTGATTTTGTTATTAATTGGTTTATATAGTTGGCTGCTCCCACATTGGGGGCATAGATATTTAAAATTGTCAAATCTTCTTGTTGGACAGATCCTTTGAGTATGATATAGTGTCCTTCCTCATCTCTTATTATAGTCTTTGGCTTAAAATCTAATTGATCTGATATAAGGATTGCCACTCCTGCTTTCTTCTGATGTCCATTAGCATGGTAAATTCTTTTCCACCCCCTCACTTTAAATCTGGAGGTGTCTTCGGGCTTAAAATGTGTTTCTTGGAGGCAACATATAGATGGGCTTTGTTTTTTTATCCATTCTGATACCCTGTGTCTTTTGACAGGGGCATTTAGCCCATTCACATTCAGGGTAACTATTGAGAGATATGAATTTAGTGCCATTGTATTGCCTGTAAGGTGACTGTTACTGTATATGGTCTCTGTTCCTTTCTGATCTACCACTTGTAGGCTCTCTCTTTGCTTAGAGGACCCCTTTCAAGATTTCCTGTAGAGCTGGTTTGGTATTTGCAAATTCTTTCAGTTGTTGTTTGTCCTGGAAGCTTTTAATCTCTCCTTCTATTTTCAATGATAGCCTAGCTGGATATAGTATTCTTGGCTGCATGTTTTTCTCGTTTAGTGCTCTGAAAATATCATGCCAGCTCTTTCTGGCCTGCCAGGTCTCTGTGGATAAGTCAGCTGCCAATCTAATATTTTTTCCATTGTATGTTACAGACTTCTTTTCCCGGGCTGCTTTCAGGATTTTCTCTTTGTCATTGAGACTTGTAAATTTTACTATTAGGTGACGGGGTGTGGGCCTATTCTTATTGATTTTGAGGGGCGTTCTCTGAACCTCCTGAATTTTGATGCTCGTTCCCTTTGCCATATTGGGGAAATTCTCCCCAATAATTCTCTCCAGTATACCTTCTGCTCCCCTCTCACTTTCTTCTTCTTCTGGAATCCCAATTATTCTAATGTTGTTTCGTCTTATGGTGTCACTTATCTCTCGAATTCTCCCCTCGTGGTCCAGTAGCTGTTTGTCCCTCTTTTGCTCAGCTTCTTTATTCTCTGTCATTTGGTCTTCTATATCACTAATTCTTTCTTCTGCCTCATTTATCCTAGCAGTTAGAGCCTCCATTTTTGATTGCACCTCATTAATAGCTTTTTTGATTTCACCTTGGTTAGATTTTAGTTCTTTTATTTCTCCAGAAAGGGCTTTTATATCTCTCGAGAGGGTTTCTCTAATATCTTCCATGCCTTTTTCGAGCCCGGCTAGAACCTTGAGAATTGTCATTCTGAACTCTAGATCTGACATATTACCGATGTCTGTATTGATTAGGTCCCTAGCCTTCGGTACTGCCTCTTGTTCTTTTTTTTGTGTTGAATTTTTATGTCTTGTCATATTGTCCAGATAAGAGTAAATGAAGGGGCAAGTAAAATACTAAAAGGGTGGCAACAACCCCAGGAAAATATGCTTTAACCAAATTAGAAGAGATCCAAAATCGTGAGTGGGGAGAAAGGGGATAAAAAGAGGTTCAAAAAGGAAGAAAGAAAAGAAAAAAAAAAAACAAAAAGAAAAGAAAAAAAAAAAGAAAAGAAAAGAAAAGAATTTTTAAAAAAAGAAAACACCTAAGAAAAATGTAAAAAAGAAAAATATATATATTAGATAAACTAGTAAAAAATCGTTAAAAAAGAAAAAGGTAACAGTTAAAAAAAAAAAAATTTTACCCGAAGGCGAGAAAAAAAAAAAAAAATGAAAAAGAAAAAATCAAATTAACTGCAAGACTAAAAAAAATCCCAGGAAAAAAGCCATGAGTTCCGTGTTTGGCTTTCTCCTCCTCTGGAATTCTGCTGCTCTCCTTGGTATTGAAACCGCACTCCTTGGTAGGTGAACTTGGTCTCGGCTGGATTTCTTGTTGATCTTCTGGGGGAGGGGCCTGGTGTAGTGATTCTCAAGTGTCTTTGCCCCAGGCGGAATTACACCGCCCTTACCCGGGGCCGGGGTGAGTAATCCGCTCGGGTTTGCTTTCAGGAGCTTTTGTTACCTGAGCGCTTTCCGTAGAGTTCCGGAGGACGGGAATACAAATGGCGGCCTCCTGGTCTCCGGCCCGGAGGAGCCGAGAGCCCAGGGCCCCACTCCTCAGTGCGCCCTCAGAGAACAGCGCCCAGTTACTCCCGTCTGCCTGACCTCCGGCCGCGCTCCGAGCTCACCGAGCCTGCGACCGGTTCAAGGTAACATCGAGCTGCGAGCTTACTGTCGGCTCTGTCTCTGTAGCCGGCTTTCCCGTTCCAATACCCGCAAGCTCTGCGACACTCAGACACCCCTGATCCTTCTGTGACCCTGCGGGACCTGAGGCCACGCTGACCCCGCGTGGGTTTCGCCCCGGTTTAGCCTCTGGAGCGATGTCCCTCAGCGGAACAGACTTTTAAAAGTCCTGATTTTGTGCACGGTTGCTCCGCTGCTTGCCGGGAGCCGGCCCCTCCCCCCGGGGTCTATCTTCCCGTCGCTTTGGATTCACTTCTCCGCCGGTCCTACCTTTCAGAAAGTGGTTGTTTTTCTGTTTCCAGAATTGCTGTTCTTCTTCTCTTCGATCTGCCGATGGATTTTCAGATGTTTGCAATCTTTAGATAAGCTATCTAGCTGATCTCCGGCTAGCTGAAGCAGTCTCAGCTTGCTACTTCTCCGCCATCTTGACTCCTCCATAACTATATATTATTGGCTATATTCCCTATGCTATACTTTTCATCCACATTTTTTTAAATGTAAATTCCATCAGCCAACATATAGTACATTATTAATAGTTGATGTAGTGTTCAATGATTCATTAGTAGTGTATAATGCCCAGTGCTCCTCATGTCACGTGCCCTCCTTAATGCCCATCACCCAGTTACCCCATTCCTCCCACATTTGTTTTTAAGGCCATTCTTTTTAGAACAGTTTTAGATTCATAGCAAAATTGAGGAGAAGGTGCTCAACTTTTCATCCACCCTTGTCTCTACACAGGCACAGCCTCCCCCATTACCAACAGCCCCTCCGCCCCCAGAGGGGTATATTTGTTATCATTGACAAACATATGGTGACATATCGTCATCACCCAAAGTCCATAGTTTACATTAGGGTTTACTCTTGGTGATAAATCTTTTAATTTTTTATTTTAATTTTAAAAAGGACTTCTAGGGGATTATATTGTAAAAGCCATTTTGTTTCCACCCAAAGGGGGACTTTGGAAGGCAAGAATTGTTTTTCATGCCTTTCCCCTTGCGGGAAAATACTCTGTGAATTATTTGGGTGGGTAGTACAGTGTTTCATGCCTCCCCTTGCTTCCAGGCTGACAAATAGTTACATTCAGCTATTTAACCGTTATATATTATAGTTATAATGACAAGAGCAGGCGGTATAATCTGCTTATTCTGAGCCAGGCACTCTTCTGCAGGAGCCACACTCTTTTGACTTTGGTGTATGAAGAATCAAGATCCAGAGAAGGTAAGTTATTTGTCCAAGGTCATACAACTACATAGTGCAAAAACTTCATACAACAAAAGAGTGGGAACTTTTCATTATTATTAAAAGGGATGTCTGCTTTCAATACAAGCTGCAAACTGGCTGTTCTCAATGTGCAGCCTTGCTTTCTTCCACAAATATTTACTGAAACCCTCTTAGGCGCCATTCAGAGAAGGGTGGCGCCTCAGGCAAGATTAGAATTCCTAGCCTTGATTTCAGCACTGGATAGAGACATGCAAGGTCCTTAGAAAGTCCCGATAACATGAGAAAGATCGTTCTCTTATTTCATGCCCCCAGGCGACAATACCCCTCCCATTTCCCCTCTAGGAGACAGCCACAAGCACCTCCTTTCTGTTCATCTTTGTCCTCTCAACCCAGGGCTTCTGCTCCTGCTTCACCAAATGCCGCCCAAGGTAAACAGCGCCCTCCTACAGGCCAGGGTCCTCCTCTTACTGTCTTCTCTGTGGCATTTGACACTCTTACCAACTTCCTCTTCCAGGAAACTCCCTTTTCTTGCAACTTTCTGAGACCACCCTGTTTCCCACACCCTTCCCAATCCTCTGAGGCTCTCTCGAAGTTTTTTTCAGTACAATAAATTTCAAACCTTGGAGCTTGAAACATGCTTTGTGTATCATTAACCTACAAAGGTTCTGATGAATAAAATCAGCATCATGCCCACTGGTGGGATGGGCAAACCAGAAGGGGAAGGCCTCAAGCTTGCCCCGTGACTCAGTGTGGCACTGGACTCCCAGCACCAGCACAGAGATGAGCGAGGCTGTGTCTCTTCTGGGCATTTCCTGGCAACCTTCAAAGCAGGAGCAGTTCGTTGTTTGCTATGAACTATATTTA
Organism: Mustela lutreola; assembly: GCF_030435805.1. Classification (NCBI taxonomy): domain Eukaryota; kingdom Metazoa; phylum Chordata; class Mammalia; order Carnivora; family Mustelidae; genus Mustela; species Mustela lutreola. Next base: position 129,238,237 of record NC_081291.1, on the reverse strand, counting down.
GGGAAGACAAAGCCTGCTGAGCATGGAAAGACTGCAGGTTTGGGCAGAGGGTGGGGCTTTAAAGGCCTGGACCTGTGAACAACACTCATTTCATTGAGTGCTAATTTTAAATGTGAATTTTCTAACAATAGGGCCCCAGGTTCTGCTGTCCTTAAAGGGTTGTAGATTTTCCCTCCCAGTGACAGATTGCACAGCTACATCCCAGAAGACATAAAACTCCTTCCAGTCATCCCAGAATTAGGTCCATAGATTTCCAGTTATAGAAGAAAGCCATTCTGGGTAACACAGCAGATGTAAATTGTGTGCCTGAATTGATTTTGCATTAATTTCTCGTAGGCTATTTCCATGCCGCTTAAATACCACTTTTTAAAGCTTTTATGGTATTGTATTTTAAAAGCTAATCTGTTTGCACCAAAGAGAGAGCTCCAAGAGGCAAGAGCTGTTTTTCAAACCCTTCCCCTTGTGGGAAAGTATTTTCACCAGTGACGAGTTCTTGGTAATGAGCTGTCTGTTTGCACAACTCCTGTGTGCATCTTCTAGTGCTCCTTCTGGATTCTTCCTTTTGCAAGACAGTTCATGGGACACAAGCTTCAGCTTTCATACCTCCTTAAAGGACCAGTCCTGCACCCACTGGAAGGGAGTACAGTGGCCGTGTAGGGGCTCAAGGGCTCAGATAAGGGCACCATGTGTTCTTACTATATGGTGTCCTATGCTGTGAGCTCTTGGCTCTCCTACTTGAACCAAATGCTTCTAGAAACCACCAGGTGAAGAGTAAAAAGATAGTCTATAAACCCACCTTTTTTTTTAAAAGAGAGATAGTGGGTTGGACTCAGACTGAAGTCCTGAACATGATACAGGAGCTCACCTTACAACTATCAAAGCACACTTGCTCATAGGTAAAGCTACACAGCATTCAGCAAAGAACAGCACCAACATGTGCCTGGAACAGGGGCTCTGGAATTATGCTTCTCCATTGCTGTGGCTATGTTTGCTAGGAGTAGGCTTATTTTTGAGGCCTTTTCCAAATGGTTTGATGAATTCCTAATTAAGTCTTAAAGTACTGAGAAAATTGAGAATCCAGTCCAACAGGTGTGTGCAGCTATGATGAAAATCAAAGTTTCCACGAAAACGTAAAGAAAAGGAAGATGAATATAGATCAATGATAAGAATCATTCCACAGGACAAAGAGGGAGACATACAACACAGAATGTGTAATTGACAGTCTGCAAGTGGTTAGAACACCAACACTGATGTCAGATTTCTGTTAACCCAGCATTAATTCAGAAGAAGGCTCTGGACTCAGGACCATTGTACTAAAAATTCCCTTTGGGGATGTAGTCTCAGAGGGAAAGGTAATTTTGCACCAAGCCTCGGCATGTACCAGGGACCTGCTCATTTTTAGATTCTAGCACCACCTAGAGGCAAGAATGAAATAATTTCCACCCGCCGCTGAGTCAAAGGAATCTCTCCTCTCTCTATTAACCATTTTCCCGTTTAAAGGCACTTGCATTTTAATATCTCATTTGATACTCAGGTAATTTTCCTTCAGTTAGAAATTCCCAGCTTCATGGTATGGATGAGAAAATCCATCTCTCAGCAGCTTACTGCACAAAGAATTTGACCAATTTTCATGTGATCGAGGGCTCTCCAGGAGTTAATTTTTTTAACAAAAGTATTCGAGTATAATTTCCATACTGTGACATTCACTAATGTTAAATATACAAGTCAGTAATTTTTAGTAAATTTACTGAGTTGTGCAGCCATCACCATAATGCAGGTTTAGAACATTATCTTTAGCACAGCAAGATCCCGTCAGCCTCTTTCCACATAGAATCTCCCTTTCCACCAATACCCCCCCCCCGCCCCAACCCCTCACCCCATCCCATCCCACCCTCCTCTCCACCCACCTGCCCCAGACCATCGCCACTTTGCTTTCTGTCTCCATAGATTTCCATTCCTAGGTATTCCATCTGAATGGAATGATATAACACGTGCTCTTTTGTGGCTGGCTTTTTCCACTTATCACCATGTTTTTGAGGTTTACCGAAGTTCAGCATTTGTCAGTATTTCATTCCTTCTAACTGCTGAATAGTGTTCTATTGTATCGCTGGACCACATGTTACTTGTCCACTAACTAGTTGGTGGATATTTGGGTTGTTTCCAGGGTTTTGCTATTATGAATAGTACTCACGAGAAAGTCATCTTTTTAAGCAAGAATCTCTCATTACTGAAGAGGGAAGTGAATAAAACATGTAGGATGAGATTGACTACATAAATTATGTGTATTGCGGGCCGGGAAGGAAATTAGGATAAACTCTCTGGAGATGCCCAAGACAAAGACATCTGGGTCTTGTATTCAATATATATACCGAGGAACCAAGGGGCTCTTGAAAATATATTCTTGCAAAAGCAAAGTATGAGGAAATAATTGAGGATGTACTTTAGTGGCTTAACAGAATTCAAAGAGAGTTGTTGTTGAAGTAATCTTTCTGCCCAATGTGGGGCTTAAACTCACAACCCCAAGATTATGAGTTGCATGCTTTGCTGACTGAGCCAGCCAGGCACCCCTCAAAGACAGTTCTTAAGAGATTTTTTTCTTATTGAGTCAATGCAATATGTAGCAGATACAGACTTTGTTAACACATCTGAGGTTTGGGGTTCCATTATACTCTTCTCATCATGAAGACAGCATAAGGGGTCCTTTCAAGAATTAAAAATAAACTAAGGCGTCAGATACATCTGAGTCTAAATTCAGACTCTGCCAGTATGTTTAAGGCCTTGTTTGGTGGATATTCTCATTAGCATCCTGGAAGGCAATAGCATCCACTTTACAGGGCCCACGTGAGGACTCACTAAGATGGTGTATGTAAAGCACTTAGCACAAAGCCTGGCACACAGTGAACCCTGCTGTTATTTTTATAGAGTTGGATTGTGCCCTAGATGCCAAGAAACAATGACCTTGACCTCTGCTTACTCTACAGAACGTTTTATGTGTTTTCATTGGATGCTTCTGGCTTAAGAGCCGGGCAAACAGAGGTATAATTTTCTTTGAGGTGATACAATGTTTGTGGAAGTGGAACCTTATTAAAAAAAAATACTGCTTATCACCCAGAATGCCATAGGCTGGTAGGAAGATGTAGCGCAAATATGTAGGGAGTGCTTAGGACTTAGAACAATTAGCATGATAAGTCAGCAACTCATTTTGCATATAAAAACATTGCCTAAGACTCTACAGAGTTTTCTCTATTTATGGAAGCCAGTCAGAAGTTCTTGGGTTTAATCAAAATTTAATACCCTGTGAGGGAAAATAGGAAGAATACAAATTCTCAGTAATAGGCAATATGTCAAATGCAGTAATTGCCAGTTTTACACAGTCCTTTCTGCTGTTCCTCTCCTTGTCAGCCCGGGCACCTGATTTGTAGTTAGGAAAACATGGCCAGGGCCGTATTACATCTCCGGGAAAACAAAGGAATGAAATATATATTCTGTAGCAGGAACTATGTCAGAGACTTCACAAACCCACTATCTTTAAAATGACAAAGTGACATATTCAAAAGGATTTAGATCAGGGGATTTCCCGCCAGGAACATTCGAAGTCTCTTATTTCCTGTGAGGCAGGGCAGGTGAGACTTCCGGGGAGCCGCACACACCTTGATATACCCCAGAGTGTAAGTTTTTAAGAGGCTGAAATAACTGCGAGTTCCTGAAATTGGTCGGTGGCAGAAGCCAAAATCGGAGAGGGAAAGTCACTGACGTGCTGCTCTGAAGAATGCAAATGCGCATGTGCTGTGGGCCCTAGAAATGCGCATGTGCCGCAGGCCCTACTTAGGGAAACACACTGAACCGGAACCGGAACCGGAACCAACGTGGTGAGGCACAGGCGTGGGGGAGTCGGGAGCCTATCATATAGGTTGGTGCATTGACTTACGGGCACCAAGTTTTGTCGCCTCATCGCCCCACCCTTCGCCCTGTGACTTTGCAGTCTCCCCTAGAGGCATGGGTGTTGGCTTTAAACACAAGACTTGCTGTGGCCCCTGGAAGGTGGGCAGGGCAACCAGGTGCCGCAGCCACTCAGTCTTGAGGAGGCGTGTGTGCCTACCGTGGCGCCAATGTACCTCGGCCACTGTCCTGAGAAGAAAGTGTCGTGGCCAGCGCAGGGGTCTGGGGAGGAGGAGGAGAGACACTGGAAGCAGGTCTGGACGCACACCTACATCAGCCGCCCCCAGCCCACCCGCAGACGCACCAGCCAGAGTAAGTCCTCGTTTAAAGCCGCGTGTTCTGAAGCTGTCATTACGGTCACTGATCTACATGGCTCTTTTATAGGGTTAGTTGAAAGAAACTCTGAGAGAATATTAACGGTCAGATCTTCCTCTTCACATTGATTCTGTCTGGATAGTAGAAAGTTAAATTTTCTACAGAAACCTGAGCATATCCTACATCGAAAACCGGTAGTTGGACCATGTGAGAACCTACAAAACAACTTACATGCAGACTTATCTAGGCCGGGGTTGGGAACAAAGGTGCTTGGGTTTTTATTTAGCCAATTCTACCTCATGCAGCCCACTCTGGAGACCCTCCTCTTTTCATACCCTCTTCCCCCAAATGACAGAAGACCTGCCCGTTTTCTGTTTTCCTGCCTGATGTCCTCTCTTTCCAAATCCAGCTGGGTTTTCTGCAGCATGAATTCCTATTTGTCAGCCGTGTAGACTAGTGTTGGGGTACCCCTAGGGCTGGCAGAACCTTCTGGCCTAAAGTAAGAAGAGAGCAGATTTTTAGGGCCATGCTAACAGCCTAACGAACCACTAATACAGCTGATTCGAGATAGGAATTGGAACAAGCTTGGGGCCAGGTCTGGGTTGGAACTTTATTCCTAATTGCTGACATTTCCAATTTTGCTGTTTCTTATATCTTAACTCCATCTTGGTTAAATGGAGGGCTCCAATTCCAGGCTGGAATTTCAGAAGCCTGAGTTGTGTATGAGGTTGGGTTTGGCCAGAGGACAGCACGTATGGAGCAAGGATCCATCCTAAGCACCAACCAGTAAGAAGCAATGTAGTCAGAACCCAACTGGAGCACGGGACAGCAGGTAGGATCAGGGTCTGAAGAGATGCTCTGGGCCCACTACATGGCTGTAGGAAGAGCCAGTGGGGGTGGGGGGGAGAGGGGCAGGTGGGGACCTTCCTTGGGAGGTTGGGTATGTCCTACTGGCTTTGCCTAGCTAGGGTTCCAGGCTAGTTTGGAGGCAGGCTCAGTGAGGATGAGTTGGGAGAAGTGGTCCTGGTCTTGGCCTACCAGTCACGAGTAGCAGTGAGAGCCCTTCCTTCATATTGGCCTTCTTTCCTGAATTTTTATCTCTGTCTGAATAAGATGAGTTAGGAAGACCAAAAAAATCACCTAGTACGTTCCAGCTTTTTGACTGTTTAGATCTCGCTAGAGAAAGGTCTTTCTTCTACTGCCAACCAGGAATTTTTGTACTTCAAAATGTCTGAGCCCACCCCTGCATGCCCCCACCACTTGATTTTCCTGCCAGGAAATAACAGCTTTCTGCTTCCTTGAAGGGGATTAAGTCAATGTCTCACTGTGAGCTGAAGATAGAAGCTAAAGAGGAGATGAGGCATGATCCTAAGAAAAGGAGCTTTAGCTTCTCTTGAAGAAAGGAAAGACGTAGGTGGCTATCTGCACGTGGGGGTGACCTACCATGCCATTGGGGTGACAGATCATCCAGTTTGCTTTAGACTGAGGGATTTCCCAGGACAAAAGGTTTCAGTATTAATACTGGGCCAGTCACAGGATTTATGCCCTAAGAGATGACAGAGTTTTTAAAGGGTTAGCATATGGATGCAGAGGAAGAGAATACCTGATAATGTGGCTGTATAGGATATACACTGCCAAGTAACAAACTGTATTAGTTTTCTATTGCTACATGACAAATTACTGCAAATTTAGTGGCTTAAATCACACATTTATTATCTCACAATTTCTCTGGGTTAGGAGTCCGGGTATGGCTCAGCTGGTCCTCTACTCAGGGTCGCACGAGGCTATAATCAGGGTGTCAGCTGGGCTGCATTTTCATATAAAGGCTTGTCTGGGGGAAAAATATACTTCCAAATTCATTCAGGTTGTTGGCAGAATTCCTGTTGACTTGCTTCTTTAATAACAGAGAAAGAGTCACTGGCCTCAGAAAGGACCCAGTTCCTCTCTTAGGCCTTTGATTAAGTCAGGGTCACCCAGAATAATCTCTCTTTTGATTAACTCAGAATCAACAGACCTTATTTATATATGTGGAATCCTTTCACCTTTGCCATATTCTGTTGGGTAGAAGCAAGTCCCAGGTCCCATCCACACTTAAGGGGAGGGGATCGTGCAGAGTGTGAACACCTGTGATTTGGAATCATGGGGTTGGGGAGGGCATCCTACAAAACCTTGTCATACAATTCATCTTAAAATACACTGGCTTAAAAAAACATTTTTTAAAAATGTTATTTCCTTCCTCATGATTCCATGGGCCAGTAATTTGGTAAGGGCTTAGCTGAACAGTTTGTTTGCTTGTTTTTTAAGATTTAATTATTTATTTTAGACAGAGAAAGAGAGGGAGAGAGGCGGGGAGCAGAAAGAGAATCTGCAGCAGACTCCCTGCTGAGCATAGAGCCTGATGTGGGGCTCAAAACCATAAGCCTGAGCTCATGACCTGAGCCAAAATGAAAAGTCAAACCCTTAACCCACTGAGTCATCCAGGTGTTCCTAGCTAGGCAGTTATGCTATCACACCTGAGGTCACTCGTGATTACAGACAGCTGACAGATTGGCCAGGAGCTTATTAGTCTAGGAAGTCTCCGCTCAGACCGCTTGATGTGGCTCCATGTGGTCTTATCCTCCAGTGGAAAGACCAGGGCTTCTCCACCTGGCAGTCCAACAGTAGCCAGAGAGAAAAAGTCCTAGTGCGCAAGTTGTTTTCTAGCTTGCATCATGTTTTCTAATATCCCATTGGCCAAAACAGGTCATCTGGTTGAGTCAGTGTGGGAGGGAACCGTACAAGGGCATGAGCAGTGGGAGACAGGATTCATTCGGAGTCATTACTGCACCAATCTACCACAATAGCATTGGAAGATGTAATAAAAAATTCTCTTGCTCAGCTGCGGAAGAAGGGCCAACAATTCCTCATCTCTAGTGGAACAGGAAGGCTATACAGCCCACATAGCAATAGCATTTCCCAAGTCCTTAAGAAGAGAACCCTGTCCCCAGGTTTTCTGGATGGTCTGAGCTTTATGGATTTCATAAATGACCCTAGGTAGAGGGAGGGACTTTCTTAATAACAACTGACATTGGACCTCTCAGTACTTTGGCAAGTACAGATTTGGAAATGGCTTTAGCTTGACATAGAAAAAGTATAGCAAAAGAGGCTTGAGCAGCAACTTTATGCTAACTGCATTTTTACTGGGATCTTTATAATTGAAATCATAACATCTTGTTGCACATTCCACATCATGATCATCCCTAGAAAAGCCCTAGTCAGCCTTTTCCTTACAGCTCCATTACTCAAACTGGATAAATTTCAGCATAGACAAGAATCTTTTATGCCAATACCCGAACTCCTAATAACTCCAGTCATAAAGGCCACTGAAATATTTGCATCATAGGTGAAAAGAATGAAATCACAGAGTTTTAAATGAGAAATTATGAGCAAAAATAACAAAAACTTTGAGATTTCACACACATCCTGATTAAGTGAGGGAGAGGAAAAAGTGGATGAGAAAAGAAAGTGAGATAAAGAAACATGGTGCTCTTTTTCCTTTTCAGTTATTACCTGGATTCAATGATAATGTTTTTTTAAACATTACTAAAATTAGGTGGTGTATTACCTTAAACCATTTTGGTCTTCCATGTAGGTTCTGTGGTCTTGGGTATTGGGAGCTTCCCATGACTGGAGTTTGTGAAAGCCATAGATGTCCTCCACAACCTTTCTACTGGGTAGTATGCTACAGCTAAAGAAATCTCAGTGCAGTGTTTCCATACATAAAAGCATGTGTTAGCAAACAGCCACATGAGAAGTCATACCTATGCCTTAGGCTCAGAAAAAAGACTATAGCCCTTTGCATGGCTGAAGGCTCCAATATTCTGACAGTAGAGTATTATCCTTTTTAGCCTAAAGTTCAACTGGATAGTCTTCCACTGGATCATGCAACAGACTAGCTGCACTTCTCTTAAGTGTTGGCACACAGGACCTGATGGAATCCTAGACTTGAGCTGTTACTCTGATGACAGTAGGATGTGGACTTGCCTGGTTTTGACACCATATATCTTGAACACCATGTGCCCATGAAAATCTGTTTCTTATGAATGTAATATGCAAAGGTACTGTTGAAAAATTTGAGACATTAGAGACAAAGTTAAAATCTTCTCTATGATAGTCCCCAATCTCAGTTTCATTCTCAAAGGGAACCACTATTCTGTGAGTCTTCCTACAACTTTTCTATGTGTTATATACTTAGATATGTTCTTATAAACATTTTACATAAAGATCATGTTATTCCAAGGTGAATTTTTTACTTTTTATGTCCCCAACTCTTTATTATGAAAGTTTTCAAACATGTGGAAAGTTGAAAAAGTATTAGTCCTCATATACTCTTCACCTAGGTTCAACAATTGCTTAAATTCTGCTATATTTACTCTTTTTCTGTAAATTCATATATTTTTTAAGTATATAATTTTTTAAGTATACAATGATACTTTTTTTTTTTTTGAGAGAGAGAGAGGGAGGCATGTGCACATGCCCGTGTGGTAGAGTAGGGAGAGGCAGAGGGAGAGGGAGAGAGAATCCCAAGCAGACTCCATGCCCAGGATGGAGCCCCACATGGGGCTCAATCTCATGACCCTGAGGTCAAGCCCTGAGCTGCAGTCAAGAGCTGGACGCTTAACCTACTGAGTCACCCAGGCTCTTTAATACCTCATTCTTAAATAGGCCACATGCAGCTCTGAAAAATATTTCTGCCATTGAAACATATTAAAATCCTTTGATTTTGATTCTGAAAGTGTTAAAAACTTTGGAATGAAAGAAGAGCATAAAGAAGGAAAGGAAAAGCAGAAATAAGACCATCACCCAGAAATAGCTCTACTCACATTCTGCTCTTTAATTCTAATCTTCTTTTTGTTCTTTTTTTTTTTTTTTTAAGATTTTATTTATTTACTTGACAAAGAATGTGAGAGAGAGAGAGAGTGAGCACAAGCAGGATGAGAGGCAGAGGGAGGGGGAGAAGCAGACTCCTTGCTGAGGAGAGAGCTTGACATGTGACTCAATCCGAAGACCCTGCAGCGGTGATCTGAGCCAAAGTCAGATGCCCAGTGGACTGAGTTACCCAGGTGCCCCTAATCTTCATTTTGAGATACATATTTCATAAAGCTGATTTTTAAGCAAAAATCAGCATTTCATAAGGTGTATTTCATGAGATGTTAAAAGGCATTCTGTTATAAAAAGATTTCACTTGTTCACTGAATTTTAAATATGTAAGTTTTAAAGCTTTCCATGTGATCCCAATGTGCTGCCTTACGCCTGTGCTTATCAAAATGCAGTGTCCATAAAAGTCACACAGGGACTTGTTAAAATGCGGATTCTGATCAGTGAGGACCAAGATCCCACATTTCTGGCCTCTTCCTTGTTGATGCTGAAGCTGATGGTCTGTGGACTCTCTTTTTAGTATGAAGACTTCACAGCACAAGAGAAAGGTCATGGGTTAGGGTGGCAGATGTGGTGTAAGTTTGGAAGGCTCTTTCTAAATAACTACTGTACCTACCTGAGGCCTGCTGCTTTAAAAGTCTCAGGTTATAAGTTTAGTGTAATAATAAAAACAACCACCTTTTATCGAGTAATCCCTACTTCTATGTGCTCTGGATACATTATCCCTCTTAAACCTCAAAATACTCCTAGGGAGTAGTGCAGCAGTGTTGTCAATGTCCTATCCCACCCTCGCTTGCTCCATGTCCCCATCCACCTACGGTCGTGGTGGACAGTTACCAAGCACTTGCATACCATCAGCACCCGTTTTGGTCTGTCGCTTAGCTACAGGATCAGGGAAGCCTGGAATGCCAACCACTGTCCAATCATGGTTTATTTCACATACGCTATTTAAATACAAGAGTGTTCATAGATGTTTTATTAATAATAGCTCCAAGATGTAAATAATCCAAAAATCCATTAATAGCAGAATGAATACAGTTTATCTATACACTGGAAAACCACAAAGCATTAAAAAAATAATGAACTGCTGCGCACTGCAGTATGGCTGAATCTCACAGATACCATGTCAAGCCAAAAAAGCCTAACAAATTACAAGAAGTTCAAGAACAAAAAAGCTGGGGCACCTGGGTGGCTCAGTGGGTTAAGCCTATGACTTTGGCTCAGGTCATGATCTCAGTGTCCTGGGATCAAGCCCCACATCAGGCTCTCTGCTCAGTGGGGAGCCTGCTTCCTCCTAATCTCCCTCTCTGCCTGCCTCTCTGCCTACTTGTGATCTCTCTGTGTCAAATAAATAAATAAAATCTTTAAAAAAAAAAAAAGAACAGAAAAGCTAATTAACAGTGATACAAGTCAGTACAGTGATGGGGGGAGGTGAATGAGGAGCATTAAGGGGGAAAGGCACATACCAAGGTGCTGGAAATGTTCCGTATCATGAGCTAGGTATTGGTTTCATGTACATATGCAAATATTTCTCAAACAGTACTCTTCAGTACTTGTGGGTTTCTTGGACTTCACTGTATTTTTTTATTTGACACCTAAAAACCCTCCAGAAACCAAAAATCAAACCAACCAAACAAAAAGTACAGACCATGGTGGCTAACCATGGTTCTGTGGCAGCCTCGCTAAGCAGTGCTTCCATTCCAGGGGCTCTGCCAGTGACGGCAGATTTACCAGATCTGATCAGCCCAGTTCCTGCCACTAGGTGCCAGCTAGTGATCTGGTGAACACCTTCTTTTCTTTCTTTCTTTCTTTCTTTTCTTTTCTTTTTTAAGTTTTTATTTTAGTTCTGGTTAATTTACATACAGTGGGATATTAGTTTTAGGTGTATAATTTAGTGATTTAGCATTTGTATACATCACCTGGTGCTCATCACAGGTGCCTCCCTTCATCCCCATTACCTATTTCACCCCTACCCCCATTTCCCTCCCGTTCGGTAATCATCAACTTGTTCTTTTTTCTTTGACCCCCCACCCCCGCTCTTTTTCCCTTTGTTCATTTGTTTCTAAAATTCCACATATGAGTTAAATCATATGGTGTTTGTCTTTCTCTGATTGATTTATTTCACTTAGCATTATACTCTCTAGTTCCATCCACGCTGTTGCCAATGGCAAGATTACATTCTTTTTTATGGTCAAGTAATATTCCACTATATAGAGATACTACACTGCTTTTTTGCATTTTGGTCAAACTTTTTATTTAGTATTCTGTAGTTGCTTAACACACTTAAATGGTCTTATGAGAAGAGGGAAAAGAGGAGCTGCTTGCAGATTCCCCAGGAAATGTCAGAAAGGCAAAATATGGCCAACATTTTCCATTTGCTTTTTTGGATTACTGGGTGAACAGCATTTTCCTTATGTGAGCATCTAATTTCAGGTTCTTTGTACTGAGAACATTGACATTTCATTTTGAAGACATTCTGAAATCCTAGCCACCCTCTAATAGTTTGCTTCTTTGTGCAGGCAGAAGGATACACCTCACCATTTTAGATGGTTGAAGTTTGTGGAAGATCTTGGAATTGCTTGCCTCATTTACTAGGTAAAAATCAGATACGAAGTGGCTTTTAGGGTCACTTTTATTTTATGTACCACAACTCTTCATCCATTGGTTATCAATGGACACTTGGACTGCTTCCATAATTTGGCTATTATAAATAATGCTGCTATAAACATAGGGGGGCATGTCTCCCTTTGAATTAGGAACATATTCTTTTCCATTTCCTTCAGTAAGAAGTTGACAAGCAGCTTTGTTTTTCACCAGAAGGACAGCAGGACACATTCATTTTCTTGTCCCAGGGCTATGTTAACTCTCCTGCTCTCTTTGATAAAATACAACCCAAAGGGGTGTTAATATTTTGACACTGACAGAACATAGTAGTACTCCACTGTATTGGTCACATCAAGTTAGCTTGGGAAGCAGTAAGAGGTGAGTTCTCCGGGTGCCTGGGTAAGACACATGTGAGCAGGATGCTGTGAGAAAAACCCTACCTAAGTCCAGGGCACAAGTCTGTAAAGTTTTTAGAGATCCAATTATCTGCTGCATGCCTGACCATCCCTACTAAAGAAAAAAAAAAAAAAAAGAACAAATTACTGCATCTACATTAACAAAGAGGAGCAGCCTTATCACAGTCCTTCAGAGAGATGATCACCAGCAGAGGTATGAGGCCCAGGTTAGTGGGTCCTCTTCTTCAAGCCTCTAGGTTTTTTAAAAACCCCATCTTGCCTTTGTTTTTCCAGCTCAGGGGTGGCAGCTGCTTCCCTGCAGACACCATTTCTAGGGTATATCAGTATTACCGTCTGGCCTTTTCAGTCCTCCGATGACCGCGTAGTCCATCCTTACATTAAATGCTGTCTGTTCAAATGACCAGTGTGGTCCCTTCCTTTATCAGTCATGGTTGAAAACCAGTAAGAGATAATATATTCAGAGATTTCTTGCAAAGAATTACCTTATGCAGTTGTGGGGGCTGGCAAGGCAAGGCTGAAATCTGCAGGGCAGGCCATTAGGAATGGGGTCTGGAGCTGCTGGGTGTGAACTCTTCTCTCTGCAGGCAGAATTTCTTCTTCCTTAGGAAAGCCTCAGTTCCACTCTTAAGACCTTTCAGTGGGTAGGCTCAGGCCCAATCAGAGAATCCAGGATAATTTCCCTTGCTGAAAGTCAAATGACTATGAACTTGAATGACCTCCGTAAAATACCTTCACAGACGCATCTGGATGAGGGTTTGTTCAAAGAACTGGGGACTGACTAGCCATGTTGACCCTAGCCCTGTTGGCAATCACAGCCTACTTCTGACCTCTGACTTCCCCCAGAAATGTGATAGATGGCCACGGAGGGCTTCTCCAGTGTCCAGGCATCTCTGTTGCTTTGCCCGAGGGCTGTTTCAGGCTACGAGAGTTGTGTTGCATGTGATACCTATGAAGTGTGACAGCGACCACTGCTCATAGTTGCAGTCTATTCACAAATGCTCTCATATCAGTGCTTCCCCTTCCCTGCCTCACTTTTCTCTCTCCTCCATGTGGACTTTCTGGGGTTACCTCCCCAGCAAATTACTTGCATCCTAGTCCATCCTGCAGCGCCTGCCCCTGAGAAAGCACCGAATATGACAAGCATCATTGTCAGCTCCATTCTGTGCCTTCTTTCTCTCCATACTAGCTAAAAGAACACCCTCAAAATGTATCCGTCCTCCCGCCTCAACCCCACTTACACTCCTTTAGTGGATTATTAAAATTTAGGATAAAATTCAAACTCCTAACTAAGACTAAGACTTAAAAATTCTACCTGGCCTGCCCTTGCTGTGACTCCAGTGTCGTTTCCCGCAATCTCCTCACTCGCTTTCAGCCACACTGGCCTGCTACCTTCATGACACCAGAGTCATCCCTGCCTCACGCTTTGCCCTTGCTGTCCCTACTGCTGGAAACACTTCCACCTATGCTCTTCTCTGCAAGACTCCTTTCACCACCCAGATGTCTCTGAAATGCCACTTCCTTAGAGAGACCTTCCTTAATCATCCTAACATAATCCTCTCTCTTCTAAGCCTGGGAAATTCCTTATTCAACCCCCAGCCACCCCCACCCACCACCATTTTTCTTTTAGGACTTTCTCCCATCTGAGATTCTTTTCTTTTTCTTTTACTTCCTTATTACCCGTCTCTTTTCCCTCTGTGGGCAAGTGCTGGCCTATATAGTTCACCAGTTTTCCTCACCGGTCAGAATATGCCCACAACATTGTAGACTATTGTTAAAATATTTGGTGAATAAATCAATAATTATAAAAACACACATTGTTTAAAAACCTGAAAATTACTTCAGACCATGTTTGTGATTCATCATGGGGATGACTAAGGTGGAGTAAATGTGAATTTCACAAGACTTGGAGTAGACGTCAGGATACTGAGAGGTTAGGGTATTAGAAGAGATGGCTGTCTGGATGAGATGACCCTCGTTAACAGTAAATAACAAAAAAACCTCTGCGGTTTGGGTGGGAGTGAACAAAGGATTGGCAGATGATAGGTAGGGAGTGATAAAATATAAAATTGAGGCATTAGTTGTTTTTTGGTGTTTTTCTTTTTAGGATTCTCAAAAATCCCTTCCAGATTTTTTTATTGTATTGTAAATTCTAAAGGCACTCCATAATCCTATTGTTAATTTCTTACCATGTTTAGATGTTACAGATTTTCTTTCCATATTTCCCATAATACTCTCAAATACAGCACAGGGATTCACAGAAAGTAAGCACTTAGTAAATGTTTGTGTGGTAAAAGAACTGAGGTTTAGAATGATTGTGTTAGTTGCCCAAAGGTACTGTGTAAAATATTGACAGAACTGGGATTTGACTCCAGAGTCCATTCTCCTAATTATTAAACAATGCTGCCTTTGTCTATGGACTTTTAGTAAATAGACTTATGCTTTCCTGAAGAGTTACAATTGTATATGGTTTTAAAATTCCCCAAATACTTTTAGGATAAGACTCAAGAATCCAGCAGATCATTAGGACTTTTGTAAATGCAATGGAGAAGGTCCAGAAAGGTCAATAGGCATTTGAACCTGGGCTAGAGTTGGCAGGATTTGCAGCCCAGTGGTATGGGGGAGTGAGAGGAAGCATGGCATAGTTTGCAAGCTTGCTCTAGCTGGACGTACTCCTTCAACCTCATGGGGTCAGCTCTAAATCCTTGGGGGGAGTGTCCCTTTCTCTTTACCCATTATTTAGACTTCATCTGTGGTCATTTAATCCTCTTGGTCCTCTATGTTATAAAAATGGACAAAATAGCAGCTGCTCTGATCTGCCATGAGATCTGGGATCATACTTGGAAATGTTTTCGGCTCTTTGCAGAAGGGTAGATTACTGGATGGCATTACGCTGCTCTTCTGTAGGCTTGCCTGGGCAATAGTTCTCATGCATCCCAGGCAGGTTCTAATGACGGCTGTCCTCAGTTGGCGAAGGAAGTAGCAGCATGGTCTGCGGGGAGAACTCCCACACATACACTCCACATCATCTTAGGCCCCAGTTTTTTCCTGATCCTGACTCCTCCTACCAAATTGAAGATGTCTATTTTACCAGAGAAAATGCAAGGTACTTGGGTCTGGTTCATGGTCTCTGGAATTACCAAGCCCAAAGCAATAATGCTGAAGTAATTCCAAAGCAGTTTCCAGCCGTGGGTCATGCTTTATGTTTGTAGAGCCCCTTACGATTTGCACAGCACTTTCACTTACTGACTTACGTATTCTTTACTACAAGTCCTATTCTCCACAGGAAAAGCAGAAGCTTAGCTTCTAATGGATATTCAATTAACATTATCTGTCTTTAATGCCTCCAAATGTTCATTCCTAACTACAAATCTCTGGAGAGAGCAAACAAGGTAAAAAAAAAAAAAATCTATTCAGCTTACTTGAAGTTTACTAATTTTGGTGCCATTTGTGAAGGAGATAAATTAATAGTCCCTTGGCTTGTGTCTGCCTCCAGTTGGACACAGGCTGAGCAGCACATATCATTTCTCATAGGAGGTTGTTCACAGTTCATCATGTGCTTATTTTAGACAGGAAAAAGAACTCTTTGAAGTTCTCACCCACTCTGGGTACCTCAAAATAAAAAGAGTAGCCAAGAAAAATTATGTTGAAGAAGTTTGCTTCTGTGTTGAGGCTCTTAATCGTGGGTAACTATACAAACTCAGGTAAGGTTCAATAATTTATTTCTCTGGCCAACGTGATGAGAGAAACTCTCCGGTTGAGTGACTTTACTTTCCCCTTGGACCCTCCATGCTCATCTGTATCTCGCTTTGGATAGTAATGGCTGCATTTGTGCCGAACAGCATTTTTGCTTCAATAAATACAAAATGGCTGGGATAAATTTACATTCTTTTTATTTTTTCTAATGAAAAATGAATATTAGGTTCCCTGTTGCATTGCTGTTATCTATGATCATTAATATTTGGTCTGATGTGCGTCCCTGTCTTCATGTGTAAAAATCACAAGGGCCAGAGTAGCAGAAAAAAAAGGAATACTTATCACGTAAGCTTTTCATGTAGTATCATTTCAGAGCTGTTATCATGACCACTTTGTTTGTAATAAAACCTCCCTTTCAGAGACCACTGCATTTGTTGTAGCTTCCCCCGACCAATAAAAGTGTCAAAGAGGATGCTTCTCTCTTCTGTACTTCTCTTAACTTCTAAAAAGGTAAGATATCTTACTAATATGTTATGTGCAAGTACATTTTTAAAAATGAAACCAGTGAAACAGATTCCACTACTTATAACAATAGAAAAAAGAGTTGAGGTTGGCTTAAGTGAATATGAGATACTGTGGCTTCATCGGAATTCTGGTTCCTGAATACAATGGGCTGCTTTTCCAGGTGTTGGAAATCTGTCACTATAGAGATCTATCATGACAGCATTTGACAACCATTTAACATTCTTACACTAGAACTCAGTGTGAATCTGAAGACAACAGGCTTCAGAGTTATTTCAAGCATGGGAAGGTAATGTACATCTTCTAGGATGCAGAGTTATCTTCAAATAATCAACTCATGAAAAGAATAAAGCAATAACCAGAGGTACCTGGGTGGCTCAGTCCATCAAGCATCCTAGCCTTGGTTTCAACTCAGGTTGTGATCTCATGGGTTGTGGGATCGAACCCAGATCGAGCTCCACTTGGAGCTCTGTTTAGAGTTCTGTGCTCAGTGGGGAGTCTGCTTGAAAGAGTCTCTTTCTTTGCCTTTCCCCCCACTCACTCAGGGACTCTGTCTCAAATAAATACATCTTATAAAAAAAGGGAATAGAACAATAATTAAATATCTACTAGGAAAGCAAGAAGTCTGGGAAAAAAACAAAACAAAACAGGAGTATAATGGACAATGTGTATGGTAGTTAGCCACCAAGATGACCCCAGTAATACTTGCCTCCTGGTATTCATGAGTGAATACTCTTTTCACACACTGAATAGGGCTGACTGGTGTCATCGATAAAGTATTATTGTGATGATTGCTTATGATTTCCAAGGCTAGGTCATAAAAGACATGTGGCTTCTACTTTGCCCTCTCTTGGACCATTCACTCTAGGGGAAGCCGGCTGCCATGTTGTGAAGTCATTCAAGCATTCCTACAGTATGGCAACATGTGTGTGGTTATAGGCAGCAGGAGGTAACCCAAGCCTCAATCTTTGGGAAAGTAATGGGTGAAGTGTGGTGATGACCTAAAATTAAACACTATGATTAAACTCAAGAGATTAAACCTAGATGCATCAACAAAGCTGGTTGTTTAAAATAGTGCTTTGTCAGAAATCTCACCCATGTAGATAAAAATTCCTCAAACAACAGTACAGTTTGCAAGAAAACGTTCAAATATAAAAGATATACAGAAATACTTTAAAATACTGATCTATGGCAAGGAGGAGAAAATGAATATGGTGTGGAGATAAAAACAAACAAATGAATTAAGAGAAAGAATCTTAAACTCCAGTTAGTTAACATACAGTGTAATACTAGCTTCAAGTGTACAACTAAGTGATTCCGTACTTCCATACAACACCCAGTGCTCATCGCATGTGCACTCCTTTATCCCCATCAGCTATTTCACCCATCCCCCCCCACCTATTTCACCCATCCCCCACCCACCTCTCCTCTGATAACCATAAGCTCGTTCTCTAGAGCTAAGTTTCTTGGTTTGCCTCTGTCTCTTTATTTTTCCTCAATGATCTTTTGTTTCTTAAATTCCACATATGAGTGAAATCATATGGTATTTGTCTTTCTCTGACTGACATTTCTGTTAGCATAATACTCTCTAGCTCCATCCATGTTGTTGCAAATGGCAAGAGTTCATTCTTTTTTTTTTTTTTTTAGAATATTTTTATTTTATTTTATTTATTCATGAGAGACAGAGAGAGAGGCAGAGGGAGAAGTGGGCTCCCCATGGAGCCGGGAGCCCAATGTGGGATATGATCCCAGGACCCCAGGATCATGGCCTGAGGCGAAGGCAGACACTTAACCATCTGAGCCACCCAGGTGCTCAAGAGTTCATTCTTTTCTATGGATGAGTAATATTCTGTTACATATATACACCACTACTTCTTTACCCATTTGTTAGTTGATGGACATTTTGGCTGTTTCCAAAATTTGGCGATTGTTAAAGCTGCTATAAACTTCAGGGTGCATATATCCTTTCAAATTAGTGTATCTTTTGGGTAAATACCTAGTAGTGCAATTGTTGAATTATATGGTAGTTCTATTTTTAACTTTTTGAGGTACTTCCATACTGTTTCCAGAATGGCTACACCAGTTTGTATTCTCACCAACAATTTTAGAGGGCTCTGCTTTCTCCACATCCTCGCCAACACCCACCTTTTGTTTCCTGTGTTGTTAATTTTAGCATTCTGACTGGTGTGAGGTGATACTTCTTTGCAGTTTTGATTTGTATTTACCTGATGATGAGCGATGATAGTTATCTTTTCATGTGTCTTTTAAATTCCAGTTTTATTATGTTGAGGTGTGTTCCCTCTAACCCTACTTTATTGAGGGTTTTTTTTTTTTTTATCATGAATGAATGTTATACTTTGTCAAATGCTTTTTCTGCATCTACTCAAAGGATCATATGGTTCTTAACCTTTCTTTTGTTAATGTGGTCTCTCATGTTGGTTGACTTGTGAATAATGGACCACCCTTAGAGCCCAGGAATAAATCCTACTTGGTCATGGTGAATGATTCTTTTAATGTGCTTTGGACTTGGTTTGCTCGTATTTTATTGAGGATTTTTGTATCCATGTTCATTAGGGATAGCTGCCTGTAGTACTCTTTTTTAGTGGAGTATTCGGTTTTGGTATCAGGATAATGCTGGCCTTGTGGATGAATTTGGGAGTTTTCCTTTTGTTTCTTTTTCTTTTTTTTAAAAGATTTTATTTATTTATTTGACAGAGAGAGAGAGAGATCACAAGAAGGCAGAGAGGCAGGCAGAGAGGAGGAAGCAGTCTCCCTCCTGAGCAGAGAACCCAATGCAGAGTTCGATCCCAGGACCTGAGATCATGACCTGAGCCAAAGGCAGAGTCTTTAACCCACTGAGCCACGCAGGCGCCCCCTTTTGTTTCTGTTTTTTGGAATACTTTGAGAAGAATAGGTATAACTCTTCTTTAAATGTTTGGTAGAATTCGCTGGTGAAGCCATCTGGTCCTGGACTCTTGTTTGTTGGGAGATTTCTGATTATAGATTCAATTTTTTTGCTGGTTATCAGTCTCTTCATGTTTTCTATTTCTCCCTATTTCACTTTTGGAAGTTTATATGTTTCTAGGAGTTTATCCATTTTTTCCAGGGTATCCAATTTGTTGACATATAATTTTTTATAATATTCTCTTATAATTGTTTGTATTTCTGTGGTATAGTTATTTCTCCTCTCTCATTTGTGATTTTATTTATTTGGGTCCTTTTCTTTTTAATAGTCTGGCTAAGGGTTGTCAATTTTATTAATTTTTTCAAAGGACCAGACCCTGGATACATTGATCTGTTCTATCATTTTTTAGTTTCTGTATCATTTATTTCTGTTCTAATTTTTATTATTTCTTTCCTTTTGCTGGCTTTAGATTTTATTGTTTTTTTTCTAGCTCTTTGAAGTGTAAGGTTAGGCTGTTAATTTGAGATTTTTCTTGTTTCTTGAGGTATGCCTGTATTGCTATAACCTGCCCTCTTTGAACAGCTTTTATTGCACCCAGAGGTTTTTGAACTGTTGTGTTTTCATTTTCATTGACCCATTCATTCTTTAGTAGTATGTTTAACCTTGATATATTTGTGGTCTTTCCAAATTTTTTCTGTGTTGACTTCGTTTCATAGCATTGTGGTCAGAAAATATGCATGGTATGATCTCAGTCTTATTGTACTTGTTGAAGTCTGGTTTGTGACCTAGCATGTGATCTATTCTGGAGAATGTCCCATGTACACCTGAAAAGAGTATGTATTCTGCTGCTTTAGGATGGAATGTTCTCAATTTATCTGTTAAGTCCATCTGGTCCAGTGTGTCATCAAAGCCATTGTTTCCTTGTTGATTTTCTGCTTAGATGGTCCATTGATATAAGTGGGATGTTAAAGTCCCCTACCATCATTGAATGATTATCAGTGAGTTCCTTTATGTTTGTTATTAATTGTTTTATATATTTGGGTGCTCCCATGTTGGGTGAATAAAGATTTGTAATTATTAGATCTTGTTGGATTTTCCCCTTTATGGTGATATAGTGCCCTTCTTCATCTCTTGTTACAGCCTTTGGATTAAAATCTAGTCTGTCAGTGCCCCTGGGTTTGCTCAAGTTGGTTAAGTGTCTCCCTCTGACTCAGGTCATGATCCTAGGGTTCTGGGATCCAGCCAGGCTCCCTGCTTCTCCCCCTGCTTGTGCACTTGCTTTTTTTCCTCTGTAATATAAATAAATAAAATCTTAAAAGAAAAATAAAAATATAAAATCTAGCTTGTCTAATACAAGTTTTGCTCCTTCAGCTTTCTTTTGCTGTCCATGTGCATGATAAATATTCCTCTGCCCTCCCCCTTTTAATCTGCAGGTATCTTTAAGTCTAAAATGAGTCTCTTGTAGACAGCATATAGATGGGTCTTGTTTTTTTTTTAATCTATTCTGACACTCTATGTCTTTTGATTGGAGCATTTAGTACATTTATCTTAAGAGTAATTATTGATAGATATGTATTTAATACCATTTTATAACTTGTTTTGTCATTGTTTCTGGCCAATTTTCTCTGTTCCTTTCTTGTCTTTGTTACTTTTGGTTTTTCCTTTCCACTCAAAGAGTCCCCTTTAATACATCTTGCAGAGCTTGTTTCAATGTCACAGACTCCTTTAATTTTTGTTTGGGAAACGTTTTATCTCTCCTTCTATTCTGAATGATAGCCTTGCTGGATGGAGTATTCTTCACTACAGATTTTCCCATTCAGCATGTTGAATATATAATGCCACTGCCTTCTGGCTTGCCAAGTTTCTGTGGAGAGATCTTCAGCTAGCCTTGTGGGTCTTCCCTTGTAAGTTAGTTCTTTGGTCTCGCTGCTTTTAGGATTTTTTTTTTTTTTGATCACTATATTTTGCAAATTTAATTACAATATGTCCTCATGTTGGCCTGTTTTTTATTTTGTTGGGAGTTCTCTGTGCCTCCTGGATCTGGATGTCTATTTCCTTCCCCAGATTAGGGAAGTTTTTAGCTGTTATTTCCTCAAATAAATTTTCTGCCATCTCTTCTCTTCTTCTTCTGACACTCCTGTGATATGAATGTTACTGCATTTGATGGAGTCACTGAGTTCCCGAAGTCCATTCTGTGTTTTATAATTCTTCTTTCTCTCTTTTGTTCAGCTTCATTATTTTCCATTATTTTGTCTTCAACATCCCTTATTTGTTACTCTTTTTCCAGCCTTGTGTTCATTGCATCAAGCCTGTTTCCAATCTCAGTTACTATATTTTACCTTTCTGATTCTCATAAAGTTCTTCTTTCTCTGTGGTGAGGGTCTCCTTGAAGTCTTCCATTCTTTTCTCAAGCCCAGCGAATATCCTTATGATTATTGTTTTAAATTCTCAGCAGGCACATTACTTATATCTGTTATGGTTGGATCTCTAGCCATGGCCTTTCTTATCATTTGGGATGAGGTCCTCCATCTTGGCATTTTGTCTAATCCTCGGTCTTCTCTGTGTTAGAAAAGCCTATTATGTTTCCTTGCTCCTGAGAGTAATGGCTCTATGAAGAAAAGGTTAGATACTGTCCAGGACCTGGCGCTTCAGGAAATATCTCCAGTGTGTGCTGCGTGTACTCTGCTGCTGTGTTTTGGCTGCTCTGGCCTTCAGGCCAATTATCTGCAGAGGCTCTCCTTGCCTGTAGTGGGCAGTGTTTGGTCCTTGGCCAAAGTGTGGCCAGTTTTAACTCAGTGTGCTCTGGTCTGCTCATTACATGAGACCTGATACTACTACCTCCACTAGAGATGAATCCTTGCAGAACTCTCTGGGCAGGAGACATGGTGTGGGCAGGGTTTCTGCTGGTCTTCTGGGGAAGGGACCCACCACACTGGAGCTGAGGCAAGTTTGAACAAGAAGAGCAGTTGCAGGTGTCTCTGTGCCTATGCTGAGGGGTGGGGAAGGGAAATGGTGCCAGCCAGCTTCTTTGTCCCAGGAGAGGCACCTTGGGGCCTCTCAGGGATGCACTTCAGGAAGAGTAAATCATCTCTCCTCTGTGTGGAGGAATACCTGGGAGGGACTCCCAGGTTTTCCTCAGACCACTGTTTCCATGCTGTCTGCCTTCAGGTTGTTTGCCTGTCTTCTCTGCTGGAGCAGGGCAGTGCCCTCAGGACTCTATCCCAGCCAAGCCCATGGACCTCTAAAGCTCCAGTCTTTGAGCCCCACTGCTTCCAAGAACTCACAAAAACCTTGTGTGCTCCCGTGTGCTCCTCTCATTCTCTCTGTCTTTTCTGCATTTCTCTGAAATGACACCAGTGCATTGAAAGATCATGGAAAATTAAAATTCAATAGTTTTCCTCATGATATTTGGCTATTCACTAGTTGGATAGTCGCCCAAAGGACTTAGTTCAGAATTGCACCAGATAAGTCAGTAGGCAAACACTTGGTGACTTGTGAAAAACAACAAATGGAGTATCTTTCAAATGTCTTTTAAAATAAAGACATATTTCTGGACTCTTTTTCATAACCCTTCTTCTTTTTTAAGAAATTTAAAATTCATTCCCTAGATAAAGACACAGGGACCTCAAAGTGAAGTAAAAATCCAGAAGTTCCTAAAAAAAAAAAAAAAGAAAAAGAAAAAAAGAAAATCCAGAAGTTCCTGACTTACTTCAGCTTTCCCTCACCAGGCTAATTAGCCACTTTTCTGACTAGAACAACCCAGCTCTATCAGTCTACTCTATGTTTTGGAACAGGTCTGAGGGGTGACTGGGTGCAACTCCTTTTTTTTTTAAATAACTCCTTCGTTTGGCCCCCTCTTTTTAGTCTGGGTTTTTGGAGAAGGGAGCTAAGATGGTGGCATAGTAAGAAAACCCTAGACTCCTCTCATCCCATAGTTACCAACTAGATAACTATAAAATCATCCTAAATACCCCAGAAATCAACCTGAAGACTGACGAACAAACTGCCCAACTAAGGGGAGAAAAGAAGCCACATAATGGAAGGTAGGAAGTATGGAGACACAGTTTGGGGGAGAAATGGATCACTGGTGCTGCAGTGATTGAATTTTATTTTATTGAATTTTAATTTTCCATGATCTTTCAAATGATATTTTGACCTCATGTTTAAAAGTTACATTATGGACGCCTGGGTGGCTCAGTGGGTTAAGCCGCTGCCTTCGGCTCAGGTCATGATCTTAGGGTCCTGGGATCGAGTCCCACATAGGGCTCTCTGCTCAGCAGGGAGCCTGCTTCCCTTCCTCTCTCTCTGTGCCTCTCTGCCTACTTGTGATCTCTCTCTGTCAAATAAATAAAATCTTTAAAAATAAATAAATAAAAATAAAAGTTCCATTATGACAGCTTTAACTAACTATATTTTATTTTTATTTTTATATATTATTTTTTTTAAAAGTGCCTGAGATTTAACAAACTAAAGAAAAATTTAGAAATCCAACTCTTACCACACCACTTTAACACAAAAACAGCTCATTTCTTTGGGTTCTCCTCTGCACTTTCTGAATTCACCCAAAGCATCCCATGTATCAGAGCACAGATAGATTTGCGGGTAGAGGGTGGAGACGGCAACTTTTCAGTCCACCTTGCCCATAATCTGAACAAAGTGCTCTGCATAGTGATAAGACAAATGCAGAGTATTTAAAAAGTTGGACAGGGCCTGCTTTCAGGGAAGTTATGTAACTCTAAACAGGGTAAAAATAACATCATGAAAAATCAGAGGTATATGCTAGGGTGCTGTTGATGCCTCACCCTATATGCCCACTGCTTGCCTCTGAGCTCTCCTGCAGCTGCAGTTGAGGTTCCCTATGTTGCAACTTTGCCTCATGGGCTTCTGGCTGCTTCTCCACTGGCTGTCTCTGACCCACAGCAGCTTGCTGAGCCTGCCTGCAGGAAGTTCCCGAAATGCCCAGGATGTGACCCTGCTGGGTACTTTCTCAACCAATGAGAAATGGAAGCTTGAGGATAAGGACGGCTGCCTCCCGAGCCTTCAGGGATCTAAGCAGGATCTGACCCTGCTGCATTCAGTGTTAACTCCCTCTTTAATCTATTATCGAGTGGCTTTGCCTGGCCCCACCTTGCTTCACCCTCTCCTCCACATGTGCTTCCTTAGAGTTCTAAGTAAACCAGATTGCAGGTGAGCACACAGCTGGTAGTTGGTGGGATCACCTGAGCATTGTGTAGAGTAATAAGATGGGGGAGCTCCAGCCAGGACCTGGGGTGGGATCACCTGAGCATTGTGCAGAATGAGAAGACCCAGGAGCTCGAGCCAGAACCTGCGATCATGAAAGGGGAGCCACAATGATTTTTTTTTTTTTTTAAGATTTTATTTATTTGACAGACAGAGATCACAGGTAGGCAGAGAAGCAGGCAGAGAGAGAGGAAGGGAAGCAGGCTCCCTGCTGAGCAGAGAGCCCGATGCAGGGCTCAATCCCAGGACCCTGAGATCATGACTTGAGCTGAAAGCAGAGTCTTTAGCCCACTGAGCCACCCAGGTGCCCCCACAATGATTTTAAAGTAACCAGTCACCTGGAAGCCAAGGAAAGCTAGACTTTCTCTAGTGAGATAAACACTGAATGTCATTGTTGAAAAAGCCAGTGAGGTACAAAAATAAAAATAGGCAAAAGGAATTTGTGTTTTAAGAATTGAAATTGAATTGATAGTGACTGGAAGGGGAGGGGAGAGAAGGGAGCTTCCCTTTCTTGATCTGGGTGTTGCTGAGCTCTCTATGTTAAATTCCTGAAAAAACACCAAGCTGCCTATTTATCACATTGGCACTTTCTGTAGTTATGTTACAGTGTGGAAGAAGCATAAGTCAGTCAGTCTAGGTGGAGGGGCTGGAAACCAAATGGTAGTAGGTCATAGAGCAGCTAGAATGTGAAAAAGGAGCAACAGAACACCCTGAAGAAGCTTGACTCTATCAATTGTCTGTTGCTGTGTCACAAACCAACCCAGAACTTAAGGGCTTATGATAGTGACTGTTCATTTGCTTATAATTCTGTGGGTCAGCCATTTGGGCTGGACTCAGCTGGGTGGTCCTGCTGAGTCCAACTGCCAAAGAAAGTTGGACTGGGTCAGGGTGATCTAGGGTGATCTACCTTACACCCATGTCAGGTAGTTGGTGCTGGCTGTCATCTGGTCCTCTCTTTTAGTTTGGTCTCTCATCACTTGGTGACAGCATTTAAGGATTAGAGTGGAAGTTTGAAAGTTGTGCAGTTTCATTGCTGCCATATTCTATTGGTCAGAGCAAGTCATAAGGCCCACCCTGGTTTAACAGTAGGGCATGATGGGGACCGTGGGGCCCTAGACAGCACATGCCTCATCTTAAAGGGATAGCTTTTCAGCTCCAACAGAAGTTGATACCATGTGTCCCACTGTTCCTAGACATTCTGATTTTGTGTAAAAGTCAGAAACCTTAAATGTCATGTAAAATCTCTCAATTTTTATGTTTAGCAACAAATTCACAATGTTAAACAATGTTATATGGTCCAAATAAATATGCCTATGAGTCTTACAACCTCTGCCTCAGATGATAGAAAGATTTAGAAAAATTGAGACCATCATTTTCCAAATCAAAGTGGAAACTAATTTAAGAAATACATACTCTCTCTTTGGCCTATGGGTCATCAGCCTGTGACTTTTGGTACATTTCTGTAGTGTAGGAAACCAACAAAGTAAGCATAATAGGAATTTGGAGAAAACCACCTTTTATTTCCTCCCCTTAGACACCCCTCTCTGCCCTCCCTCCAGCTTAGAACCTCCACTTGGAAATTACTATTATTTTTATTTTCAGTTGTTTTTTTAACTGAAGTATAGTTGACATATATCCTATTACTTTCAGATATACATCGTAGTGACTCCACATTTTTACACATTATAAAAAGATCCTCAGGATGGTCTAGTTACCATCTGGAAATCCCTCTCATTTTATGGCCTTCTGGAAGTGCGAAAAAGTCTAGACCACGGGTTTGGGTGTGAGGTGTGTTGTCCTCTCTATTCTAGATGGCCTGTCTCACTTTCAGAGAGTAGATGAAAGGCATCTGCTGTAGTTTGATAGAAATACCTACTGTGTGCAAGGCATTGCATCTCTTTGGCCTTCATGAGTGAGGCTTTATTGCCACATTTGAAGACCTCTGGATTATTTGCTGGCAGAGTCCCATGACTGGCAAGTAGCAGGGTGGAAATCTGGTGTGAGCTCTCTTGAATGCTGAAGCCCATGCTTTTTCCACTGGTGTTTGCTGTTCAGTCCCACACCTGTACCTCATACACCTGGGGGTTTTATGTGAGCCCCTGGAGCCTTGAAGAGGGGGTAAAGGACAGTCTCAAGGCTATGACCATTCCTGTGTGTGAAGCTCCAGAGCAACTGAATGAGCTGAAACGTGTAACGTGCTTAGAAGAGGTCCTGGCCAACAAAGTCACTCGTGATAGCTCTTACTGTTACTGGTAGTAGTAATATGGTTGTTTTCCTGGTTCCTACTCTGGTGTCCTCAAAGACTGGTATTTATTCTATTTCACTCTAGTCATTTGTTGTTTTCTCCAGCTTGGTAATTCCCATACTTGCACCCAAATAGCTCTTATTTCAGGCACTTTCTTATTTTAAGAAGGGAACTTTGCACTCTCAATTCACTAGAATGTGGGCCCCATGAAGGGTCACCTGGTCTTTGTTCACTGATGCGCCCCAGTATCCCTACTGGCCTTGCTCAGTATGTGCTCACTGGAAGTGGTCTCAGTCTTTTAAAAGAAATTCGCCACCTCTCTCTATCGTCACACCCCACGGGGAACAGAGGTCTGGGAGAAGCACAGGATGCTGAGACTCTGAGGCTGACCTGTGTGGGGGCTCACCACCGGGGTGTGGGGTGGGGTTCCACAGACACACAGGTGTGTCTCAGGCCCAGACATGCAGCACTCTGGCTCTCAAGGTCCTGGTGTGGAACAGGGAACTGTTTTTCGGATAAAGGGACACTGCTCATTTCACACTTTTAATTATTTAATGAATATTTACATTAAAAAAAAAAGCAGTTAAGGAACCAGGCACAGAGAGCATTGATTGTGAGGCAGAGAATGGATACATGGATCATTTCCAATGCTTCACAGATGGAAAGTTCACAGGAAACTGAGTCTTCTGAGTTTAGAGTTCTCATTCTAAATACAGATGCTTCAACCAATCCATCCTCATTTTTTTTTTTTTTTTTAACATTTTAGTTACACACGTTGTCAGCCATGTATGCCTGTGAGTGCTCAGCTGGGAGAAGCCTGCTTTAGCTGATAAGATCTCTTTTCAGAACCAAAACCATGTGATTTTACTCCTGAAACAACCTTGTTCTTAAAAATAAATCCATTGTAGAATGCTGGACTCTGGGATAGCAAGACTTGAAAACCTTGTTAGCGAAGAGATTATAACTCCTCCAACTCTGTTTGGTTGAGGTACTCTGGAATTCTCTGCTCTCTCTAGAGGAAGGAGCAGTAGGCTTTTCTTAAATATGGTGAATATTTTAGCATTTGCAGATCATTTGGTCATGAATGCATGTAAATGAATGGACATGGCTGTGTTCAAATAAAACTTTATTTACAAAAACAGGAGGTCCAGCCTTGGTGTGCCAAGTGCTGCAATAGAGGTGAGGCTCGGAGCCTGAGTTCTGTCCAGAATATTGAAATACTCTGAATCCATATTCCTTGCCAAGTATTTGTTTTTTGTGTCATGACATGTGCTCCAACGGCAGTACTTCAGTATGAAGTTTTAGAGTGGTTCAGGAGAATGCAGTGCCTTTGGCCCAAACTATTTTGTGTGAAGAATCCAAGTAGATCGACATTACAGGGCATGATGGTCTATTACCTAGTGTCTGGCAGAATTAGGGTGACATTCACTTACATACATTTATTAAGAATAAAGTGGACGGTTATAGCTGCTTGGGGATGGAAGAGAGTAGTTAAGCCTGCATTTTGGTTCAATTGCCATCCTAGTCTCTGACTTTACAACTTCAAATCGTCAGCATGACAAATTTTCATTTATCTTATGTTTGATTACTGTTTTTAAGCTTAAAAGTAACAATAATATAAGGGGAAAATAAAACAACCTATAAGAAATTAAATCATAAAACATTCACTTCTTTTAGTGAATGCTTCCAATTTCAAGTCAGTCAGTACTATCTCACATGTGAATTAAATGCCATTAGGAATCATTTTATGGTACTTGCCCACCCCCCTAAGAATAATGCGAATTCACTGACTTTCACCTGCAACTTTCTGAGAGATGCTGATGATGAATTCCTTTTCTAGTGCATTTCTAGATTCAAGATTCTCAAGGCCCATCCATTTTAAACCTCCAAACTGTCAGTAGTAATTGGCCTCAGAGGATCTTCTAGGGTAATACAAATGTATTTCTAAGCACACTTAAAGTCCTTTAGCATTTGCTCATTTTATACAAGAGACTGTAGAGAGGGATGAGGAGACATGAAGGATCCTCTTTGTCCCTGCTACAGAGGGTGACAGACATCAGAAAATGCTCAAGTGCCTTATCAGATCAGGGAGGTTAATAAGACGATTATCTCTGTTAAAAAATAATAATATTTTGTCAGTCACTTAAAAGGGTAAGTTAAACGGAAGATTTGTTTAGAGACCTCATTTTTTTTTTCCCCAGAAACTCTTTTCTTGTTCTCTGAAATGGTTAACGTAATAAAGAGGTCCTCTACTTGGGGACAGAGGCTGAAGGAACAAGGGGTGAGAAGATGCAGGAGGAGGAACAGGTGGTTCTTGATGAGCATACAGATCTGGTCCACCTATAGGCTGGCGTCTGCAGAAAGGCTTCTCAGCCTGCTGTTTTCATCTGGGAGACTATTCATTCATGATGTATTACATTTTCCCACGTTAGTACACAAGATGTGAACTGTTCATGTTTTTGACTACCTACAGATGAAATTTTCTTCCAAAGGGGGCATTAAAAGAAAACCAGTATTTTGTTTTACCATATGCCACTCAACTATCTAATGACTGCCTGCCTCTCCAAGCCTCTGGGTGATGCCTTAGAGTTGAGAATGAAGACTGTCCCAAGGGAAGGGCGAGTCACCACCAAGTGCACACTTGATACCAAGCAAATGCCTGCACCAGACCAGTACTCTCCAAGGAGTAGGCTTGGACAGTCTGAGTAGTCTGAGTAGCTAGTCTACTTTCTGCCAGTCATTTTGTATAATCATAGAATTTTTCCTTCTTGAAAACAAAGTATTAGAGATTGTCAGAGTATGGGGGACAACATTAAAGGGCATTTTAGAAGATCAAAGTCAATTTAAAATATGGAACCGATTCATAATAGCTTTTCGGGGGCTTTAAATCATTTGCATTTTGAAGTTGATATCAGATATTGCAATGTTAAAGATAAGTTATTTGAACTTCTACTATTAGGTAGTAGTGGTGTTAAAATGCCATAATTAGGCCATGCAGTACACCATGTGCCCACACCCCATGTAACTTTTGCAGAATGCTGCCCTACCTAAGCTGTTATTGCAAATAGGCAATCATTACACGGAATCTTCCAGAAAATCCACCCAAGTAAAGTGGTAGCCTCTCATCTTTACGGAAGAATGTCTTGCCTTTGAGAAGATGCAATAGAAAGGAAACTTGCCCCAGAAGCCAACAGTAAGATTTCTTGCCTGAGATGATGTAAGTTTGTCATTTCATTAACTCTGTCCTCCACCTCGTTTATTCACCCACCGAAGAGTTACTGAGCACCTCCACTGTGCCAGGTACCTACCGTTCCAGGATGTGAGGACACACTATGAACAAAACATGGCAAAGTCCCTGCAGGACAGGGGGAGACAGAACACTTAAGTACATGACACCACGGTGTTTGAAGCAGCTGAGAGACATCCTGCCTTAAATTTGTTTGCTGCCTCTCCTCACTTGTGGATACTGATGACATCAAGGGGGAGGCCACAGATGGACCAGCACAATTTCACCAGTCCTCCCTCTACTATCTCATAGTTGGGTGAACTCAAGGGAGTCCTTCAACCAATCTGGGCCTCAGTTTCCTCATTTATAAAATGGGGAGAGGCTGGGTTAAGTGATTTTTTTTTTGAGAGAAGGGGAACTTTTAGGCTTTTATTTTTCATAGTGTTGAGAGCATTTTGCACAAAATCAAAAACCAGTGTTGACTGTCGTACAGTTTAAAAAATATGGAAAAGTAAACTATAAGGAATCCTTAGGTAGTCCACATCCACTCAACATTTTAAATGTCAATCTAAACTTCATAAATAGCAAATGCCTTATTTACAGCTGCTGTAGAATGAAGTCATTTTATACCACCTCCAGCCATCTGAGAAATTATTCATAAAGCACAGCCCCACCTCATTTGTGAAATGTTCTCTAGTTGTGAAATCCTCTCCTGAGTGTGACACTCTCTCCTACTCACCCAGATTACTGACTTTGTACTCCTGCTTAACATTTTCCTAGCTCCATAAAACAGGGATTGGATCCTCACTTTTTTTTTTTGAAGAATGACTCCAGTGAGATCTGTCCTGGTAATCCATTCATGTGTGATCAATGCACCTACATCATGTTTTATGGGCACAGGCCTTTTGGGAACCCACATTAGCTCTTCAGGCTGTAAGAATAGTTCTGCTTAGTAACATAAAAGCTAGGGTGTACCAAAGGGTATGTTACCATTCAAAGAGGAAAAATGGATTTCTAGAAAAATTCATAGACTAGGACAATGTGAATTAACGAATATCCTAACCTCTTTGGAAGCGGGGTGGAATGTCAATGCGTATTTAATAAATACAATAACACAGGTTAAGTAGCAAGCATTTTGCAATTTTTCTTTAAGAAGGTAACATAGCTGGGAGAGCTGAATGTCAAGGTTAGGCTTCTACTTACTAATTTGGTATGAGTTATGAAGCATCTGGTTCTCTTAAAAGACAAATTGCAATTTTCAAATGGAAAACCTCTAATTTCAATCAATCCAGCAGCTAAAGATGACAGGAAATTTTCCAGGACTATAAGGAATCTTCTTTTCTTGTCTGGATCAGATCCCCATGGCTACCTTGGAGGCTTCTGAAGGCTGTGTGCTCTGCCTCTGAGTTTTATCAGCTGCTGTGGAATGAAATATCCTACACCTGTTTTCAGATTTGATCAGGTGGGCCCTATCAAAAGACTGTATCTAGTCATTGCCTTTGAAGGCAAAGTAAAATCTCTGCCTCAATAACCAAATTTAATTCCTTCCTATTGTTCTGTGGTGTTAAGATCTATAGTGTCAATGTTATCAGAAGAACCTAATGTGGGCTGCTGTGTACATAATGTCTACCGTGTCCTTTCAGTCACTGAAAAGGGATAAGGACCCCATCCTTGCCTGGCTGAACACTCCTACTTCAGGACCAGATGGGCAGGGGCATTCCCCTGTCACCTTGAAGAACCTGAAAGCAGCATTACAACATCTTCTAGGAATAAACAATGTCTCAAACTGTGTGTGTATGTACTAGGGCAGGTCCAGCAGTCATTGCTGCATAATGGGGGTCAGAGAAGAACAAGGAGGTTTCAACAGTTTTTGGCAACCTAGATCACAGGCACAGGTAAATTCTTGTTAGAAAAGGAAGAGCACTCTGGTGTACACCATGGAATTTGTTGTTGAGTATATGCTACCAATAAGAATACAGTCCCTTTTTCAGAGGGATAAGCAGGAGGAGTTAGAAAGCCCACCTGATGTTCAGCGTCCTTCGATCAGTAGGACCTCAGCCCTGCCCAGCCAATCCAGAGGGTCCCTGCGGCAGATCCCAGGGT
The DNA here is from genome assembly GCF_030435805.1 of Mustela lutreola. Classification (NCBI taxonomy): domain Eukaryota; kingdom Metazoa; phylum Chordata; class Mammalia; order Carnivora; family Mustelidae; genus Mustela; species Mustela lutreola. Next base: position 129,206,111 of record NC_081291.1, on the reverse strand, counting down.
ATACCAGGGCTAGCTGAGGCTGTGAGGATCTCCCTAAAGTCACAGTGTGCAGTGTACTTTTCAAGGTGGAAGTCCTTGAGCTGCAAATGAGTATCTCCCTTAAGTCCAAACCTCTGTGGGCACTATGGCTTCTTTGGTTCCAACAGAAGGCAGGAGGCTTTCTTCAGACAGGAAATAAAAAGGGAATTGCACTAAGAACCCACGGATCTTTTTCAGTTCTTCCTCAGCTCTAATGGGATCTTCCCTTGCTAAGACGGGCTTGGTTATAAAGTCTCTCAATTGAATTAAATTGTGTACTTCATCATTGGGAAGGCACCGGAACACCTGATTAAAACACAAATAGGAAGAAATGAGGTCGTGAGTTTAAAAGATATCCCCTTTATGGAAAATACATGTTCTGACAGACCAAATCTTTGCTTTACGAAACACGTAGTAGTTTTAAGCCACAAACCTGACTGAAGAGTTGCTTTTCTTATTTGCTACCAAGAGATGACTAGATTTGCTTCCATCAAAAAGAAAAAATCTTAGAGCCTTCTATCTGATCTACACGAGTCACTGACTTCAGGATAAAGTCAAGCTAGTGGTAGGGGAATTCCACTGATGTTAGTCCACATTCAGGTTAGGATTTTGGATAATAATTCTCAGAATTTCACTGGAGGTTCTGGTCAAAGGGGAATATTGCAGATTATATTGTCTCTTCATTTTTCAAAAATGTTCATATCTGTACCTTTAAAGGTACCAATTGTACACTTATTGTGCTAATTGAAAATGAGCTTCTTATATCACAATAGTTCCCTCCTAAATTCTTCAGCATGTATTAAGAATATGAATGTGCCTATATAATCACGATAGCATTTTCACACCTCAGAAAATCAATTCCAAGTCATTTAAGATATGGTCCATATTCAGATTCATCCTGTTGTTCCCAAAATGTTTTTTTATAGTCGCTTTCCTGTACTGCATCCCCCCACCACCACCATGAGGATCAAAACAAGGCTATGCTATGCATTTTTAAAATTACATTTTAGAAGACTCCATGCACATGACCTATTTGACTGTGGCCTTGAGTCCTCAGTATCAAATAAAGCTATATAGACTGTCATGTTTCATTAGGAATGATGAATTTTCCAGCTGGAAGGGACTCCAGCAGTCATGAAGAACAGTAACACACTCTTAACCAATTTCTGCTAGATGGTAAGCAGATCTCAGCTCGAATATTTCTAGGACAGAAAGCTGGCTACTTCAAGAAGTAACTTGCTCCCCTGTTGCACAGCTCCTACCTCTTGTACATTCTTTATCATAACCAATGTATACAACTTACCAAAGGATACATTTGGCCTCCCTAACACATGGAGCTTGTTTTAAAACCTCTTTCCAAAATTAGAGCTGCCCAACAGAGAAGTGTTTCGTTATTAGTAAGTTCCATCATAAGGATGGATATCATTTACTATGCTATGTGCTAAATACATTTAAAAGCCTACTCTTTATTATCATAAGCGCCCCGGTAGATACTCCTTCCAGTATATAGAAGAAAGGAGAGCTCAGAAAGTCAAATCACTACATACATAGTTCTGTCACCAGCAGCTGGGTGAGCTGGGTCGAACTCAGGTCTGACTCATTTTTGGATACCATTTGCCTCTTTTCTCTGTCACTAGACACATCCAAAAGCTGGGTAAGCACCTTCCAAGGATGCTCATGATGGGATCCCAGAGTCAGATGAGAGATCAGTATATCACTAATGGCTCTTCGAAACCATAATCCATGATACTTTTTGACTCTGTTTTTTAGGGTCTACAAAGAGGTATTTTATTACAACTTGGAAATGTACTGTTGTTTTTTTTTTTTTACACTCATTAAGAATACTCTGTTCCAATAATATGCAACAATAACAACGTGCTTTTGTGATGTGGTTCAATTAAAAAAGGGGAGGGGAGATATGCAAACCTCACCTTATCATAAATTGTAGCATTACGAGCTGCTGTTGCAACCCACACCTCCTTGAAGAATTTGTCACTCACTGGATCCTGAATGTTTTCACTTGATTCAGAAAGATAGCCAAGGACAACCCTGAAATACAAGTATGCTCCAAAATGAGTTACTGAGATCAAAAAATTTGCTGCAGGTATTGTTTCTAAGGTAATGTAATTCAGGCTCTCAACCACACAAGTCCTTTATTTTTATTTATTTTTTATTTTTTTTAAAGAAAATCAGAGGAAGCCATTAAACTCTCTCTCTGTGTGTATAAAACCTTCCTTGCAAAACAAAACAAATCTAAGCTGTTATGATGCTTGAAAATTTTAACTGTTGGATAGGCAGAAACACCTGAATTCAGTTCCAAGAGAGTCCTTGGAATTTGGCCTAAGGGGATGAGACTTGGAGTATAGGGTTAGCATTCAAAGGGTCAGCACCCAGGGGGCACCTGAGTGATCTGGTTGGGCATCTGATTCTTGATTTTGGCTCAGGTAAAGATCTCAGGGTCCTGGGATCAAGCCCTGTATTGGGCTCCACACTCAGTGGAGAATCCCCTTGGGGCTTCTTTTTTGTCTCTCCTCCTTTCTCTCTCAAATAAATAAATCTTTTTTTTTTTTTTTTTTTTTTTTTTTTTTATTTTTTTTTATTTTTTATAAACATATATATGTATATAAATAAATCTTTTAAAATACACACACACGGGGCGCCTGGGTGGCTCAGTGGGTTAAGCCGCTGCCTTCGGCTCAGGTCATGATCTCAGGGTCCTGGGATTGAGTCCTGCGTCGGGCTCTCTGCTCAGCAGGGAGCCTGCTTCCTCCTCTCTCTCTCTCTCTCTGCCTGCCTCTCTGCCTACTTGTGTGATTTCTCTCTGTCAAATAAATAAATAAAATCTTTAAAAAAATAAAATACACACACACACACACACACACACACAAAACCCCATGTACCAGCAAAAGTGCCAAGTCCTTTCCAAGAACTGTCTCAACAAAGTTATGAATAAGCAACTATTATTATCTCCATTTTACAAATAAGGGAACTAAGGCACATAGAGGGTAAGTGACTTGTTCAAGGTCACCCAGCTGGTAAGCTATAGATCTGTGACTCCAGACCATTTGACTCCCAAACCTATGCTCTTAACCAGAATGAAATAGTCCTTTTTCTTCCCTTCCTCTTTCCCTCCTTCCCTTCCTTCTCTTGGGCCAAGAAATATTTCAAACTCTAGAGCACAGAAACAAACACAAAAGACATGGAGCTTCTTTTGGTAGTTAAATTAAATGGGTAAGGTCAATAATGAATAAATCATATCCTTAAAAATAATGAAGTAGTGTGATAAATACTGGGTGTGCTTTAAAAGTATGGGAGCCTTCCCCTCCACCCTTCCGGTTGGCCTGACCCCACCTATCTTTCAGCATTCAGTGCAAGGCTTCCCCTTGATTCATGGCTCCCCCTTCTCCCAGCTCCCATTTTTCCCTGTCAGGCCTCAGAGATTTGGACATTCTTCTTTTGCTCCCCCACTGAACCTCATACTTGCTTTATCAGAACACCTGCAATACTTCATGTACTTTTTGTTTTTAACAGGTTTATGTCCCACAGCTAGCTGGTTAGTTCTTTAAGAGAACATGACCTGGCTACTCATAATCCCCGAAGTGCCCGGCAAAAAAGAAGCCACATAACTAGATGTTGTCCTATTCGATCATATATAAACAGTGGACTAGAAACAATTTCTTTTTTTTTTTTTTTTAAAGATTTTATTTATTTATTTGACAGAGAGAAATCACAAGTAGATGGAGAGGCAGGCAGAGAGAGAGAGAGAGAGAGGGAAGCAGGCTCCCTGCTGAGCAGAGAGCCCGACGTGGGACTCGATCCAGGACCCCGAGATCATGACCTGAGCTGAAGGCAGCGGCTTAACCCACTGAGCCACCCAGGCGCCCCTAGAAACAATTTCTTAAGCAAAGCAAGATACATTTTAGAGGTCGCATTTGAAAACAATAAAAATCCTTGTACTCATGGAAGGCCTTGAGTAAAAAAAACATTTCTACCTCAATCCTGTGAGGTACATGGTACATGATTCCCATTTTGTAGATGGAAAGCTAAAATTTGGAGACCTACTACTAACAAAGCTAGATTTTAAATGGGACCTAAAGCCCTTTCTCACATGCCTGATTGGTTCAAAGAAAATCAAAAAAGTCTTATGTTACACTGAAGATAGAAGTGAGGACTAGGCCTTAGAAGGACTTCGTCTTTTACACTGAGAGAAGCTGGGACATATTACAGACTCTGGAGTGATAGGATCTGACTTTACATTTGAAAATATGGCTGCTATACTGAAAATAGAATGTGGGGGCAAGGGCTATAACAGCGAGACCACTTAGGAGCTCCTGCAGTAATCTGAGTGAGAGATGATGGGGCTTGGGCAGTGGAGAGGAAGGTGTGGAGCCAACAGGTTGTACTGACAGAGCAGGTATATGATGTGAAAAGAAGTGAGGCTTCAAGGATAACAATGGGGGTAGTGCCAGTTTGTGGGAAAAGACTAGTAATTCAGTGTTGAACCTGTTGAGACTTCCATTAAACATTCACAGGGTAATGCAAAGTAGGCAGCTGGAGAAAGGAATCTCGAGTTGGGGAGAGTATAAATTTCCAGTTGGCTGGAGTATAAATCTGAGAATTATTTTATATATGTATTCATAAAGCCATGGACTTTACCTGGTTTACCAAAGGAGTGAGTTTAACCGAAAAGAGGCCCTGCTGAGCTTTAGTGGGAGGGAAAAGAAGGAACAGCAAATGAGCCTGGAGAAAAGCAAAGGTGTTGAATCTTGGAACCACACTAAGTTTGCCCAGAACTGTGTCAAATTCAAATAAGAATTGACCACTGAATCCAACAGTGTGGAAATCCTTCTGCTGTTACCCTCTCTGTATTTAAATAAATGTGGATTGACATCATTGTTCTTAATGGTTGCAAAATTTCCCATCATGTGAAATTTCTTTAACCAAGTATTTTATTATGACCTTTGGGATGGTTTCCAGTTTTTCATTATTCTGCACAGTTTTACAATGAACATAATTTATTCATCATGCATAATACTTTGTGAATTTATAGGACTCTTTTACTAGGAAAAATTTTGGAATTAAATTTTACTTCAAGAAAGGCTGTTCCAACACAGACGCTGTGACCGTGCCTGTTCTCTCCAGTCATCCCCAACATGATTAATTCCTGAAAAAGCTCAGCCATTTTTACAAGGATAAAAGGACATTTCATTTTAGTTTTAGTCTGCACTTTTCCCACTATCTAAAAATTCTTTAAAATAAATGGATTTGGCACCATGGGCTCACTTAGGATTTTTTAGAGCTTTATAACCTCAAAATTTTATTTCCACTTCAAATAATGTCTCCTTCAGACTATCGAAGAATAACTTTTAAAATGGATTTAAGGAAAAAAAAATGGATTTAAAGAATGGTGTTTGCACACAGATGCTGGCTGCTAAGACCCAAAGCAAAATCTGCAGCAAATCTGACGGGCAGTGCAAGTCATGACAATACATCAGTTATAATACCTTTGATGGGGATCAGGTCTAACAGCTGAAAACTTGGCAGAAACAGTTCTATGATGTTGCTTTTAACTTCAAAACAGGAGGTGACACAATGTGTCTAGCAAGTTATCGGTTAAGAGCTTTGTTTGTAGAATAAGTATTTAAATAAGTCTATAAGAGCTAATTTCTAGTAATAAATTATTTTCCCTGTCAGTTTTCTGTTAAAATGCACAGTAAAGTGAAATTCTCTGGATATTCTTTTGAGAACTAAGGTGAGGGAGAACATGTCTGATTTAATGTAGGTGCTTATAATGGGAATTATTTAATGGTTTATTTTTTATGCATCAGTGGAACAGGAGGAAAACTGCAGAAAATAGTTCTTGTTCTTTCCATTCCTCATGTCTATTGCATGACATGATTCTGAGCCGTACTTGGGTGGATAATGGTTTCTGTTGAGTGATGGTTACATCCGTACGGTTGGATAATTTTCCAGGACTTAATGAACTGTTCGGTTCAACATAGTTGCGACATTCAGTGCAGTACCCTGATGTTGACTTTATTTAGAATTGACTTCACATTGAAATGTGTCTCTCTATTTCTAGTCAAAAATAACCCAGATGGAAAATGGATTGAAGCTGCTTTTTTTTTAGTGAGAAAATGGCTGTGTTCTAGGCCCCAATATTATCTTTTAAGAACATTTTCAAAAATTATTATATTTTTAAAGATTTTATTTATTTATTTAACAGAGATCACAGGTAGGCAGAGAGGCAGGCAGAGAGAGAGGAGGAAGCAGGCTTCCCACGGAGCAGAGAGCCCAATGCGGGGCTCGATTCCAGGACCCTGGGATCATGACCTGAGCTGAAGACAGAGGCTTTAACCCACTGAGCCACCCAGGCACCCCAAGAACATTTCTTACCAAAAATAGCATGAGGTTTTCTTGTGGTATTTTTCTAATATATTAGCTGTGTTTCCCATTGGGGCAAAGTAGAAAATGATTGTTCATGAACAAATACCTTTTAAGACAGTTTGAAAACACATCCAGTTATTTATTTATTTATCTTAAAGATTTTATTTTTAAGTAATCTCCACAGCCAGCATGGGGCTTGAACTCTCAACCATGAGATCAAGAGTCAGCTCTATTGGCTGAGCCAGCCAGGTGTCCCTGTATCCACTTTTTTCTATCAGTGAAAAACCTGTCTATCAGTGAGGTATCAGTTAAAGGAATTACAGCATATTCACATGATATAATACAATGCAGCCATTAAATGTTATAGAAGAATACTTGATGACACAGAAGTATGTAACATTATTTAAATAATAAAGAACTTCCTAGGATTGCAAGATTCCAATTATGTTTTAAAAAAGAAATACGCTATAGTAATATATATGTGTCAAACAAAGGGGAATGATGTTTGTAACATTTTTTAAATAATGAAGAACTTCCTAGAACTGCAAGATCCTAAAAATGAAATACAGTGTAGTAATACATATGTGCCGAACAGAGGGGAATGATAGACAGCAAATGTTAAAGCTGTTAGCTCTGGGCAGTGGGACTACAGATGAATTTAATTTTCTTATTGCTTAACTATTTGCCAAATTTTCTACCACAAAAATAGGTTGTAATAAGAACCACCTACACCTTTATAATTATTATACATTTAGAAAGTTATAAAGAAGCTCACCACTTTAACGAGAATACTTAAGTTCTCACAAAACTGAAAAGACTGGTTTATACAAAGAAATACTTGCTTCCTCATAGATGCTGCCGTAGGCAATCGGTGGGCTGATTAACAGGGTACTAATTTTAATCTCCTCCCCACTAAATGAAACAAATTATCACCAGAAGCTAATTGAAAATCAGTGGTTTGAAAAAAAAGATCTTACTGGCAAAACAATTAGTAATAATGGCAATAAACACAGCCATAAGAACTGTGAGGAAGTTTTGACAGTCAGATTTTGAGGGATGGATTTGCCAAGCTCCTGGGGCAGAGAGAGCAGATTGACCCCCTCTCTGGAACTGAGGGAACTGAAGCTTATCTTGCTTCTCAAGAGTTGGAGCCTGGGCTGCTGGACAGGAGGAAAATGGCGGCCAGCATTTGCAGGGAGCCTAGTACTCAGGGTGTGCCTCTCTGCCAGTGAACCCATGTCCAAGCATCACCATTCACACCACAGGGTTAAAACAACGGCTCCTTTCCCCAAATAGCTTAAGGCTTCATCAGGGCCACTGGCTGCATCTCGCTGTGGAGGCCACAAAGAAAAACCCATCCCTGGCGGATGCAGCTCTAGAATCATGGACTGAGGAGCTCACTGCAAGGGCCTCGCCATAGGGGAATGCTCAGGATATTCCATGGACCATGAGTGAAGTGATAGGATCGGGGGTTCTAGAAGGATCCGTCTGACTACTGAGACTAGATTACAGGGTCTGGGGTGGGGCCAGTTAGAGACCGGCCCTAGAAGGTTCTCAGAAACATTAAGAGGAGGAGAGAGTCATTTAGGGTCCCCCAGACCTTGCTGCTCTGCCTAGTGTTCTCTCAGTTTGAGCACAGAGCAGTGTAGAATTCACATCTTGTTGCAGAAGATGAAGAATCTTTTGTGTCTGGGGCTGAAGTTTCCAAACTTCACCATCAGCAGTCACGGGCACCCTCCTTTAATACTCTCTATTACATCCTTGTATTATTGGGACTACTATAATTTTAAAAAATGAACTCCAAAAAACTTAAACAGGTCGGTGCCTGGGTGGCTCAGTTCATTAGGTGACTGCTTTCAGCTCAGGTCATGATTCTGGAGTCCCAGGATCGAGTCCCGCACTGGGCTCCCAGCTCCATGGGGGGTCTGCTTCTCCCTCTGACCTTCTCCCCTCTCACGCTCTCTGTCTCTCTCTCAAATAAATAAAATCTTTTAAAAAACCCAAAAACTTAAATAGGGGTGACTGAGTGGCTCAGTTGGTTAAGCACCCAACACTTGGTTTTGGCTCAGGCTTGTTCTGGGGTTGTGGGATAGAGCCCCCAGTCAGGCTCCATGCTCTGTGTGGAGACTGCTTGAGATTCTCTCTCCCTCTGCCCCTCCCCGCTGTTCACTCTGTCTCTAAAATAAATAAAATCTTAAAAAAAAAGAAATTAGATGGGTTGACCTGGCCTGGTCCTAAATCAATGAATAAATTTAAAATGCTATTTTTCTTGATTACACATAAAAATAATAAAAATGATTAAAATAGAAAATATTTACACCCACATAAAGTCCTTTTGCACACTACTGGTGATTCACATCTCCTACTCTGGGAGATGCTGTTTTAGACAAGAAGGACCTGGAGATGACATTTGTGTTCAGGGCAGGAGGTGGGGTTCCAGCACCCACCACAGTGAAACAAGATAAGAGGGCCACAGCTCTGGGGGGCCCACCTGAAGCACTGCAGCCGAAGTCCCTGGGCGAAGCGGCCAGCCTGGTACTCTTCTCCATCCATCACCGAAGGGACTGTCTCTGTGTCCTGCACGATGACAGCCATTTCACTGTCACGCTTCCCCAGCATGCTTCGATCATTTATGTTGGCAGAGCCTATAATGGGAAACAGTGACGTAGAACAACCTTCTTGGCAAAGAGAACTGTTGGTTGCCTTCCCTGCTCAATTCTTCCTTCCTAAGAAAACCTTAATTTTGTTCAGGTTATCAAGAAATGCTGAGTTTTGGGAAGGGGAGGCCCACCATAACCCAGGCATAAGTCTTGATCAGTCTAAGCCAGCTACAGTAATTTTGTGATTTTTACCCATGACTGGCTTAGGAATGGGCACTTGACATCAGTGTAGCCAGTGTGACATGAAGAAAAGTATGATGGGGCCTTCTGAGAAAGTCTGTCTCTTTATAAACAGACACCAGACTGGGATGCCATCTCTTAAAGCCTTTTGATATTCTGGGTTGGATGTTGGATGAGGACATGATTCCAGGAGCTGCTGTAGCCATTTTGTAACCACTAGGGGACAAGCAGACAAGTGGAAGATGGCAGAGCAGAAAGAAAAAAAAACCCTGAGTCTTTGAGTCACTGAACTAGCCAACTTTTTTACCTGCTGGTATGTGAAATAATACAATTTTCCTTATTGTCTCACAGACCTCTAGCTGAATTTTTCATCTGGTAGCTCAAAGGCTTCTAACTGATGTAATCATTATGCACACACACAAAAAAGACACACCAGTTTAATTTCGTCAGCTTTTAGACTTACTCTTTTGGAGTCTGGTAACTTAACTCAGCCGTGTAATTATGAATGTCAAAGCCCCAGAGCAGCTTCACAATCAAGAGCCCACTCTCAAAATACAGATTAGCATGAGTGGCTTTGGTTTTTATGTTCTCTTGCCTCACTTGTGTGGCATGCCAACTGCTTCTATATCAACTTTTTCCCATCTATTTTTAAATCCAAATGAGCTGAGAATGTTGACTTTCACATGTGAAGGGCAAGTATTTTAATATTAGTTCAACCTGGGCTTTCTCCATTCCTCTGCATATATTTGGAAACCCCAGCATGTTTTTCTGCATTCGTCTTTTGGATTCGTGCTTTTGAATCCTTGAGGTGTCCTATAAACTACAGAAGGAACCTGCCTCTTTTTTCTTCTTCCCCTTATCACACATTCCACAGTTTCTGCAGGCATGGAGTGGAAGGGCTGGACCGAACAGGAGCCAGAAGGGACCCTCTGGGATTGGGACCGTTAGGGTGTAAGGTGATAGTATAGCCCTCCCCTGAGCCCAAATGGCAGCAAGCTGTACATGAGGAAAAGCTGGCCCTTCCTAAGGAGGTCTTATTGCCATTTGCCACAATATTGTCCTATATTTTATATGCAAATCTGTGAGAACTATGGATGTGAATGGTGCCCCCAGTGACGATAGCTGACAGAGAAAGGGTGGAGCACCTCACAGAAATTTGGGAGCACTACCAGAGCTCTGTAAGGTGGGAATGAATGACATACTTTGTCTTGTTAGCAGTAGATTGTCTTTTATACATGCACGTAAATTTTGATGATGCTGTAAAACTTGCAGCCATATCTTTGGGCTTCAGAGTTGGCCCAGCATTAATCTTTTAATATTTTTTCTTACCTTTAATTTGATCTTTTACTAACTGAGATCATAAGATAGATCTTTTAAAAAAGCAGGGATATTTTTGTTTTTGGTTTTTTTCAAGATTTTACTTATTTGACAGAGAGGGAGGGCACAAGCCAGAAGATTGGCAGAGACAGACTCCCCTCTGAGCAGGGAGCCTGACGTTGGGCTTCATCCCACCTTCTTACTCCCGCTCAGCAATACCCACTCTGATGTTTCTGGTGTTAAATTGAGCTTTGTAAGGCAGAGGCAGTGTTTCATTCAATTTTTGTATCTCCCCTTTATGGATTAATGAACACTGAAAAAAACTAGTTCACTTCGTCAACAGGATAGGCTCAAATTCTACTTAAGAATAGTCTTATTTTACTTAGGAAAGCAAACAAAATGTTAGTTTGGTTAAGTGCCAATATTAAGATAGATTAGAAAAGTGGACTTGGTCACAGATTTCATGACCAGCAGGGGCACTCAAGGCAAGAGATAATTAAACCTCCACACAAAAGAGATCTTTAGTGTGAGAAAGCAAGTATTTCCTTGTGAGGAGAAAGGAAAAATAATTAGTTGTTTTGCTTCCGTTAGTTATTCAATGATTCTGGCATACATTTGTCATGTTAGAAAATTTAACCATAGGTTACTTTAGCTTCTTTGAACACCTGTAAAATATTTTCAACCTAACGTCTCAAACTCCTCTCTGAGAATTTGAAATATTGTTCTCAGTGTTAAGAATTTAAGTAGGGCTGATGTGTGAAACCACCAACAAACCTGCTTCTCTTAGAGTTTCCCTTGAGATACAAAAACCAAAAGTATCTTTGGATTTTTCCCATGGGGAAATCTGTTTTGTCTGTGAAGGAGAAAAAGAAATCTAGCCCCTAATGACTAGGAGGTAAAACCTCTCCACATTCCCAAGGCCACTTTGGTTTCAAGAAAATGGGTAAGTATTATGTACAAAATTGATCAATTATTGGGACGCCTGGGTGGCTCAGTTGGTTGAGCCACTGCCTTCAGCTCAGATCATGATCCCTGGGTCCTGGGATCAAGTCCTGCATCGGGTTCCTTTCTCGACAGGGAGCCTGCTTCTCTCTCCACCTCTGCCTGCCACTCTGCCTGCTTGTTTGTACTCTCTCTCTCTCTCTCTCTCTGACAAATAAATAAATAAATAAATAAAATCTTTAAAAGACTGATCAATTATTGCTAGCCTAAATAAATTGAGAGCTTTCTACAAAATAAGTCAGTTAAAAACCTCGACCTATTTAATCATTAGTTCTGTTACTGCAAACTACATTTATACTTTATTTAAAGTATGCAGGCTGAAAGCCAAAATGATCTTTAAAAGGAAAATATTTATATCTGTCAATATTTACTTCAAGAGTTCTGAAATCTTACTGAAGAAATCAACTAAATTTGTTTGTTTTTCCATTTCAGCAAACATCAGTATTTTTCCTTTCCTAATGTCATTGCTAAACTTAATATGAAAAGTTTCTGAGATTGGCTTCTGAAGAACAAGGCCAGAGTGGCTTGGGGGAAATTAGAGAAACTGTGTTTACTGGGGGACTAGGAGAGTAAAAAAATCCCTAAAGAACTTTGATCCCTAAAGAGCAAGAGATAGAAGACACATATTTTTCTAAATGCCCTATGTATTAAAAGAGTGTGTCTCTGTGTCCATGCATATATATGTATCACCACACCGTGGTCTATATATTTTCTGGCTTTGGAATTGCTTTCTCTTTCTTTTCAAATCATGTTCCAGATAAGATAATCTCATTACTCCTAGATATAAGCTTCCCCCCCGCCCCTCAGTGGAGGATAGAAATGGAAATGGCATATTTACTGCCAAAAATTTTCAAAACACTCTACAACTTTTAGTTTCTCATAGAATAGGGAAGATAAGGGAGTATCTAATTATAGTTGAGAAACTACACTTTACTTTTTCTGGGAATTTAATTTTTTTTAAGTTTCTATTTAAATTCTACTTACTTAATATACAATGTAATATTAGTTTCAGGTATACAATGTAGTGATTAAGCACTTCATATAATACCCCATGCTCATCACAAGTGCACTCCTTAATCCTCATCACCTATTTTCCCCATCCCCCTAAACCCTCCCCTCTGGTAACCATCAGTTTGTTCTCAGTGGTTAGGAGTCTGTTTCTGGTTTCCCTCTTTTTCCCTTTGCTTGAGTGAAGGGAAAATACCATATGAGTGAAATCAGATGGTATTTATCTTTCTCTGACTGACTTATTTCACTTAGCGTCATATTATCTCCATCCAAGTCTTTGCAAATGGCAAGACTTCATTCTTTTTCACAGCTGAGTAATATTCCATTGTGTATATATACCACATCTTCTTTATCCATTCGTCAGCCAATAGACACTTGGACTGCTCATTTTTCTCTCCCCATGTTTCCCCCTCAAGCTCCCCAAATCGAGGTACTCCAATTTATAAAAGGGGGTAATAATGAATTAATGAGAACAGGCTGATTACTGCTCTGCAGGGCTAACCCACTGCTCTCTGGCTACTGTAATTTGCACAATGGCCATTTAATTTCTCCGTGCCTCTGTTTCTTCATAGATAAAAACAGGGATGAGAAGGGACTTAAGTGGAAAATACTGCTTCAGAAATATTTTAGATGTCATGTTACAGTCCCTCTCAACTGTAAAGGAATTTTGGGAGAAAGAGAAAGAATTTTGACATGAAGTCAGTCAACTAGCAAGCCACCCAATTATAGACCATGTACTTACCAATAATAACAGTGTTATCATCAGCAATTAGCAACTTGCTGTGGACATAGATGAGCTCAGTGACGAGGTTGCCTTCAAGTTCTGCATGTGTTCTAAGGCCACAGAATGATATGTAATTTATCCACTGATTGCCAACTATAAAATAAAAAATAAAGTACTAACATTCAATGACCAAGTTCATTCAAGGGACATTAAATTTTACTGTTTCTTAAATATACTACTTAAACAGATGGTTAAGAATAGATGGTTTAGTGTGTGTGTGTGTGTGTGTGTGTGTGTGTAATTTCAGAACACACCCAGGATCTGTTTTTGCTATCAGAAGAATCTTTTACTATTAATATGGATGGACATTAAAAAAAAAGTACTATAGTGCTATGAATTACCTTTTCCAAGGCAATAAAAAAAATGTATCCAATATGAGCACTTTATTTAAATGATTTGGCGAGTAACTACTGAAGAGTGATAATTAAAGCAGAGCCAGAGTGGATGACCCAAGAATTCAGTGTGACATTTGCATCAATCTTGGTTGACACCTGCTGCAGTTTAAATCAGATGTAAAAATAATGCCCACACGACTTGATGTAGAAATAGTGTAGCCTATTCAGTGCATAGCAGCAGTTAAATTTTATAGACTTCAGGTAAATAAAAATGTTGGCAATTAAATAACACTCCTTCTACATCAGTAACATCAGGAAATGAAAGAATCCTAACTACATTTGACTTTGGAGAATCTGCCTCAGAGCAGCGGTAGCAGGTTTGTAGTTTAAAACGCTGCCCCATCATCACGTGAGGGCCATTCGGGTGATAAGAAGAAATGAATTCCATACCAAGCCAACCCATGACCATTATCCTGGCATGAACGTTAGTCACACAATTTTATGGTCTCTCTCTCACATAGCAGTTGTCCTGGATAAGGAAAGTCTTATACTAAGAATAAATGGAGTGGAACCAAACCATCACAAGTTCTAATAGAAAAAGAATGTAATTTTTTTTTCTTTAAGCGAATCTGAAGCATACTAATAGAAACAATGGCAGTTCATGTTCTGTTTACTGAAGTTTCCATGTATTACTGATGATTTCTATTATTCTGTTGCTGTTACTCAGTGTTTCTATTAAATCTGGGTATCTTGGAAAGAAATTCATTCATAGGTTATATATGCAGATTCCTCCCTTTACAGGTAAACGTTCCCTTATACATGTAAATAATATTGTAGCTGTTTGCCAAGAGTTGATATGTTGGTGTATTAGTACATCATGTGTAAGAGATGCATGAAACTAAGAAGTTTCATGTAAGTAAGATTTTTGTACATCAGTTTCTTCCCCATTTGTTAATGTTATATCGGAAAGATGTTTCATTAAAAGCATCAACTTCTCTTTAAAACTTCTCTGATCCAGGAGAAAGAGGTATTTCCTCTTTTAAGCCCATCATACCCATGAAATTCCTGGAAAATATTTCTAACATTTAATATATTATTTTACAAATATTCATTTCATCCTCCATTTCTCCTACCACTATCGAGGTCTTACACATTTTGTATCCCCATCCTCACATAATGCTAAAAGAAGTTGAGTAAGTGAGTGAATTGATGAATGGGTAGTCAGGTGACAGCTATTATTTTAGCTTTTGGTTTTTTTACATCATCAATTTTTCTGCAGCTGGCTCATGATTTAAAATTTGGAGATATAAAGCAGATTTTTAAAGGAATCATGGAGCGACTTCTTGGCTAAAGTAAGTAATTTTTTGCAGTAACTTCCCATAAAAAATTCACATAGAACAATATGGTAGCCCAGTGGTTCTCGGTGTGAGTAAGGACTGCCTCTCTGAGGGCCTGTTAGAAATAAAATCTGGAAACCCTCCCCAGAGGTTCTGTTTCAGCAGAAATCTATAATTCAGTAAATGCCCTAGGGGATATCATTCTTTGAATGACACTGTTATAGAGCTTTGGTATTTATAGTTTTAAGAGTAGTGGCACAGTTTCAGGAAATAATACCCCATGACAATCTGAGATGCATTCCAGTGTGCAAGTCTGCTCAATATGAGGACATCCATTAATATAAAACATGATATTGATCAATCTAGACAGAAAAATCTTATGATTGTTGTAACAGATGCTTTTGACACAATTCAGCACCCATTCTGGATAAGAACAACAAAGAAAGAAGAAAGGGATGAATACTTTAATATGCTTAAAAATATATAATATATACATTACACATATATTATATGTCTATGTGTGTAGAATATCTTCAGTACTGTTTAACATTGCCTTGGAGGTATCAGCCAACTCATTTAGACAAGAAAAATCACATAAGGAAAACCAGGTCCATTTCCAGGTAATATGATTGTATCCTTGGGGAATCAATGATAAAACTATCTCATAATAGGATGTGAATTAGCATACAAAAATCAGTAGCCTTCATACACATAAGCAATAACCATTTAGAGGTTATAATCAGACAAAACGTTATTTATGATGGCAGCAAAAAAGTAAAACATGGATAAACAATAAACTTACCAATAGATATGCGAAATCTTTATGAAATCTTTATGAAGGGAAAAAACGCTATCAAAAGACACGAGAAGAGACTTGAACAAATGAAAAGACATCCCTTGTTCTGGGATAGAACGATTCAACGTCAAAAAGATGCCAACTTTCTGCATGTTAATTTATAAATTTAATATAATCTCAGTGAAATATTACCATGTTTTTGTGGAGTTAGAAAACTTGACATTATAGTTCATGTGGAAAAGTAAACATCCAAGAATGACTATGAAAAAAACTGGAAAAGAAAAGCACTGAGGAGGGCATTAGCTCTATCTGATATTAACACATACTACAAAGGCTGTATAATTAGAACAGTTCTGCACTGGCACATAAACAGACAACTACTGAATAGTATAGAAAGTCAAGAAAGAGACCCAAGCACATACAAAAATTTTGCATATGATAAAAGTGGCATCTCAAATGACAATGACTTTCACATAAAGGTCCTAGGACTTTTAAATAAAAGATGCTAGTATCATTGCATAGCTATTTGAAAAAGAAAAATTACATGCATACCTCATACCAATCAAAGGAATAAACTCCAAATGAACCAGAGACCAGAATGCAAGCATATGAAATGACACAAGTGTTAGAAGAGAAAACAGAGTAAATTAAACCCGAGTATTAGGAAGGCTTTAACTATCTATAGGCAATAAAAGAAAAATATGAATTAACCTTGCCTAGATTAAAAAAAAACACAAGACACAAAACACCACACACACAAAAAGAGACAAACGACAAAGTGGGAGAAAGCATTTGCAGTGTATGTCACAGATAAAGAGCTTAGAGTCCAAACCTATAAAGAAATCTCAAAATCTTGATAAAAAGAATGGGCAGAAGACATAAATGGACAATTCACACACACGAAAAGATATTTGAAAGATAGTCTTCCTCACTCATAACAGAAATGCAAAACTACACTGAGAAACCATGTCTTACCTACAGTACCAGCAAAAAAATAACATTCTGTCAGTGAGACTGGGTTGAAGCAGGCTCTCTCATACATTGATCATGAGAAACCAAACTGGTACAAATTCTTGGGGGCGGGGGAGGAGTTTGGCAATATCTAGCAAAAAGTATATTTTAAAAATTATTTTTTTATCATGATAAAGTGCACTCCTTTATCCCCTTCACGGATTTCCTGCATCCCCCACCCACGTCCCCTCTGGTAGCCATCAGTTTGTTCTCAATAGTTAAGAGTCTGTTTCTTGGTTTGTCTCTCTCTTTTTTCCCTTTGCTTGTTTGCTTTGTTTCTTAAATTCCACATATGAGTGAAATCATACGGTATCTTTCTCTGGCTGACTTATTTCGCTTAGCATTAGCAATCCCATCCTAGAAATTTACCCTATACACTTCCAACAAATAAGAATATATATACACAAGGTTATTCATTGCGTAACTGTAACTGAAAAATACTGAAAATATTTCAAACACCCATACAGAGGGGAACGATTGAACTGAGTATGGCAAATCTCTACATGGAAGACCATGCAGATATAAAAAAGGAATGAAGAGCTCTATGAACGGACAGGTGTGAAATATCATATACATATATCTGCACGAAACACTGCAAGAATAATCTAGAAACTGACAAAATTGGCTACCAATAGTGGATGTGATGGAACAGGTTAGAAAAAATGGGTGCGGAGCAAACTGACAAAAGTTTTAGGAACTGACACTTATTGATGTATGCCATTTTTACAGTTCTGTTGGAAGTATACTGCACACACTCAAAAAAATTTGAGAAAGATACAGAAAAAAAACCCTCTAAAATGGAATACAAATGGAAGGAACTGAACCCAACTATATTTCAAATTAATAACATAATCCAAGTAAATTTTGAACACTGATTTTTCAGTATATACCCTTAGGCTAAAGACAAAAAGAACTGTAAACAAATACTGAATTCTAGTGAGTAGATTTGTTTTTCAGAATGGTATGGGCCTGCAATTCTAAATCTATTTTCTGTATATTCTAGGATTGAGGAAATAAATGCATATATTATAGATACTAGGAGGTGAGAAAAAGGAATCATAAAAACAGAGAGAGGACTAGAAGGAGTTCTGTGGTGTGGATTGGACTGGAAGCATTAGTACAGAGGCAGACAGATGGGTAAGTAGATGTATCGATGGGTGATAGGTAATGTGGGCTAGGCCTTAAAGCAGTGATATCCCAGGAGCCATGATCATATCAGCACCTGGATTTTGGTTCCTAAATGTCATTTTCCACTAGAAGAATCTGGGTTTCTTGGTTGATTCTAGGGCTATTGCTGGGGATATACAGTCCGAGTGTAGAACACTTCTTGTGCTTCTAAGAAAAAAGGCTGATATGGGAACATATCAAAAGCACAGAGAAGCCAACTTATAAAGGTGCTCACTGGCCAAACCTGTGCAAGCTAGGCATTACACTTACACTCACTGAATAAAATAAGAATCCATGAGTCCATACCATTCAAATCCATAAATATGCCAATGGGGAAGAAGAAGGGAAACTTTCCTTACAGTAGAATTCCAAATAAGAAATTGAGAAGAAAGTAGTAAATATAGGAGAAATGATGAGATTTTAAAAATCAGCACTTGGCAACTATCATAGTAGTAATACTAGAATCATAGTAGCAATAATTGATTCAGGTAAGAATCATGAACGTATGCTAAAACCAGCGGGTGAATGTTTGATGAAAAGTAGGATATTTATATAGACTGAAAGTATTTTCCTTCAAAATTTTATGACAAAAGGAGAACTAGTAATTTTATTGGCAGGGTGGGGTGTACCTGGCAGATACCACATTAACTAAATGATCAGAGTTATAATCAGTAATGGAGCCAATCAGTCTCATGTTTCTCCTGATACGATGCACAAAGAAGAACCTATCACTTCTGTGATACTCCTGGTCATAATGCCTGAATGAGGAAACAATAGATAAAGCCAAACTGAAGACTATTTTACAAAATAACTAGTGTGTCCTCTTCAAATATATCAAGATCACAAAAGTACCCCCACCCTCCATTAAAAAAAGATTGAGGGATTATTATTAAAGGAAAATAAAGACGCATGACAACCAAATTGCAACACGTGACTGTTGAGTGTCTCCTGGACAAGGAAGAAATATTTCCGCCCTTTTGCCATAAAGGACATTAGTAAGACAACTGGCAAAATTTCAATAAGGTCTACAAACAAGATAATATTATTATACCAATGCTAATTTCATTAATTTTGACTATTGAACTATAGCTGCTTTTTAAAATGTCTTGCTTTTCCCAGAAACACACACTCAAGTATTTACAGATAAATGGGCATTGTGTGACTTATTCCCAAATGGTTCATATGGGAAAAACCCACCTATCTGTCTATGTATCTATTATAAAGAATGATAAAGTAAAGAAGGTAAAAGGTTTACATTTGGGAAATCAGGTGAAGAGTGTATGGCAGTTCTAGAATCCCTTCTATAAGTCTGAAATTATTATTATTTTTTTAAAAAATTTATTTATTTGAGAGAATGCATGAGAGAGAACATGAGTGCCAAGATTGGGGGCAGAGGGCAGAGGGAGAGAATCTTATGCAGACTCCCTACTGAGTGTGGAGTCCAAGGCAGGGCTTGATCCCACGTCCCTGAGATCATGGCCTGAACTGAAAGTAAGAGCCAGACACTGAACTGACTGAGCCATCCAGATGTCCCAAGTCTGAAAGTATTTTAAAACATTTTTTAGAAAAGATTAGTGATGCTGACTAGCTAAGCACCCTGAAGGTTTAAGACATGTAATAATCTATAATTTTCTAGGGCACAGATCTGTGCCATTCCCTAGTACAGAGAATATTGACAACATATCCACTAGCTGGACAGGTTGACAGTCCACATCTGTACGTACTTCCCATCCATCCTTGCCTTCGAAATAACTCCTATGAAGTGATTAAAAAGAAAAACCTTCTTTGTGAAAAATGCCCCTCACAAAAGAAGAAAGCTAAAGGTTAGTAACAATAAGATGTAGGTCCTGCCAGAAAATGGACATTTTGGATTAAAGCATAGCCTGTCAAGAGCAGTGGGGCTACCCATCCAAGATGTGAATGCTTCCACGAGAAAAGCAGAAAAAGCAAAGTGAGAAGCTATTTTGGCCAGTACCATATTCTGTGAAGAAAAGTGGCTCAACAGGTAATAGATACAAAGTTGGCAATGTTAACTTGAGGTGTGAGGACATACTGAGGAAACCAATGCCTTCTGAAGAACGGAGGAGAATGCCAGGAGTATGCAGAAGCAGTGATATAAAGCCATTACTGAGAAAGCATCAGGAGGTTTCCCAATTATATGTCATGGAGGTATCTGAGAACCTGGAGGTGTATACAGACCCCTAGGACATATCTGTCAGGAACACGGTGCATATATACCCCAAAAGATGGAAATTTAGTACAACAGACTCTTGATATTTACAAGGAAATTTAGTGAAAAGACTAAAAGAAAGAAAAGACTAAAAGACTAAAGAAAAGACTAAAAGAAAGAGTTGTTACAGATTTTGTTACTTAAAAAGTTGTAGCACTTTGTATAGGTATGTTTCTACATCCTGACTGAAAACCTCTAGACCTTGTGCTAAATTATACTCAATTGGCTGCTGAAGTACCATAATTGACAAAAATTATAAAAATGAGACAGAAATACTTTAAACCCTAAATCCCTAAAGATTGGTGTATATGATAATTGCAGTCCACTAATAGCTGCTGGTTTTCTTTTCAGGAATTTCAGTGTATTCATAGCAGAAGTTCTGTTTTTTCTACAGAATTGAAATAGGAAAGAGCTACAGTTCTATATCCAATTAGAGATTAGCTATTTCATGTATTTAAAACCCACTACACATTTACAAAAACAAAACCAACAATATAACACTGTACCCATAAAGGGGCATTATATAATTAATCTGTTCTTTATGTTTAGAGTATGAACATTTTTCCCACTGAGATGCCTGATTTTGACTTGTTCCCAGGATGCTTGGAAATCTTTTCATAAGAGGGCTTAACATTGAAATTACTTCTTGTGTTAAAAGCCAATTTTTCCCCTGAATAGGCAAAGACAGGCAAAGGGTCCAGAGCCAAAGGAATGCTTTATAATAAGCTCAAACATTTTTATGGTTTAGAAACTAAATAATAGGCTTGTTCTGAGTTTTTGTTCTCCTAGAGCCTCACCTTTGCATTTTTGCTAGTCACTGTCACCACTGAATGGCTTTCCTGATATTGTTTTTTCAGTACTTCTTTTGGAGACTTGTTCATTATCATCTTCATTTTAAACCATTAGAAACAGAGACAGTGATAATGCTCTGGTAAATCTTCTCTGTCCTAGATGCAATTAGATACAACTTCTGAAAGTATTATGGGTGATGTACATATCTCATGTCTAAAGTTGTTTCTAGAGAGTTGACTGAGCAGCCCATTAGTGAAAAATTATTAAACATTCAACACACAGACACACACACACGCACAGTATATATTTTAAATTATTATGTACGTAAAGCTTAGTTATTTGGAAAGCTTCCAAATCATTTATAAATCTATATACCAGAAAATTCACCCCTTTAAAATGTACAATTCAGTGAGGTTTTTGTTTTTGTTTTTTTAGTACATTCACAAAGCTGTGCATTCATCACCACTACCTAATTTTAAGACATTGGTATTACATCAAAAAGAAATGCCATACCCATTAGGAGTCACTCCCCACTCTATCCAGACCCTAGCAAGGACTAATTTACTGTCCTGACTCTACAGATTTACCTACTAAAAACATTTCATAAAAATGGAATTATATGTGACCTTTTATGTCTGGCTTCTTTTTATTTACCATGATATTTGCAAGCTTCATCCATGTTGTAGCATGTAACAGTACATTCCTTTTTATATGTAAGTAATATTCCATTGTATGGATATAAACATTGTGTTTCTACATTCATCAGTTAATGGATACTTGGGTTGTTTCAAGTTTTTCACCATTATGAATAATGCTGTTATAAACATTCATGTACAAGTTTTTGTGTGAACATGATTTCAGTTCTTTTCAGTATATATATTGGAGCAGAACTGCTGGGTTACATGGTGACTCTATGTTTAATTTATAGGAAACCACCAACTGCTTTCCAGAAAGCCTGTACTATTTTTTTAAAGTTTTCATTTAAATTCCAGTTAGTTAACATATAGTGTAATATTAGTTTCAGGTGTATAATATAGTGATTCGACACTTCCATACAACACTATGCTCATCACAAGTGCCATCCTTAATACCCATAACTTTTCTCCTCCATTCTCTATTCACCTCTCCTCTGGTAACCATCAGTTAGTTCTCTACAGTTTGTTTCTTGGTTTGACTCTCTTTTTTCCTTTTGCTCATTGGTTTTGTTTTCTAAATTCCACATGAGTGAAATCATATGGTATTTGTCTTTCTATGAGTTATTCTACTTAGCATCATACTCTCTAGTTCCATTCATGTCACTGCAAATGGCAAAGATTTCATTATTTTTTTATGGCTTAGTAATATTCCTGTGTGTGTGTATGTGTGTGTGTACACATACGACATTTTCTTTATCCATTCATCAGTTGATGGACAGTTGGGCTCTTTCCATAATTTGGCTATTGTAGATAATGCTACTATAAACATTAGGGTGCATGTATCCCTTTAAATTAGTATTCTTGTATCCTTTGGGTAAATACCTAAGTAGTGCAATTGCTAGATAATAGGGTAGTTCTATTTTTAACTTTCTGAAGAACCTCCATACTCCTTTCTAGATTGGCTGCATTGGTTTGTATTTTCCAACGGTGCAAGAGGGCTCCCCTTTTTCTACATCTTCTCCAACATCTGTTGTTTCTTGTGGTGTGGTGTGATGTGGTATCTCATAGTTTTGACTTGTATTTATATTACTAGATTCAGTTTAGTAATATTTCACTGAGGTAGTTTGTGTCTGTATCCATAAGATATATTGGCCTGTAGCTTTCTTCTCTTATAATGACTTCAGATTTGATACTAAGGTAATACTAGTCTCAAAGGATGGGCTGGAAGTATTTCCTTCTCCCTTTTTGCGAAGGAAAGGTTTATGAGTAATTGGTGCTCTTTTGTGGATGGTAGAATTCACCCACAAAGCCATCTGAGTCTGGGCTTTTCTTTGTAGGAAGACTCTTGATTACTCAATTTCTGTGCTTATTATAAGTCTATTCAAAGTTTGTTTCTTCCAGAGTCAATTTTGATAGTTTATGTCTTTCTAGGAATTTATCCATCTTATCTAGGTTAACTAATTTGTTGACATGTAACTCTTTGTAATGTTCTTTTATACTCCTTTTTTTTTGGTAATTTGAGTTTTCTCTGTTTTTGTGCTTGGTCAGTATAGCTAAAGGTTTGTCAGTTTTGTCAAACTTTTCAAAAAATTAATGTTTGTTTTCATAATTTTATTGTTCTTCCATTCTCTCATTTATCTCCCCTCTGATCTGTATTATTTCCTTCATTCTGCTATCTTTGAGTTTAATTTGTTCTTCTTTTTCCAGTTTCTTAAGATATAGGGTTTGGTTATTGATTTGAGATCTTTCTTCTTTCTTAATTTTTTTTAAAAGAAAGACTTTAGTTATTTATTTGACACAGAGAGAGAGAGAACAAGCAGGCTCCCTGCTGAGTAAGGAGCCCGACATGGGACTTGATCCCAGGACCCTAGGATCACGACCTGAGTCAAAGGCAGATGTATAACTGAGTAAGCCACCCAGGAGCCCCTGCTTTCACTATATTTTAAAAGTAATTTCATTAGCGGTTTTCCTGGGTATTACAATCTAGTTCGGATTACTATCATAGCTCCCTTCCCTTCCCCTTCTCTTATGCTATTAACATCATACAAATTAGATCTTTAAAAATTATATACCCATCAACACAGATTTATAATTACTGTTCTGGTTAGCTGTCTTTTAATTTTGATTGGAGGAAAAAAATTTAGATAAAGAAAATATATCTATTCTGTCTTTTTAATTTACCTAAGTAGTTGTCATTGTGCTTTTTGTTTCTCTGTGAAGATTCCAGTTTCTTCCTAGTAACTTTTCATTTCTGCCTGAGAGCTCCCTTTAGCATTTCTTGTCGGGAAGTTCTGCTAGTGATAAATTCTCTGTTTTTGCTTATCTGAAAATACCTTAATTTCTCCTTCATTTTTGAAGGATAGTTTTTCTGGACACAGAGTTCTTGGTTGATAGTCTTTTCTTCCAGCACTTTGAATATGTCATCACCGTACACACAGAACTCCATGGTTTCTGATGAGAAATTGGCTATTAATCTTACAGAGGATGATGTGTGTTTGATTATTTGCTTCTTTTGCTACTTTCAAGATTCTCTTTTTATCTTTGTCTTTGGATAGTCTGATTATGATGTGGTCTGGTATGGATTCCTGTATCTTTGTTGGATTTTGTTGAACATCTGGGATGTATAGATTCATATTTCCCATTAATTTTGGGAAGTTTTCAGTCATTTTAAAAAAAGATTTTATTTATTTGAGAGAGAGAGAGAATGAGTGTGGGGAAGGGCAGAGGGGGAGGAAGAGGGAGAGAGAACCTCCAGTAGACTCCCAGCTGAGCATGGGAGCTGCGGCAGGGCTTGATCTCATGACCCTGAGTTCATGACCAGAGCCAAGACCAAGTTGGATGCTTAACCGACTGAGCCACCCAGGTGCCCCTCAGTCATTATTTCTTTAAATATACTATTTACACTTTTCTCTCCTTTCTTTTTGGGACTCCCATTATGTACATGTTGCTATGTTCGATGGTGTTTCACAGGTTTCCAAAGCTCTGTTAATTTGTCTTCTTTTTTTCCTATCTGTTCCTCAGGCTATATAATTTCAATTGTTCTGTCTTCAGGTTTGTTGATTTTCCTGCCTACTCCAGTCTACCACTAAACTCCTCTATTATACATTTTATTTCAGTTATTATACTTTTCAACTCCAGAATTTATAATTGGCTCCTCCCCCCAAAAAGAAATTTTATAGAAACATTTTAATTAAAAAAAAATTCTGGGGGCGGCTGGGTGGCTCAGTGGGTTAAAGCCTCTGCCTTTGACTCAGGTCATGATCCCAGGGTCCTGGGATCGAGCCCCACATCAGGATCTCTACTCAGCAGGGAGCCTGCTTCCTCCTCTCTCTCTGCCTGCCTCTCTGCCTACTTGTGATCTCCATCTGTCAGATAAATAAAAATATTTTTTTTAAAATTCTGTTTTTTTAACATTTTCTATTTGGAAAGAAATTCTTTGTTCTCTTTAGTTTTTTAGCTGTTACTTCCTTTAGTTCTTTGAACATAGTTAAACTGTACTATATTCACACAGTTACAGTAGGTCTTTTAAAGTCATTTAAACTGTCAGGTCACATTATGACACTTCCCTGAGAACTTCCAGAGGATGGGAGCTTCAAACCCATGGCTCCTCTGAGAGCTGATAGGCTGCTGGTTTTCACAGTGATGAAGAGATTGATTTTCAAGGCTACTGTAGAACTGAGGAGAGGGTAAGGGGAATATGGCAAATTAAAATAGCACAAAGATTTTGCCATCCTCCTTCTTCTTTTTTCTTTTTTTTTTAACAAACATTCCTCAGAGTGTTATAGGCTTTTGGTTAGCTCCCAGAGTTCTAAAAATGTTGATTCTAACCATCTCTGTGAGTGTTTTGTTGCTTTTATGTGAAGAAGTGGATTTTTGGATATCCTTACTATGCCTTCCTGCTGATGTTCCAATTCTTTAAGTGAAAAATATACATACGTGGAAGGACTAATATTCTCTCCCACACTATTTTTTAAAAAAAGATTTATTTATTTGAAAGAGAGTGTGAGAAGGGGGAGGCAGGAGGAGACTCAAGCAGACTCCCACTGAGCATGGAGCATGATGTGGGGCTCAATTCCAGGACTCCAAGATTACGATCTGAGCTGAAATCAACAGTTGGCTGCTTAACTGACTGAGCCACCCAGGTGCCCCTCTCCCCACATTCTGATACATCATGATCTCTTGCCTATGACCAGTCTCCCTCTATTTTGCTTACCAACAGTAGGTGAATCTTTGCATAAAACACCATATTAATAGGTTCACTCCAGGGAACAGAGACTTCCACCAACCTTATCTTGTCTTTTTCAGGATAAAATCTAGTTCTTTTTTAATATGGCCCTCCAAGTCTGCATAATCCATATTCAGTCTGAACTGGAAGTCAGACAAGTTGGGTTCTAATCCCGTCTTACTGCTTGTGGAACATTCTGTACCTACTGTACAAAGTATAGAGCATTATCAAGAACCTACTATGTGCTGAACCTAGTATCAGGAGATATAGATAAGTAAACCCATAGCTATAATATCTGGTAGGTGGGAACTATGTAGAAGGTCAATTAAGAAGATATCTGAGGGGTGCCTGGGTGGTTCAGTTGGTTGAGCATCTGACTTTGGGTCACATCATGATCCCAGAACCCTGGGATCAAGTCCCACACAGGGCTCCCTGCTCAAAAGGGCATCTGTTTCTCCCTCTCCCTCCGCCCCTCCTCCCACTCATGCTTGTGCTCTCTTTTTCTCTATCTCAAATAAATAAATAAAATCTTAAAAAAATATATATAACTGAGAAAGAGCCTTTGAAAATATGAAGAACTACAGAAGTGAAAGGTATTACTGTGAGCTTCTGATTTATTTACCTCTAATACCTTCAAAGATTTAGTCTAAAATAAATGAAATAAATAAATAAAATCAGTTTTCTTCCCTAAATATAAGACAGTACTGTGACAACGTTGGGACTTCTGCATAACTGACAAGTGTGAAGACCTGTTGGCCCTGCATCATTTGTGCCCTCAGCTTTAAAGCAGAAATGACACCTGTCTTGCTTACTTCCCAGGGCTGTGGTGAAGGACCACAGGAGAAGACACATGGGGGGGTCCTTGTGAAGTTCCTTATAAATCTCAATTGTTATCAAAATAATTAGTATAAATAAATTAAAAATAATAAAAATACCCTTATTTTTTTTATAACCTACACATCTGAAGTTGTTGCATCTTCATCTGAACTTTGCTTTGGGCAATGTAATAAGTAACTTGTCTCAGCTAAATACTTCATGGCCTACCTTTTGTGAACGGGGTGTCACAATCACACTGTGAAAACATCAGTGATTAGGGATATGGCACCAAAAACAACCATGGGGGAAAATAAAAGCTGTTACTTACGCTTTTCTTTTAGCTGGCCAAGGATGGAATATTCTCCTCTGCACATGGTCCTGAACACATGTAAAGGAAAGAAACGATTATGGAGACTTCAAAGGAACCCATCTCAACTGCAATATCTGTGAAACATCATCCTGCCCCCAGTAAAAACAAAACAAGCGCTTTTATAAGATGCTACATGGATTTTTAAGAAGCTAAAAAAAAGCCCACCTGGATATCACTTTTGTAATATTATTGATGGGACAAGATAGTTGTTTTGAGGTAGGGAAATGGAAAAGTCATAAAATCGATGTTAGATTTCAGAAAGAGGTGCTATTTTTAAAAGATGGGCTATGAATGAACTTTCCCTCTTAGAAAATTCAGTGATGGCAAAGATAAATTTAGAATACCTCAATAGGTGAGAGCACTTACAGACTCACGTTTCTTTCAGAGATGTTTAAAAGGGCAAACACTTAGCAGAATAATTGCAGAGCTAAACTCTATACCAAGGCAAATGCCTTGAAAGTGAAAAACAGAGTTTCAAATAACTGACTCTGCTAATGATTTTGTTTCTCACCACTCTGATAATAGTCAATGAATTATAAAGACTGACAAAAACAAAACAAAAAAAATTCTATGCTCCATCTGCTTGCTCTGTAAAAAGTAATTAAAAATACAGTTTCACTCGGGAAATACTGATATTCTT
Source organism: Mustela lutreola (assembly GCF_030435805.1). Lineage (NCBI taxonomy): Eukaryota > Metazoa > Chordata > Mammalia > Carnivora > Mustelidae > Mustela > Mustela lutreola. The sequence goes on along the minus strand of NC_081291.1, from coordinate 129,178,401 downwards.
AAAGATGATGCCAGCAAATAGAGATGTTTTTGCATAATAAAAGGTTAGAATTTTAGTTGCTGAACAAAAGCCAAGAATGTTATTTCACTCAGCTGGTTCAAACCCAAGAAAATAGTCATCGAAAATAATTACAATTGACAATATTCCAAAAATAATATTAGAATGGCAAATGAAGTGGATAAAATCCAATTAAACATTATGTCAGTGCCTTAAATACATGAAAAGCTTTGTTTGTCATGTTATAAATCAGATAATATTAGAAGTGGGCAAATCTTCAATCAAAGCATATAGACCAAAGCATAAAATTTTCTCATACTGTAACCAGGCAAAATTACCCAAGAAAAAACTAAAAAAAAAAAATCTTTACTTGAGATCCTAACAAACAGGCATACCTCAAAAAATAAAAAATGAGAGGATTTAAAAAAAAAAAAAGACCACCATATCTGCTTTACACACTGGGAGTTATGTGTAAGGGCTCCTTAGCCCCTCCCCAACAAAAAGATTTGGTTAGAAAGGTGGGAATCTACAGATGGTTCTGAAATATAAGGGACAGTAAAAGAAAATATCCAGGTTCTTGTCCTTGCTCTGACTTAGAACGAGTGTGATTCTGAACAGAGCTCTTTGGTATCCCAGGTCACAGTGCTTCTTACTGGGAGCTGGGATTCATGCCCAAACCTGCCCACTTACCTCTTCACTGCCATTCTCTCTCCCAGCTAAGGGACCCAGAGAGAATGTCAGGGGGCCATCACTGTCTACACCACCTCTCTACCTCCACTCACCAGACATACCTCCCAACCCTACTCTTAATGCTCTACTGGCCAAGTCTGAAGCTTCACAGGTTTTTTTGTGAGTGAATATGGGATTTCTGCTTTTTAGAATATTGAGAATAGGATTTCCTACTTTCCTTTAAATTTTACAAAGCTGTGGCAGAGAAAGCAGAATTAAAATCCTAGGAGCTAAGAAAGAACCTTCATACTTCATTTACTGGCAAAGGTCATGCTGAAAACCTTGCTACCTAAAGAATCATAAAGAAACACATAGAAAATCATACTACTTTAAGCATTTAATTTTTTTCTTCAGAGACTATGGAAAGCTCAGTAACTAGGTGGTGGCTTCAAGGTAATTTCTGAACCAACATTACATATATTATTATGTGTATATGTCTGTGTGTGTGGGATATATATATATATATATATATAGATATATATATATATATATATATATATATATATATCCCTTGTCTCCCTTTATAAGATATATGTATATGTATGCCTTGTGGATAGGCAATGAATATAAAAGAGAGATTTATATTTCAGTTCTTTTTATATTTGCCATGTGTTCTAGGCCCGCCATTTACAATTTTAGGCTCTATTTGAATTTTATCAACTAGTAAACAGGCCAAGATCCAAAAGTAAAAGAAAGCGTTCATCTGTTCACCACTCCCTGAATAGATGTGGAGAAACATTTCCATTCGTTTCACCAGCTTACGTGCGTGACTGATAGAAAGCTGAGAAGAGCCTACTTTAGAGCTTTGGCACCTGTAATTGAAGTGCATGATTGCCTGCAGGGCATTTCCTCCTCCCGTGGAGATGTCGCCTTCAAATCCTGGCAGCAATGGTATCACCACATACACCCGGTATCTCTGGCTTTCCCTACAAAAGTCAGATGCAGAGCCATTCACCAAAAAATGACAGGCAGATCACGTGGTTTCAGAGATTGAGCTAACGGCTTCCTATAATAGATTCTACCCCATTTCAGGGCTTGGACGGTGCTGCTGGATTGGAGGCCAGAAGCTGCTATCCAGGTAACACTTAATAACAACCTAAAAGAAATAAGTTGAACTTAGTAGTAGAATGGGGAACTCTGCTCACTATCTCTCTGCAGCATAATTCTTCCGAGGACAGAATCCACTGTAAGCAACCCATGCTTGGATCCCATGGAAGGTGGGGTGGGGGGTTATAACAAAGTTTTGGAAAAAGATGTCATCGTAATAGTTTTATATCTAACATGTAATAGTTTTATATCCACGAGTGCCTTGCTCAGAGCCCAGCAGTTAATAGTCATCCAGTTAATGATTGTTGAGTCAGTGAGTTCCCACAGCCTAGATCTCAGGGGCTGAAAACATGCTAGGCCCAGTACACTTTCCAATGCAGAAATCATCATTGCTTAGAAATTGCGATTCGGCTCTGAAAACTGGGTCTGCTACAAAAGAATTTCGTATCTGGGCCCTTCAAGAATTCTGAGTGACTGATGATTTTTTAAATCCTCTACACATGAAACCCAACATTTCTTGGCCCCCTATTCCAGTGCACTGAAGACAGCCTTTGAAAGAAAAGCCTTTGAGTAGCCTTTGTTAACGCAATCGTGTAACAAATAGAAGAAGGTGGTGGGGCTACTTACTTTGGTCTCCATTCAGAAAGGTAAGTGTTTGGAGAATTATGTTCAAATGGGTATCACTATTGGGAGGCACAGCTGTTGAAGTCCCTGTCTTTCTTTATAAGCTACACAGGAGGGAGGGAAAGCTGTGAATGACTGTGGTATCTATGTGGTCAAGAAATCTTGTCCATAGATGGGAGCGATCCATGGTCACACAAAGATGCTGCCACTTAAACTCTTCTTATACTTAATTTCTAAGGATTACTTTCTTCTAAACAACTACCTTTCTCTTTCACATGAATATTACTCCTCCTCTCTGAGGGGTCAGATTTCATGAGAGTGTGTCCAAACACCAATGTCTGTATCAGGGCACGTGGCCAGTGAAGTTCAGGGAGGAAATGGCCAGCAACACGAGTATAGAGGCCCGTGAGCCTAACTGCCAGGCTAAGGAACAAGGCGTCTGAATTAGGTTGTTGCAATGGCATGAATTAATCACTAGATGGCAAACATAGTTTGAGTTGGAAAAATGAATTAAAAAAAAAAAAAAAAAAAGTAAACTCTTCCAAGTTCTCTGCCTGATAAGGGTAAGAGGCTCACATTTTTAAATGGTAAACAAGACAGTGGGAAGAGAAGAACAGAAAGAACACCTAAGCTATTTCCCCGTTACCAGCATTTAAAAGCCCAAATGAGTTAAAGCAGATACTTAGAAATGGACACCATCTGGCCTCAACTGCCTTTCCAGAATCGCCTTCCCATAGGATCTTCCCAGACCCACAGCCCAGAGCCAGACTACTGCCCTTTGCTCAGTGGTGTCCCTACCTACCAAGGTAGGTTGGTCATCTGCCCTCTGAGTCTAGAATACCCCCTCCTGCTCACAGAATCCCACTTCCCCTTCCAGGGCAGCTGAAAGGCACCTTCCTTGGTCAAACCATCCTGAATCTTCCAATTAAAACTGGTTTGTTCCTCCCTCTACACTCCCATGGCTCAGGGCAAGCAGGTCTATTCAGCATTCTTTTTGCTTTACACAACAGTAAACACACAGATCTGCTGCCTAGGCTACAGGATAAGCCCTTCTGAAACCCAGGACATATGTCCCCATATCTTTCTACTTTGGGCAGTGCCCCATGGAGGATCCTTGTACACAGTATGCATGCAGTACTGTCTCCTTGGGAGAATGGGGTCAGGTTGGAAGCAGGTTTGTTTCTGGGAAGCCACTGGTAGAGAAGAGATGAAGCTGCAAAAGTTAAAATTAAGTTTCTCTTTAAATTCCATGTTATTTGAATTTTTATTGTGGTACAGTGTAACACAAAATTGGCCATCTTAACCATTTTAAGTGTACCGTTCAGTGGTATTAATTCCATTCATATATTGTGCAACCATCATGATACCTACTTCTACAACTTTTTCATGAGCCTAAAGAGAAACTCCTTGATAGTTAAGCAAAAACACCTATATTTTCCCTCCCTCCAACCCCCGTAACCTCTCATCTACTTTGTGTCTCTGTGAATTCGCCATTCTAGATATTTCATCTAAATCATACAGCATTTGTCCTTTTCGTGTATGACTTATTCCACTTAGAATAATGTCAAGATTCATACATATATCAGAAATTCCTTCCTCCTTGTGGCTGAATAATACTGCATTGTAGGTGTAATCCCCATGTTATTTTATCCAGTCGTCTATTGATGGACAGCTGGGTTGTCTCCACCTTTTGGCCACTGTGAATCACGTTGCAGTGAACGCTGGCGTATGGAACCTCTGTCCCTGTTTGCAGTTCTTCTGGGTGTTTACCCAGGAATGGCACTGCTGGCTCATAGGCTTATTATAGATTTAGCCTTTTGAGGAATCACCAATTAACTTCTATTTCCTATGGGTAATCTATTGCTCAGAGTACAAAATTTAAGAAGTAGAAGATTATATGATGAAAACAAAATTCTCTTTCCTTTGTCCCCAGGCACTGTTTCTCCTCCCTGAGGGCAACTTCTGTTACTTTCCATGTTCCTCCAGAAAGAGTCTATGATTTAAAAATATATATATATATACACATATAGTATATATATATAAGTGTATATATTTTACATATTAAATGTATTTAATATATGAAATATGTTTATAATTGTATACATATATATAATATTAACATATAATATATATTTTTTCTTTTATGGAAATGTTAGAATACTATAAGCACTTTTACAAATGTTATTTTTATCTAAATGTCTGTACCTTGTCCATTTTCTAACAAAGTGATAAAGAATTCCACATCTTTACCATACTATTTAAAGCATTTCTCTATTGATGGGTGTTTAAATTGTTTCTGATTTTTTACTATTTCAAAATACCTGTTTTCTTATGGCTGCTGACCTATGTAAGTCATTTCTTCACAACTGTGAAACATGAACAGCCCTTTGGAGTGATACTGATGGTCTTAAACACCAAGTGTTTGTGATTCTGTTTGTAAAAGATGGTTCCCTTTTAACACTGTTTTAGAAGAGCAGAAATGACCTCAAAACAGAAGCCTCTTATGTAGGATATGGGAAGAATGTCCTATACAGATCTTAATCTTCAGATAAAACATTCTTGCAAATTCAGTCTGTAGGAATCAGAATGTCCACATTTTCTTGTTCTCAGGACTCTGTTCGCTCCATATCGAGGGCTTTGCCTTTTAACAATGCAACAGTTCTTGAATTTCTTGAAAGATGAAATTTTTAAACCGGCCGGCCGGTTAGCAGAAATAGCTTAGATTTCCACTGTTGTAGAAAAAGGAGCTCCTGAATCTCAAACCAGAAAATTGTGGCTGAGTTAAGCCAAGGAAGAGAAAAGTTGGGGGTTGGGGGTGCAGGTGATAGCCATCATTTTAGGGCAAGAACTGGAGCCCCTAGTGGGCAGAATTCTTAATGATTTTTTAAGATTTTATTTATTTATTTGATAGACAGAGATCACACATAGGCAGAGAGGCAGGCAGGGAGAGAGAAGAGAAAGCAGGCTCCCTACTGAGCAAAGAGCCTAATGTGGGGCTCGATCCCAGGACCCTGGGATCATGACCTTAGCTGAAGGCAGAGGCTTTAAACCACTGAGCCACCCAGGTGCCCCAGAATTCTTTATGATTTTAAAAACAAGGTAAGAGCGAGTGGGCTCCAGGCCTTCATCTGCAGGCAATCGCTTCATCCACTGCGGCTCAGAACAATTTTACAAAATTGCTCTCTCAGGCTTTTTGTTAAAGTAAGTTTTCTTTCAGACCTCACAGACTTACAGCAGTGCTGTGTCTAATATCTAAAAATTGGAAATCAATGTCCAATAAAGGGGGATGGTTAATTAAATTATGTTATAGTCACTCAAAGAGTGAGCATTTTGCAGCCATGGAAATGACCACCACTTCCTAGCAAAATGCTGCTGGTACTGTTTTAAAATGGCCCTGATGCGAAGTTACAATTACAAAACAGTTACAGATGTGGCAGGCTGATACTACGAAATATGCAATCACTTTCCTCCTTAAATGCATTCCCTTCCCTCACCCTCTGCCTAGAGATACGAAGCAGGCATTGTTCCCAAGTGGCATGCTCCCAGAGGAACCTGGGCACAAGAGAGCAACTTCTTAGATCTGGGGAACTGGGTAGAGATCCTCTGAGCTGAGTTAAGAGCGTAAAGTCTCTAAGAGAGAGACTCAGTGCAAGGATTCTGGTCTTCACTCTCAAGCAGAATTCCAGGGAGAACAGGACAGACCCCATCACCTTTCAACAGGATAGGATCTGAGTGTGAGACATAATCTTGCTTCCAAAGGAGCCCCCCAGAAAAGTCCAGCAGCCCACATGATGTGGCAACAACAGAGGAGGGAGAAGTGGAGGAAGGGCAGGCCTGACAGGAGAAGGGGGAGGCCCCCATGCCACCGTAAGCCTACGGCAGAACTGGCCCAAGAGAGATCAACAGAGAAGGCTGGAAGTCTCTTCGCAAAGATCCAGGGCCCCTCACCATCCATACCCAGGATGGGGTGCGTCGGGGAGGGGAAGAGAGGAGAGGCTGGGCTGTGCCTGAGTGACAGCATACAGAGCAGAAATAGCAAACAGCAAGAAATGGCTGAATTTGGCCACATTTAAGTGTGGAGGTGACTAGACTAAATTTCCTTCTATTGTATGGAAATGGGATTTGAAATAAAAACTCAGGCGAGCTATAGTAAAAGGAAGTAAGAGACAGCTCAATAGAAAAATATATGTATATTAATATGAACAAAAAAAGGAAGTAAAAAGTGAGTTTTTCGGGTGGTGAGAGTATGGGACCTTTAATATTTTCCTTTTTTGTTATTGCTGAAATGTTGCCTGTATCTTTAAAAACAGCACTAATTCACCATGTAAATGGCCATGGCTGTCCTACACTACCCTCCTCGTTCTTCCCTCGGGAAAACCCTCTCCTCCTTCCCTCCCCTTCCCTCTTCATCATGAAGGGCTGTCGGGAGAAGTGGGGAGGCCTAGAGTGGGGTCTCAGGATCTGGACGCAGGCCCCTGAGGAGCTTGCCCATGCTTCTCTGGTGAGGAGATGCTTTGTTTTTTTGTGTTTTGTTGTTGTTGCTGTTGTTTTTGTTTTTGTTTTGGGGTTTTTTTGTTTTTGTTTTTGTTTTTGTTTTTGAGAATTTGGGATTCATAGAGCATTGCTATAAGCTCCAAGGGTGGGTATAAATCCTATCATTGTAGATTTTGCAGCATGGAACACTGCCAGAACTAAGCAGAACTGTGCTTGGGGCAGAGTGTTCTTGTGGGGAGAGTTCTATACTGTAGTGGTATTGGTTCTTGAGAATTGGATCTGTAGCTTCTCAGTGGTTTGGGACATAACCCATTTTATTTTATGTTTGGCCAATCTTTAAAAGCGCAGTAGCCTTTTTCAGACTTCAGTTTTCCCAGCTGCAAAGGAGGGGGTTGTCTAAACCATGGCTAGTCCTCCAGAAATGCTGGCCCTATTCAGCAGTGACTTTGCCTATCGTCCATGCAGTGTTATAGATGACGGCATGATACATATTGGGCATGCACACTTGTGTCCTTTTTCTGTGGGTTATCTTTTGGAGACACAAGCTCTTAAATGTAAGGATGCTGAAGGTTAGCCCAGCGCATTGAAAACTTCATTCTCGGCTTGATAAGCTATGTCAGGCAAGCTCCCCTGTTGCCCCCAGGTAAGATCCTACAAAATGATTGCTGGCCTCTGCCCTGTGCTACTCTTTCACCTCTCAATCTTCTGAGATCACCATTTCTATAATTTTTGGAATCAAAAGCCATTAAGTGATCTAAATCAAAGGTCCTCCTCCCATAATCTCATGTCATCTCTGCCCCAGGGTAACCCCTTCTCAGGGTGTTTTACAGAGCTTGGAGGTTGGCCCACAAGAAAAAAAATATGAACCCAGCAATTGGCATGCTCAATCTACATGCTTTTTGTTCTTTCTATTATAACCGTAGTTTAAACTTCTTTAAGACAGTGCTTCTGAAACACGCCCAGCGTGTCCTTTCAGCATGGTACACAAATTATAGGATATGGTAATAACAGGAGGCAGATTTTTCTGTAAGCCAAAGAACTTCTTACCTATCAAGCAATTACTTTAAAAAAATAAAATGTTCATCTGATTTCTTCATTTTAAAATTAAAGTTATTTCTCATAGATTTCTGGGAGGCTTGCTATTAAAACGTTTCTACTTCCCCTGAAATGAGGGCCACTTTGTAGCTGAGTGGTACAGGGCACAAGATGAATTTCCTGAAGACGCGGTTTCAGTCTCAGTTCCGCTCATCAGTAGCTGTGTGACTCATGCCAGTTACCTAACCTCTCTGGGCTTCAGGGCCTCATCTGTAGAATGGGAAAAATTAGGCATCCACTTCGTAAGGTAGGTGTGGGAATGAAACAAGGTAGTACATGTTAAGCAGCTCGAATGTGGAAAGACTCAGAAACTAGTTGGTAACATGATTATTCAGTTTATAACCACTGATTTCAATGAGAAAGCCTATACACCATCAGAGAATAATAAAGGAAAATGAATGCTTAAAATTAAAACAAATTAAAGTGAAGCTGAATTCATTTGATGCTACAGAATATCTTCTATTTTATTTTAGAAGGGGGTGGGATGTTTACTGAACCAATAATAAGAAGTCCAAGTATGGATTCCCAGGAGGAGGAGGAGGCAGCTACGGACTTCTGGTAGGACACCCGGGACAGTGTTTTCATATGGTGTCTCTGCTTGTCACAGGATGAACGAGCACCCATGGTAGGCAACCGAAGTAAGTTTTACTTATCCAGCAGTCGCTATTAATAATTTAAACCAAGGCACATTAAACATCTCTTTAACTAAAACACTTGTTTCTATCATAAATATTAATTCTGAAACAGTTGATTTGAGTATTGTGCTTCTTTTTTCCTTTATCCCATTCCCACACCTACCTTACGAAATGGATGCCTAATTTTTCCCATTCTACAGATGAGGCCGTGAAGCCCAGAGAGGTTAGGTAACCAGCGTGAGTCACACAGCTACTGATGAGTGGAACTGAGACTGAAACCACGTCTTCAGGAAATTCAGCTTGTGCCCTGTACCACTCAGCTACAAAGTGGCCCTCATTTCAGGGGAAGTAGAAACGTTTTAATAGCAAGTCTCCCAGAAATCTATGAGAAATAACTTTAATTTTAAAATGAAAAAATCAGATGAACGCTTTATTTATTTTTTTTTAATTTATTCAAATTGACAGTGAGCCACCAGATTTCCAGAAGATGAATTTCCTGGAAATAACCTAATCATTTCTCACATGAACTGATGTGTTATGGTTTTAAAATGCTTTCACATTCATTCATGTGAGCTGGGTAGAACAGGTCTGATTTTCTCTTTTAGCCTGAGAAAACAGTGTCAGAAAGATCAACTGATAGGTTGAAAGGTCACATGCCTGTAGGTAACAGAGTTGAAAAGAACCTGAGTTGCCAGACACCTGGTCCCCAAATAGTTCCGAATACCCCATGCCACCCACTCCTGGGCAAACCGCAAGCACCGGCTGGCACTGTTCTACGGTCAGAGGGAGCAGGAAGAATTTGAGCAATTTTCAAAACTGTGCATTTTTCAATGTAGTTCAGTATTAAAATGTGAAGGCATTAAACCAATGGCCTATTTTCATTGCATGTGTCAACTCTGTTGATAAGAATGCAAAATGGGCTCTCTCACTTCCTGTTTACCAAAGCAGCAGAATTATGTGTGGCAGGTTTCTAGAAGCAGAACTGTTTCATACTCAGAAATCATTTATTCATGGCACACACTGTTTTAAAATTTCTACCTGGATTAGTTGTTTCTCTTTCTCTTGGCTTATACAAACATGGTATAAACCAGATGATCTCTTCTCCCTGGTCTCCAGTCAGATCTGAGTTTTCAAAGACGGGCTTCCAGTGGCTTGAGAGCTGGTCTCAATTCCAGGACAGTTTTCCTTATTAGAGGAGACCTCTGTTTTCTGCATAGATTGCCACAGCAACTCTTGGTTCGCCATAGGATGACCAACGTTCCAAGGCTCTAAGTCATGGATCAGAGTGTGAAGTCTTTGCAAAAACCTGTTTCTGCAAAGCATTATGGCTGTTGAGAAGGAACCAGGAGGAAGCGAGGAAGGCAGAGAACTCACTTCAGGGAACTGGTGTTTCCTGGATTCCAGCACTGGCATAAAAATAAAGTCTCAGCCCAGTCGAGAGAGTTGGCAATTAAAAGACTCTGATCTTTCCAGGGTGGGAGGGACCTGGACGACAGCCTGTGTTCCTTGGTCAGGCCTGGCTGAATGCTGACTGTCATTTCCCTCCGTCTGCTTTGTGTAGATTCTATTCTTTTTCCAACAGCCAAAATTATACTTGTTGCTAGGCATGTGACATTGGCAGGGAAGCTCGGAGTCTCAGAAGAGTGGAGCACAGAAGAGTCGGGGAAGGAAGCAAGGGGGTGAACTTGGGCACGGCACTCCGTGGCCCTCGGGGAAAGGGGGGTGGGCAACATTGCCGGCTGGCGGCAGGATGAGCGCTTTACCCACCTCTCCCTTTCCTAAGAGCACAAGCTCACAGACTTGAAATTATCAAATGAAAACAGAGTTTACTGTTACGATGAACACAGGAGGTGAACAATAATGTGGGGCTAAAGGGAAGGGGGGAAAATGTAAAATATATTTCCAGGATACTGCGTGTATCGATGAAAAATTTTATGTGTGAAATACAGACCCTCTGAAACGTGACTGTCAAAAAAAAAGGGAGATGATGGAGAGATCAGGGCTAAACAACACAGTTCATTTGAAATTCAGTGGACTCATTTCCCATTCTCTACAGAGTAGTCTTGAAATTGCATCTTTAATGTGCTCTCTGAACTTCCACGTGTGAGACACAGTCTGCAGCAGATGCTGGGGCTCCCATGCTATCTCCCCACAGATCCCTTTTCCTTTTAGAAGCAACTCACGGGATCACTGGGAAATGTTCAATCAGAAAATATCTTAAAGTTCCTTCCGGCCCCAAAATAGTATGATTTCAGAAGAAGTCCAGATTTTTAAAGACAAATTAGGATGCTAAGGAAAAATGTTCTTTCAGACTTCCAAACCCTTTAAAAACAAGTATTACAGGTACTTATTAATGTATATACTACAGGGAACTAATAACTTGGATGAGTAAAACTGAGATTCATCCTATTCTCCTTATTAGCTGATCATGGTCACCACATTCCTCATTTGCCGCAGCCCAGTGAGCTCATCTGTCTGCTTATTGGATTTCTGCAACTCATTTCAATTTCATGAAAAAAAAAATACTTTTTTGTCAAATGTGCTTTACAGATAAAGTGGATACTCCTGCATCAATGAAATGCAAGAGCTGACAGATAATTTAATTTCGTAAATTAGACTGGCATGATGCAAGAAACCTTTGCGTGTATGTGTTATATTTAACTGTAAACAGGACTGTTTTTAAGTCATCTTGGAAACAGATCCCATGCTTACTTTCTTGAAAGAAGTATGTGAGAGGGCAAAAGATAGAGGTCACCTGGAGAAAGCACAGATCGCTATTAATATTTAGGACCACGCACGCTGTTCTCGTTGAGTACTGAGCAGTCTCGGCCATGCCCTGGAGTTACCGGTGGACCATTATGAAACACAAGTGCCTGGGCCCCACTCCAGGAAATTCTGACTCAGCAAGTCTGGATCAAGTCCAGCTCTCTGGATTTTTGTAAAAGTCCAATGGTGAGGGGTGCCTGGGTGGCTCATTTGGTTGAACATCTGACTCTTGATTCTGATTCGGGTCATGATCTCAGGGTCATGAGATTGAGCTCTGAGTCAGGCTCTACACTGGGCATGGAGCCTGTTTAAGATTCTCCCTGCACCCTTTCTTTAACATAATAAATATTAAAAAAAAAAAAAAAAGTCCAGTGGTGATTTTGATGTGTAGTAAAGGGGCAAGATCTACTGTATACCTTGCAGGATGTGGTGGGTAATGTGACGTGCTACCTAAGTGCCCTGACCATGGGCTCAACTACTGCGTGTGTTGCCTGCTGACTACTCACAGTGACGTCCTTCTCTAGGAATTGCCCTCCTTGCCCTCACTCAAGGTCATGCTTATTTCCTCACGTCAGCCTGTACCTGATGACTGGTTGTGGGGGGACAACAAAGGCCCAACCCACTTGCTCCAAACTGTGGCAACCCTGCAGGGGTCTTAAATCCTACCTGTCAATGAACTCAAGTCATGCGGTATGGGGAGAGGCACTGGGTTGGAAGTCCGAAGGCTCGGGCTCAAAGCCATTTTTGCCTATTGTTGTTAGTGGCTTAGTCGAGTGACATCGCCTCTCGAATCTAACATTTGTCTCCACAAATGGGGACAGCAACGATAATAACGATAATAATAACAGTAACTATCACAACTACTTGTGAAGGTTCAGTAAGAGTCTCAAAACTACTGATCATAAAAAATACTGGTAGTTACTGTTGTAAAATGTTCTTAGTTCTAAAAATCCCCACTATTATGTGTAAAAAAAAAAGATACTAAAGTGCCACGTGATGCTGGAAGTAAAATGGTATTTAAATCCCCAAATGTGTATGTACTTAACATTCCCCACTGCATGTATTCAAGGAATTTAAAAGGTAATGGTGTTGTTTATTTTGTTGCCTTTACACAGAGCCAAAAGCAGCCATGAAAAGAAGTAGTCTGGACGGAAGACAATTCAGTGGAGAAAGAACAGCCTTTTCAACAAAGGCCACTACCTCACACCATGTATGACAAATAACTCAAGATGACTCAAAGACCTAAATGCAAGGACTCAAACTATAAAATTCTTAGGAAAAAAGAAGTGTAAATCTTCATAATCTTGGATTAGGCAGTGATTTTGTGGCTATGGCACCAAAGCTTAAGCAATAAAAGAGAAAACAGATAAACTGGACTTTACCAAAATTAAAAAAAACTTTTGTGTTTCAAAAGATACTATGAAGAAAGTATTAAAGAAAGAAAGTATTAAAGAAAACACCCTGAATAGGAGAAAATATTTGTAAGTCATAACTCTGATATAATATTTGTATCCAAACTATATAAAGAGCTCTTACAACTCAACAATAAAAAGCCTAATTAAAAACGGGCAAGAAATGTGAATATGTATTTCTCCAGAGATATAATACATGAAATGGCCAATAAATAAACAAACAAAAATGCTCAACATCATTAGTAATGATGGAAATTCAAGTCCAAACCACAATGAGATATCATTTCAAACCCATTAGGATGGCTATAATCCAAAAGAGATAATAGTAAGTATTCACAATGATACAGAGAAATTGGAGCCCTCATACATTAAAGGAATATAAAATAGCGTAGCTGGTTTTGAAAACCTTCTGGCAGCTTTTCAAAATGTTAAACATAGAATTACCATATAACTCTGCAATTCTACCTCCAGAGTAATAAAACTATGTCTGCATAAAAACTAACACAGAGTATTTATAGCAGCATCAATCATAATAGCCAAACACTGGAAATATCCCAAACATCTACCAACTGATGAATGTGTTAGGAGAATATAGTATACCCAGGAAATGGAATATTACCTGGTAATAAATATAAATGAAATACTGTTAACATCCTATAACATAGGCAAGTCTTAGAAACATTAAGTCAAAGAAGTCAGTCACAAAAGACGACATATTGTATGCTTCCACTTATATTAAATGCCCAGACTAGGCAAATCTATAGGGAAAGAAAGTAGATTTGTGGTTGCAAGAGGATAAAATAAGAAGTAGATAGTGACTGTTAATAGACACAGGGTTTCTTTCTAGGGTGATGAAAATGTTCTATAACTGACTACGGTTCAGTTGCACAACTCTGTGAATATGCTAGAAGTCATTGAATTGTATACTTTAAGTGGCTGGATTGTATGGTATGTGAATTATATTTTAATAATGTTGTTATTAAAAAATAATCCCATGCGCTGAAGAAACAAGACAGGATAACAAGCATTTAAATATAACCCATGGAAAAATACGATGACTGTTTTGCTTTGATTTTTAAGTGAACACAGTTCACTGTCTGCCACTAAATAAATCAAATCACAACTCCAATGGCGTGGGAAAGAGACTGGCCAGGAAAAAATGACTATGCCCTGGAAAAATTCCGATTGCTTAAAAAATGGACTCAAAACGCTCAGCAACTGAAATCAGATTGAAGGAACCGATAATCTACTGCTAGCTGAACCCAATTTATGCCTGCTAGGAAAAGACAGTATTATAACACGGGCTTTCCAAAGTCATTTTAGCAGTAAATGCAAGAACATTTGCAGTAACCACTCCTACCCAAATGCCAAACCGTTACCTGTGAGCTTTCAGTATCCTCTGTGCAATGGCATCACCAATCTTGTTGAACACAACTTTGTCATCAGCACAACTTATGAAAAACTGGTTCTATGAGAAAGAGAGTGACCATGTAAGTCTTTCTTATCTTAGTGGCATATAGTATATATATGGAAAATGTGCTCTATAACACTACACTGATATTTTTAAAAAAAACGTTTCACAAAGCCTACGTGTTCTTATTACTAAAATCATTTATGAAAGCAAATAACAGAATAAAAGAAGCTTCATCTCACTCTGTGCCTCACACATTTCAAGGTAATGTCACATGTCATATCTCAGTCCAGTGGGAAGCTATGCTATTATTTCATCATGTGAGTTCTTTGTAGCTGACATCTTTAGGAAGGTAGAACATTCCAAATTTATCAGCAGAGACCCTAGGTTTATAAATTCACATGTTGTGTAAATGCTCATGATTTCAAGTCCTATACTGGTGAACCCTTCTGTGTCATGCTAAATTTACCTTTCTAATGGAGTAGATGGCAGAATCCTGGTCTAATATTCCCCACCCATTCTCTGTCATCTCCTAGAATGTGCTTTTGCCTTGTCTCATTCGTTCAGGTCACTAATTATTTCTGAATTTCTATTTAAGTAGCTTCAAATCAACTTCACAAGTATGTTTCATATATATAAATAAGCCAAGAAACTGGAAAAAATGTTTTTCTTTTTTTCTTTAGGTAACCTTCACTCTTCATTGACTTCTGAAACGCTATTTAAAACTCTTACTAAAGAACCCGGGTGCAACGTTATTATCATAATGGTATAAAAGATTTAGCTGCTGCATAAAAGAATGCTAGTAATTAGGTACAAATATGATCACTATTACATACTTCCATACATTGTTATAATACACCTGTAATTTATAAGTACAATCATCATAATCTTCCCTAATCATCCTAAAGAGACATAGAAGCAATGACTCAAACTGTGATTATCATCCTTTTGCCACATCATCATTTTTACGAGTTTACATGTTTTTATACTTAAGCACATAAATCTTTAAACTGCCTCCATTAGACAACCTTATAGGAGATACTGCTTGGGAACTCATCTGAGAACATGTCTTCCCTTCAGGCATCCAACAATAAACATTTCAGTGGCAACCAAACCATGTTTGTTTTCTGTATTCGTATTACAGAGAAGCTTCACATTCCTCAGCAGCTGCGAACACTCACAGGCCATGTGGCATGGCCCGTTCTCCTCTTTTGGGGTGAGCAGGTTAGGTAGGTGCCAACCACGTGGCTCAGCTAGAGGCGGAAGAGCTAGGTCCGTGCCCACAGCCACGTGTATCCACATGGCATTCCAGAGCTCACTTAGGACTGTGGTAGCACTAATAAGGCAGGCTGACTTAATGCTACTAAAAAGAGATGAAGCAAAAGGACTGTGGGTAATGGATGGGGCAGCGGTTGACATTGTCTATTGTGATGGTATAACTGATGAAATTATAATACTAATTGTATTAGTACTGCAATGCTCGAGGCTTTGATAGAGTTCTTTTCCTGTTGTGTTGTTCCACCCAGGATACCATATTGCATTTGCCTGCTCATTTTTTAAAATCAGCTTTTCTTTCTCCAGGCCTGTGAAAGAAACAAAGCTCTAATTCTTTCCTACTTGCCCTTCATGATTAGTCACCGTGTGGAGGGGGAGAGAGGAAGGAACTTAGGGCTAGGATGGTTTCTCTAGGAAACCCATTTCCCTCCGTACATTTAAAAAAAGTCAGTGGGAAAGACAAGATGAAAATAAAAAAGGGAGTTGTGCTCTGATTTATTTTTACATTACCGTGACTGTGACTTCTGATTTTTTTTTCAGGATTTTTCACGTGCTCTGAACTAGGTTTGTATCTACTTTGAAGTGCAGTTAAGGTTCCCAGACTAAACTCAATGTCCCTAGGTTTTCTCCTCTTCTCTGAACACAAACTCTGGGATCTGATTATGCTTTAAAATGAACAATGGCTCATACAGGATTGAAGAAGGTGGA
Source organism: Mustela lutreola (assembly GCF_030435805.1). Lineage (NCBI taxonomy): Eukaryota > Metazoa > Chordata > Mammalia > Carnivora > Mustelidae > Mustela > Mustela lutreola. Next base: position 129,162,208 of record NC_081291.1, on the reverse strand, counting down.
ACTTGCCCTCAGTGTTCTCCTGTCATCTTTTTCCAGGCTGCTTTCCCTGCATGCTCCCTATTCCAATACTGCCAAACCGGTGGCATCCAATTTAAGCAGCTTACCCTTGTGTGCTCTCCTGACACAGTACCCGCCTCCCACTTTGACCCTCCAACTCAAGACAAAAACGAACTCGTCTGTCTTGTATTTCCGGCTAATAATATTATAGTGAGTTGACACACTTTAATAACAAGAACTTGGGGGACTACTGCTAGAGTCCCAAGTTGATGAAAAATGCAAAGTACATGTTAGGTATGCTGGGGACGTAAAAATTCAGGTGACTCGAACTACCATCTCAACATATGCCAATTAATGTAGCAGATCCGAGTCTGGGGACCCTGCAGTCTCTGTAAGCTGTTTATGGGAAGGCAGGCTGTCCCACTAGTTCACATGAGCGGGACTTACCTCTATATAGATATAGTGCTTGCTGTTCTCTATCACGTGGATGTAGGCAGCGTGGATGGACTCTTCGTGGTACTTTATTCCGGCCGACCAATCAGCAGCAGAGCGCAGCAACTGCAAGGCAGCAATCGGAAATGGAAGTGAGCGAACGGCTGAGAGGATGCCACGTATTCATCAAACGAAATCAATCCTTTTTTGTCTACACTACCGAATGAATATATCCTCCTCCACCCACGACTGCTTTCATTCAAAACTGGGAACCATAAAGTGTAGTTTCTACAGAGTATTTCGGAAGTACCTCTTCCAGTGGCTATGCTAGTGGCTAGGGCAACCGCTGGTGTTCTACTTCCATGATGGTTCCACAATTACACCGGAATGCCCATTGTTCTGGGGACTTTAGTAATAGGACCACTTTTACACTCCAAATTGTCCCATTTTGAACTATACGATAGGGTCACCCTAGCTCTGACTATGTGCTGATTCCTTTTATCCCAAATAATACTGTTCAGATTAATACATTTTAAAACACAAATAGGTTCATTTAGATATATAACCTTGACTTTGCCATTAATCAGCTGATTCTTGGGTATCTCCTTACTGCTCAGTTTTCTCATCTGCCTCCCCCATTCAGACCCTCACCTGCTCCCACCTGGATTTCATGTAGACCCTCCAGCTCAGATACCCGAGTATATGTTAAGTACACTCATACTTAGCAAGACTGCCTAGTTCAAAGCTTAATCCAGCCCCTCAGTAACTTTGATCTTGGTCAAGTTTCTCAACCTCCTGGTGCCTCAGATTTCTGATCTATTAAATTGAATATTTTATAGGGTGCCTCAGATTTCTGTTCTATTAAACTGAATATCTACTTTATAGGATTTTAGGGAGATTAGATGAATTGCCAGGAAGCATGCAGGAGGCCTACCACCTGGCAAGTGGTATGTAAGTGTTTGCTATTATTAATGAAAACATTAGAGGATGCATTTGAGCCGCAGCACACTGGGTCAGAGCTGCTGCAAAGAGTGTGGCTGTGCCTAGGATGGTGGACCAGAGGACATACAAGCCTTTCAAACTAAGAACCACTGTTCGTCCCTTTTTCCGGTATTCTATGACTGCAGTAGACAGCAGAGATTAGGTGCTCAGTAAATATTTATTAATTGATTTTCCTTAAGTAATGGCATGACATTGCAGAAGAATCACTGTAAAAATAGATTTGCGATTCCTGATTTGAAATGAATATGAAAGTGTCTTTCATGAGGGCAACTGAAATTAAAAACAAAAGAATGGCTCCACATTATTAGGAATCTGTAAAGTGATCTAGTATGTAACTGGTTTTACGTCTGTGTTCATATATATATATATATGTGTATATATATATATATGAAAGAGCCCATAACATTCTTGATCTAATCAATAACTTTAAAAGTTGCATCTCTAACACTCCAGAAGTTCGAATTAGTACTTACTAACATCATTGAGTTAATCCTCAAAATCTTACTCTGTAGTATGAAGTATTCATTACAAAATAACTTCCTTCAAAACACTTATTTAATTTTATCAGATGAATATGTGCTATTGGAAAGTTTTAATTATGAGCAGCAATAGTCAAATATCTCAAAAGAAAACTCACAAGGAAAACAAATAAATATGATCCACACTGGGAAAATACCCTGATTTCATGTAATCTCTAAGGAACTGCATTATTGTCCATCAGTAGAAATGATGTTTGTTGTTCTGAGCAAATGAAAGTTTCAGCTGCTAGTCCTCTCAAATTTAAGTTGAATTTGGTGCCAAGGGGCATAGCCCTGAAAATGTAGGCTACCTCGAGAAGGTTCTTATCCTCTGCTACACAAACTATCAGGTTCTACGGAACTCTGGAAACAACGTATAAAATGGAAACCTATGCTGCCCAGATAGGAACTCTGGTTCAGCTCTGCCCTTACTAGCTCTTTCACTTTCAACAAGTCATTTTAATATCAGGGAGGCTTGATTTCCACCACTGTACAACTGAGATCCCTCTCTCTCTCACAAAGACACACAAACACTCAGACATGCGCATGCACCATAGCTGCTGGGTGAAGAAATAAATCACCTAACACCCACAGAACTATGGTATGGGGCACGTGGTAGATATTGGATGTATAGGATTAGAGGTGAAGTTTATATACCACCTTTAGTGGTCATTTCTCAGTGCTCCCCTCAAAAAGAAACATGCTTTCCTTTCTCACTCTCCAAATTTGCCCAGATTCAAAGATTTAATAAGCTCATTAACATAAGATATAAATGAGGAGTGCCAAATAGATTTCAAGTCTAATCATTCTGAAGTAGTTTCCGGAACAGCTATGCAAAAAAGAGACTCCTTGGAACAAGACACACTGGGGAGGAAAGCTAAGTTTGATGGCGGACAGCTCCATGAAGGGAAAGCAGGCAAGTCACGCATTCGCCATCTTTCCTATGAAAGATACTGGTAAATGCTTCCCTTTTAAGAATTAAGTCAATTTATAAGCCAAAAGAAGAACCTGAGGGAGAGCATAAGCAGTATGGGGTGGGGGAAACCTGATACCCATTAAACCAGAGCATGTGGGAGGTTGTCCCCCTCCTGGGGTGGGGGTCAGCATTATCAATCCCATTGTCTGAGTCCAAACTCTAAAGTCATCATTTTGTATTCAATCTGAACATATCTATTAAGTAATAGAGAAAAAAAAATAACTTGGTATTACTCTGCATTTACTATTATTCTAATTAGTTAAAATCTATCTCCATAAGAAAAGCTAAAAATACAGATTTCCCTTTGGTCTGCCTCTACCCTGAACCAGAGACTCTGAGGGGATATACAGATGAACTCAACTACTTTATGTGCTTCACGATCTCGAAAGTTTGTAAACAGCCAAAAAGGTCAAACCCATTATGACTGACTCCATTCTATTTTTTTTTTTAAGATTTATTTATTTATTTGACAGAAATCACAAGTAGACAGAGAGGCAGGCAGAGAGAGAGGAAGGGAAGCAGCTCCCTGCTGAGCAGAGAGCCCGATGCGGGACTCGATTCCATGACCCTGAGATCATGACCTGAGCGGAAGGCAGCAGCTTAACCCACTGAGCCACCCAGGTGCCCCTCCATTCTATTTTAAATTTAAGATTTACTCTCTCCTTTTTCTTAACTGGTCCAACCAACTTATCCTGCATTTCTGTTTTAAACCCGTGGAACTCAGACAAGCCTCAAACCCTTGCTTACATGTGCAGAAATGGGCCTTATACGGAGAATCAAATCTAACCCTCACTTTTCAAACCTCAAGTCTGAATACACAATTTTAAAGCATATAAAAAGACCATGTTTCTAATTTTATGTTTTAGTCTCTAAACTCTAACTAGAACCAGTCATTTTCTTTTGTACCCTGTCCTATTTTTTAACCTAAAAGATAGGCTTCTCAAGCAAAATAGGTGAAGGGGATTAAGAGGTCAAACTTCCAGTTATAAAATAAATAAGTCACAGAGATGGCATAGTGGATAGAGTCAGTGATACTGTGATAATGTTGTATAGTGACAGACAGTGGTCACACTTACCATGGTAAGCACGGAGTCATGTACAGAATGGCTGAATTGTTTCATAAAAATAGATGGCAACATAGACAAAGAGCCAGAGAGAAAGGTAACCTTTTCTTTTACCACAAGGCCTGATCCCCTTATATACAGTGGGCCCAAGCTGAATATATGGATTGAAATTCAGAAATCTCTTCTTGAAGGAAAACTCTCAAAACTTTCTTAGAATTTGTCCCAAGTTGCTTTTCTCTTACTGTAATGCTTTCCTTTCCTATAAAATTCAGCATATATCTTAATTTCTTTCTATTTCCCCAAACTCCCAAGTCAGTCATGGACCAGAGACTGTTAGGACAAGAGCCATTTATATGTCTCTCAAGCAGAAGCTGGCTTCCATGGAGACAGCTCACCAGTGGCACGGGTCAGGAGACAAGGGAAGCACTCAGACTGTTGAGCCTTATTCTTCCAGTCTGTACTGAGGAGAAAAGCAGGCCAGGAACACCAAAGAATGAACTTTGTTCAAGAATTCACCTCATACTATCAAGCCGTTCCTTTTAATAACCACTTTTGTCCACTGAGGGTCATCCATTCACCACGCAACATGGGATGATCCTTTCACCTGAACAATAGGGAAGAGTGGAGCTTGAGGCTGAAGACAAACTTTTGAAGAGAAAAACTTAAGTGGAGAGAAGTCCTAGGAAGAAAGGTGTAGATGTGGGCTCTGGGAAGCCAGAAAGAAAAAAGAAGAGAGTTGCTCAGGGTGGGGGGCACTTGGGGTAAGAAAAGAGGATCCTATATGGCAAGGTCGACATGCAGCTTTGCCTTGCGGGACCCGTTGGCCATTACCACCAGCCAGACCTCAGCGGAAACAGCCTCTGCCTTGTGGGGCCAGACCACTCGGCACCCAGCCTCAACCTTACCGTGCCTCCCTAGCCTATTTTAACATCCCAAAGTCTTGCTTTCCTCCTCTGTGAAAATAAGAGGCCACACAGGAGTCCAATTCCGGGACTGGTGAACACTGAATGAGACAATCCACAAAACGCTCAGTGCAGTGCTGGGCAGGGGGTGAACACTCCCTGTTCCTGGGTCTTCTCCCTCCAAGAACCACGGCAAAAAGAACAGAAGTGCTCCCGCATGGAGACCTGGTCCCTAAATGGGAAACAACCCCCATAGTAGGAAGCTGCCTTAGAGGTTAGTGAAGTGGCTTTCTTTTACCCCTCCCTGACTTCTTTACAACACAGAACGTGACAGTCCTTTGAAATCTACAATGATTCCTACGTTGACATCCTACAGAGAGTCATGTGGCCATTTTCCCTGAGTGTAGGAACAAGTTTTTCCACTAATATAATTCGGATGTCATTCACACTGACCTGTATAGTTTCTTTTCTGTTCAAAAAAAAATTTTTTTTTTTTAACAGAGATCAAAGACATAAGTCCAGCAGAATCATTTCCCTCCATTTGGCAGGACTTCTCAGCAATGACGGTCTAAGGGTTGACTTTTCTACAATAAGCTGCGCGATTTAATCAAGAGGATTGTTCCCGATACTGAGTCTGTATTGATGCTATTTGGCATCAGACATTGTCTTTTACCTTGATAGACCTGCTGAGTGTCCTCTGTCTTGATAACCATGATAGCCCTTGGACATCCGGATTGTTCTTTTTCGGGAGAAAGCAAGTTCTTTTACTTACTGTCTGTGCATGAGTGGTTTCAGAGCCATCTTTCCTCTACCCTTGGGCCCCAAGCCTTTACCCTGCTTTGTCTCCTCTAAATGTTCTTGGTAGGCTTCTTAGAATGCCCAGCTCCGAGGCGAAACACCCAAGAATATTTTAAGTGTCTGCGGAAGTTGCTGAAGTCAGCTTTCAGGTTCAGATGACCTTTTTTTTTTTTTTTTTTTTTAAGATTTTATTTATTTATTTGACAGACAGAGATCACAAGTAGGCAGAGAGGCAGGCAGAGAGAGAGGAGGAAGCAGGCTCTCTGCTGAGCAGAGAGCCCGATGTGGGACTCGATCCCAGGACCCTGAGATCATGACCTGAGCCGAAGGCAGCGGCTTAACCCACTGAGCCACCCAGGCGCCCAAGATGACCTTTTTTTTAGGAGCAGAAATTCGTGTTGGTGGGGGCAGCCTCTGTTCTCCCTGCCCTGGCTCTGTTCTCCCTCACCAGTCACCCTGGCTGCTGGTGACAAGCCTTCTGCGACCGCTGTGCATCACAGCTGGTGTGGGATTACCAAGGACGACTGGACCCAATGTTTTTGTGTTAAAAGAATTACATCATTGGGTTCCTTTTTGCAAATAAAAGAACATGAATCTTACAGACTATCTACTTTATCATGTCAAATGTTCTTTCTCTCCTTTTCAATAAATATATAGCATAAAGATTTTTGGATCCAGAACTACCCTTGTGACCCATCAACAAAAATGTCCACTGCTTTGTTCCAAACTCTTGAAAACACTCGGGAAAGCTTGAGAACTGAAGCTAATACTGACATAATCCAAGGGCTGTTGGCACGGATTAATTTGGCTCTCCCCACCAACACTATGAGGCAGATACTGTTATGATCTGTTTTATTGATGAAAGAAATGCATATGGAGATGTAACTTTTCAAGGCTGCACAGCTAGTATGTAGCAAAGCTGGGATTTGAACACTCTTGACTCTAGAATCTACTTCTTCCCCTTGCTACATCCCCTTGCTTCTTTTAAGTTAATTAAAGCTTATGGGCTCTAAATTATGTTACAAGCCATAAACTGTAAAAAAATTATCTTAAAAATTTTTTTAAAAGAGTAAACCTAGGAAAAAAAAAGAATAAACCTAAGAAAGAACTTTGTTAAGTAGCGTCAAATTTCTCAAACGAGAGTATGTAAGAGTTATCTGGCTATTGCCACATGATAGCTGAGAGAGGAAAGGGCCTAAAAGTATTAAAAGACACTAAACTTTCTAAAGATCAAGTTACCTACAGCGCACTGGGTCCCACCCCCCAGCTCCCTTCCAGATTCTCTGAAAAACCAAGGATTCAGCTAGATTATAGCTTTGGGCCTCTAAGCTCTATTCACTCATGACCTGAAAAGAATAATGTCTAGAACAAGACGAATAAAGTGGAAAGCCAGTAAATAACACACGGTGAAACAACACTGGTCAGAACTTTACGGAAAAGGAGAAATGAAGCAGGCTGGTTTCTTTTCTTTTTCAGTTTCTGGTCCTCTCAGACTTTCCGGACTTCAAAAAGTTGGCACTGCCTGGCTGTGCCCGCTGCTTTCACAACTGGAGTTATTTTGGCAGTTCTGAAAAACATCTTCTGGCTACCAGTGACACTGCTTAAATTGTGGGGGAGTCCTCTTCAAGAAAAAGAATACTAATTTACAAATGCAAACTTTGTGCTAGAATTACAGCCGCAGCCTCCTTACAGGTGTCCTTGCTTTTACTCTCTTTCTAGTCTAAGTTCTTGGTATGTATAAACTTTAGGTCCCCAAGTGTGTCTGTTCAGAGAGATGGAAACAGACACATGACAAATGAGAGCTCCTCCAGCCGTTCAGCTGGGAAGATCCTCATAGCACATTCATTCTTAGCAACTCCATGATACCCACCGGCGTAACAAAGGCACTAAGGAATCCTGTGTTTAGATAATCTGCCAAAACTTCTCTGTCCACAGAAATATTTTTGGTGGCATAGCTGTTAGCATTTCACAGGTAAAACCAGGTTTGTAAACTCTGATCTGGGTTAATTTTCATAAAGCATTCCTATATCCTAATTCTTCCTGGATAGGGAAAAAAAAAAGTCCAAAGTTCATGAATGCCTTCAAGGATCAGGTCCAGATTACCCAGGCTGGCACTCGGGGGCATCCCCAGTTGGGCCTTGAGCCTCTCTCTCAGCTTTACCTGCCAGCACGTCAAGAGCAAATGGTCTGTGGGAGTTGATCTACCATCCCCAGAGCGGGCAGGCTCATTGCTTACAGGAGACGCCCAGTTCTCCCGTCCTCACTGCCAGACCCTCCCAGCGTGCTGGGGCCCCCACTTTCAGGCTAGCGGTTAGTCCTGGACCACACCTAGCTTTGTGAACTGAATAGTTCAACGTCACAGCTTTCCCTCTCCCAGCTAACCAAGGCTTCCAGAGGCACAGAACTTTTTTTTTCTTAAAGATTTATTTGATCTGAGAGACAGAAATAGCAACAGAGAGCAGGAGTGGGGAGGGCAGGGAGAAGCAGGCTCCCTCCTAAGCAGGGAGCCCAACGCCAGGCTCGATCCAAACAAGCTGGGATCATAACGTGAGCGGAAGGCCGAAGGCAGCCGCTAACCGACTGAGCCACCCAGGCGTCCTGAGGCAGGGAATTTTTGTCTTCTTCCTCAACCGCAAGTATGCATGGATGACTTCACTGTGCAAACAGATAGCACTTAATAAACATACGCTGACTAAATAAATGATTTAATGAGTAAGTCTTGGTAGACCTCCTTTCAAATCAACTGGCCCTAGAGCTTCTGGAGTCCAGGCCACCCCAGCACATGGAGGACAGACATAGAAGCGTATCCGGGAAACCCCGGATCCAGCCCCACGGGTCAGTGATGCAGAGAAGGGGACTCGGGAGTCATTCGATAGAGTGTACGTGCAGAGATCTATGTACCGTGCCAGGGGACTGGGTGAGAGGGTATAAAACAGGGTCCAACAGCAGGTAAGAGAAGATCTATGTGAAACGCCAACATACAATTTCGTTGGCTGATCACAAAAATAGAATTCCCAGAAATTCCTTTTCAACAGATGCTTCATTCACATCTGCTAACTTCAATAAGTTGATCACTGAATCAATTTTAATGCCATCTCAAATCCTAAATTAAATTCTCTTGTTTTCTTAACATGAAGGCTCCTGTGTTATCTTACAGCAAGAGTAGTTCTTCCCTCCAAGTAGAATAACATTAAATGGGTTCATAAAATATTCATTAACTTACATATGAACATATATATATCTGTGCCTCTAAGTTTGAATTAATTGTCTCCTGTAGCCTGGGCTCACTCAGTATTTGCTATAGGTATTTCTCTCAAGCGGTCTATCTCTTTGATTGTTCTCTCAGCTGATCTGTGGCCTGAAATGTCTTTTGATTTCTTAGCTGCAAATACCTCTACTTTTATATAGTACAAAGTAACTGATTTAGGGATTTCATTTACGTAATCATAGTCACTACAATCCATGTCCAGATTATATAAATCTGTATTAGTAGCAGACTGCCAGATCTTTACTTAAAGAATCCTTTTTTTTTTTTTTTTTTTAAGGGGTGGGGTTGGGGAGGGGCAGAGAGAGAGGGAGATTTTTAAGCAGGCCCCACACCCAATGCGGGGCTGATACCACAACCTGAGATCATGACCTGAGGCAAAAATCAAGAGTCAGATGCTTAACCAACTGAGCTACTCAGTTGCTCTCACCTAATACTTTTGATGCTGATAGTGATGACCTTGAACAAAAGGCAATGTCAAAGATGGCCCATCCTAGTTCTGCCCCTGATGATCTCAAGATACGTGAGAGTGGTGGTAACAGCCGACAAGCGCAGGATTTCAACTCCACCCCTACCTACAACCAGCCAGTGACCCTGGACAAGTCTCATAGCCCCAGCGGGTCTCAATTTTCCCACATGTAATTTGAGATGCTTTGACTGGACGTGGTAAAATTGTGGGATCTATTAAGCAAATTCCATATTCTATTAAAAGAGCCTCTAAAAGGCATTTGGTTAATTAGGAACTAAAATTAGATTGAACTATAACTAGCTTCTTAGATAGGAAGTTTCAGCCACATTCCTGGTGCTTCCCGGGAATCCGTCCCTGCTTCACTGTGTGTTATCATGTTGCTAGGGTGACTTCAGAAGGAATTAAAGGACAAGCCTTTTCCTTGACTGGCCTTTCCTAAGAATATTTATTTATTTACACATTTTCCAATTATGAACGCATTCACTGGAATCCTTGGGACATAAGGATTCTTAACTTACATGTAAACTTAATACATTTTTGAGGAAACTAAAACCAGACCCTTTGGAGCTGTTATGAATGGAGGACAAAGAAACTTTAAAAAGTATTTTTTAAGTGTAGACGGGCTACTCCAAACTGATGAACCCTCTGTGGACTCATTCTGCAACCTATCAGTGATAGTATCAAATGTAGTAAAAAAAAAATAAAACCAAATTTTTTTAAAAAAGGCAAAAAGATAGGAATATAAATTTCTTGAGCGTTTGATGTTTTTACAATTTATGCATGAAAGATTATACAGATTAAGAATATACATGCTTTCTGTGAGACCCTCTCATAAGGGAAAGGCTTCTTAACAATGACTGTTTTATATTTCAGTTATAAAGCGACTTAGTTAAGAAGATTATCCATCACGGACTCTAGGATAAGTGTAAGACGCTAGGACAGCTACAGTGGGAGGAACAGAGGCATAAAAGAGATGAGTGTGTGGCTGAAGAAATTGACAATACAGGTGAAATAAAAGGTGTACACGTAAAGATAATGGTGAATACACTACAGCGTAGAATTAGAGACGAGTGATAGAGGTAACATGTGTTAAGGAAGTAAAACAGTGTATCTGTTATATTTATAAAAGAGTTCTAAAAAGAAGATAAATGGAATACACTTTAAATAGGAAATGTAAAATTAAATTTAAAAGGTCTCTTCAGATTTGCTTTGGTGTCATCCTCATTGAAAAATCTGAAACCAGTGTACTAGGCACTTAATCCAAAAAGAGTAATTTTACCCATTAGCATTCAGTGAAAAAAAAAAAAAGCCAGCCTTACCTGTACATTGGCATGGATGGACCCAGGCACTTGGTATTTCAACTCATGCGCTGTTGTTTGAGATTTGGGAAGCAGGAAAGGATAAGAAAGGGATCGATATTTTGACTTCATAATCTAAAATAAAGAAAGGTAGAAAAAGAAAAGATCCATGTGAGAAAACAGCTCCATTCCTTGCTACTTTGTGATTATAAAAGAAATTCAGAGTCATTTGAATAAGAAAAAGAAAAACCGCTCACAGTGGAGTGTTTCAATAGATTATTTTTGTGCTCTTTCTGTTTTCCAGAGGCAGAGAACTCCTCCCCTCCGGCCCTTTTTTTTAACCTTTTGTAGTGGGCATGTATCTTTTCATATTTCTTTTTTTAATTTATTTTTTTTAATTTTTAATTTTTTATAAACATATATTTTTATCCCCAGGGGTACAGGTCTATGAATCGCCAGGTTTACACACTTCACAGCACTCACCAAAGCACATACCCTCCCCAATGTCCATAACCCCACCCCCCTTCTCCCAACCCCCCTCCCCCCACCAACCCTCAGTTTGTTTTGTGAGATTAAGAGTCACTTATGGTTGTCTCCCTCCCAATCCCATCTTGTTTCATTGATTCTTTTCATATTTTTAAAGAAAGCTTATATGTAATCTAGAGTTATAGAGTTATATAATGGCAAAAATGGTATTTGTTTTGTAACTGATTTCTTACTATGTTGTAGATATCTTGTCATAGCAATATAGCACCATATATCCTAATTTTAAAACTTCCTAAGAAAATGACACAGAATGATAGTTTGTTAACTAAATTCCTATTAATGTGCATTTCAGTTTTTCCTATTTTTTCAGATTAGAAGAAATATCAAAATAAATTACCTATCAGATTTCTTTTTTTTAGATTTCATTTCTTTATTTGCCAGAGAGAGAGAGACAGCATAAGCAGGGGGAGCAGCAGGCAGAGGGAGAAGCAGACTCCCCACTGACCAGGGAGCCCAACGTGGGACTCAATCCCAGGACCCTGGAATCATGATCTGCATCAAAGGCAGATGCTTAACCAATGAATCACCCAGGCATCCCCAGATTACTTTAATTTAAATACCCAAAAAAGATTTTCTGAGTTAAAGCTTGTATAGTTTTTTAAAAGCTTTCGGGGTTTACCAATTTATCCTACCAGCAATAGAGTCTTTATAAAGGCATCGGAAATCCCAACACCAACCACAGATACTAGTAGGTTAAAAAGTAATACTCCTTCATTTATTCATTCATGCTCCCTTAACTTTTGTTGAAAATATTTCCATTATTTCTCAGACTCCATGATCAGTGGGGACTCTGCTTGAGATTCTCTCTCCCTCTCCCTTTGGCCCTCCCCCACCACTCTCTAAAATAAATTAAAAAGTCTTTAAAAAATATTTCCATTATTTCTAAAAAGTTGTAAGGTTTGTGTAAATAAAAGCTTACGTAAATGAAAGATCAGATGAGATTCTCCGTTGTTGATAAAACAATTTCTTCCCAAATTATCAAGACTAATGCCTTGTCATAATTTATAGTAAATGAGAGGGAACCTTAATGACACCTGGAAGGTAGGTACTTAAGTTCTTCCTGTATGTAATGAAGGCATAAAACACAGTCTGAAGAAAAGAGAACTGGCCCTATCTTCGCACACTGCTCCCCTCACTCAGAGCCGCCCCCCAGAGGCCTGGCCCAGTATGAACCCAGCGTAATGCCAGGACAGGAAGGACTTCAAAGCTTGAGCTCTCCCATCTAAACAAGGTCCCTGCCCCCCTACAACAGCCTTCCAGCTGACCCACCAGCCCAAACCAGATGCTTGATCAACAACACTGAGTACCCAAAATGTGAAAAGGATCACAACAGGCCCCAAAAGTGCCATCTATCTCCCTGTGCTCTGGCAAGCAGGTACTCGAGAGCGGATGGGCTATCACAGCATCTTCTTGCCAATCCTCTAGAAGTTTCTCCTCTTCCAGGCTCTCTCTCTTTATGTGGACAGAATCATGATAAAACAATCCACATACCTTCGTGAAGTTCCAGCGCTGGATGAAGTGACGGGCCACGTCCCGAGCCGCCTTTCCATGGACTGCAGAGCCAATGTCATGCCAAGGCATCCGGGGCGTGGAGTATCTGTCAATGAAATCTGCCCAGGGGCCCCAGGCATGGATCGTCACTAACTGCTGGGCTGGGGATGGAGCCCTCTGATTCCAGCACCAACCCGACCATGATACGGCAAAGCAAACATGGTAACATTCACTGTGCCTCTCACACTGGGCTTGGGTGGGACAACACCTCTATAGCCAAGGAAAACATAGATACACACTGAAGAGCACAGGCCCCCACGGACCTCCCACAGGATGTGTCCATTTCACTTCGTAGGAGATAATCACTAAGCCAGGCAAGGTGTGAGTTGGTGTAAATGATCTAAGGTTGTGGACTTGATATTATATTTCTGTGCTGAAATAACCTCGGGCTATGTATACAGCCCCATCTCTAGCTTCTCTTCAATCCACCAGCACAGTGATAATCTGAAAATGTGCCGTTTTCATGCTGGAAGATGAAGATGATACGCAGAAAAAGAGATGATCAAAGGGAGGACACCAGCTCTTGCAGAATTATAGATTGTTACCCCCAAAATATGCCTAGATGAAACCTGGAGGTTTCACACAGTAAGCTACATCTCATGCTCTTTTCTTGTTGTAACTACAAGGAAAAGTCCTTCGGTGTACGACCGAACCATAGTCTCCGAAGTTTTACCAAATGTTCAAAACAAAACAAAGCAGAACAAAGGGCACTCTATTCCACAATGCGTTCTTGCTCAGGTGCTGACGAGTAAAAGACAAAATATAAGCAGTCACCTGCTATCGTGGCACTCACCAGCAAAAGGTTTATCCAGTTGAACCCAGTCTTTGAAGACAAAATTGCAGTAGTCCTTTCCATGCCAGAACCTGGTTTCCCCATGCAGCTCTCCCATGCCTGTCTGCAAACTGCGGATAGAGCTGGTGTCTAGAAGGCAGCAGAGACTGTGTTCAGGTGGGCCCTGAAGAGGGGTGGGGGAGGCTCCCCTCTCGCTCATTAAACACCTAGGGACTTCTGGACTGTTCTCTTAAGGCTCAGAACTAGGGCAGCATGCGTTTCTCCAGTCTGAGGCTGTGGGCTGGCAGGGTTTCACACTGCACACAAGTCTGTCATCAGTGGGTAGGCAGGCCTGTAACCAGGCTCATTGCTGGACAATGAAATTCAACATTCTTCTCTGCATCTACCAAATGACCAAAGAATGGACCACAGCATTAACTGTGAATAAAGAACTCACTGGGAGCGTGATGAAAAAGCAGTAAAGCCAGGTCAGGCCGAGAAACATGAAAGGCAGAGGCCATGGAGAAATCACGCCCTTGGCCCTCGGCAACCAATATGGTGCACACCCAATAGGTAATTCTTGTCTTGCGCATCTCAAAAGCAAAATCCTCAAATTCGCAGGCAGTCCCTGTTCCAGCCCTGGAATTGTCAAGCTCGGTGACATTGAGATTCATTTTCTGGGGTCAGAAATTCTTTACACATAAAAGGAAGAATTTGGCCTAGATGGCACTACTAAAATCTTTGGGCTCTAACATTCTACATTCCCAACATCATAAATGACATCCATTAAAAAATATCACAACAACACACAGAATTTACGATCACATAGGCGCAAAAGCAGCCATCCGCTACAATGTTTCACAAAGAGCTCTGCTGGGACCATTTGACTTCAGGGTGAATACTTTGTCTTAAACAGTTTGTACATTCATGGGGCATGCTGACCACAAAGACAACTGAGCAGGAAGACAACCGGAGCTACAAATCACAAATGCAGCGTGGCACACAAGAGGCACAAAACAAACAAGACACTGGATGTAAAACAATTCGTTGAATGAATACATGGTAGCACGCATCAGTGAGACTACCCGACTCTCCCCGCCCCCAACACCCACCTACCCCTGCCACCACACGTCCCAGCACTGTCTTTCTAAACTGCAGACTGCTGGCTTAAAAGCATTTTAAGACCACCTGCTGCCTATAGGGAGTCGAATCCTAAAAGCTGCATGTGCACAGAAGGCTCTTCCCAAACGGGTGCCAACCTGCCTTTCTGAGCCTTTTCTTCCCAAAGCCAGGCACACCACATTTCTCATAGGATTTTGACAGGCGTAGTCTGTTACATGTTCGTGCAGCTGGCACACTATTCCTTCGGTCTGAAATGATCTCCCCTCCCTCTCAGCTTCAGCTTCACGTCCTTCCAGAGCTACGTGAGCTGGTACCTGCCCTATGGATACCTCCCAGATCCCCGTAGGGGGAGGCAGCCACTGGAGGTGCTGTAGAACCATCAGTGGCCACATGCCCTGGGGCCTCTGACTCGGTGTCATGACCCTGTAAGAAGTAAGGAAGCTCCCCATCAGGTGGTAAACCCCTCAGGGCTGGACAGTGTTCTTTCACCGCTTGGTGTAGCTCTCAGTAGTCAGTAGGCAATCAGTATTTGAAGAGCACAGGTTTTGGTTTTTGTTTTGTTTTTTTAAAGGTTTTATTTATTTACTTGACAGAGAGAGAGAGCACAAGCAGGGGGAGCAGCAGAGGCAGAGGGAGAAGCAGACTCCCACTGAGCAGGGATCCTGGGATCATGACCTGGAGCCAAAGACAGACGCTTAAGGACTGAGCCACCCAATGTCCCAGCAGAACAAAAATTCTTAAACGATCACCACACACACTGCTAGTATTGAGCTACCCCGGGCTCAATGTGGGGCTTGATCCCATGACCACAGAGATCATGATCTGAGCTGAAAGCAACAGTGAGACACTTAACCAACCATGCCACCCAAATGCCTCATCTGAAACTGACACTGCAAAGAAACTAGCACTTTATAGCCTCAGGAAAGGAAGTTATTAACTCAAGTATTAGTTTCAGTTTCTCATGAAGAGTGACTCTACGTTTAATTCGGGTTTCAAGTCCTATGAGACAATGTAAGTTTAAGTCATTACACAGTTTAAATGTAGAGTTGTGCTCTTTAAACTCCTTTAATAGCAGACCCTTATTTTTTTTTCCCCCAACACGAATTCTCATGGAACTTCACCATATATACGGAAGCAGAATTTCTCTGCTTGAAGCAAGTACCCATAGCACTGGGAGGGTCCAGGGCCCACCTCCTCAGAATTCCTCTCAGAGCCCCTGAGGAACTCCAGGGTCCACAAGTACCCAGCCACAGAAACTGGGCTCTACTTCAGTCTTCTCAATAGCACACAAGAACCATGACCTTGGACTTTAGCCACATGCTTGGAATGCAGTAATCTGCATTTTTGCTAAATCACAAATCTGAATTATGAGCTCTGGGAGGCTGATAAACTGGAACACCATTGTGCAAGCTGCTTATCATCCCTGACCCTGAGTTTCCTCATCTGTGAAAAGGGCGATAACGCTAGTACTACCAAGTACCACCAGTGCTCAGCGGCATCATAGGCAGTCAGCACACAATAAACCGGTTTATGATTTTACTGTGGTCACCATTGTAACTTATCCCTTTATGTGATCTGTTGCCAAATCCCTCTTCATCCCCACCTCCGTATTTTGGGCCCTGATTAACTTATTCAAATACTTCATTCTTGCAAAAGCTTATCAGATTACAATTTCTAGTAACACGTGTGGTGTGGATGCGGTGCAAACAGAAAGCCAGTCCAGAAACACACACGCTCTGCTCATGCAGCGAAAGCGGACGCCGGAGGACGTTCAGCCGCCTCACACATCACTTACCCACGTCAGGTCTAGCGAGCCCCTGCTCAGACTTACTGGAAGAGCGAAAGAGTTTCAGGTGGGGTTTTAAACCATGGATTAAATTCTGACGACTTCTACAGTGATTACAATAACCTGGAGAAAGCCAAAATTTCTTTTTTTTTCTTTTTTACAAAGAAATATATATACATCAAGTTTTCTAAACCAAAACGCAGGCTCCGTCATTTTTAAAATGAGACAAGGCTATAAAATCAGTCACAAATTCTGTGCAACAGAAAACTGCCGAAATTTAAGGCAGATGGGAAAGGAAGAGCCTATTGACCAGATGTAGGAAATCTAATGTCTGAAGATAAAAGCTTCACATATTTCTGGATAGGAAGAGAAAGGAGATTTCTTCTCTGAAAAGTGAAGGACGCCTAATACTTTTCCTTTTTCTTTATGACTTGGCGTTTTTTTAGAAACACCGAGTCATTTGGCTACCATCAGAAATATGAATTGTGGTTGTTATGACTCCTTCTGTGAATTAAACAATCAATCGGTTCTCAAGTGAGGCCAACAAAGCCACAAAATGGCAAGGATACTGAATAAACAGGGTGACAGAGCCCCTATGACTCCATTCCGGAGAGACAGGTTTTAAAGACTGGTACACCGTATCCAGCTGTGGAAGGACAAATTGTCATCAAGACACATTGTAGCAAAGACCAAGACTTACTGGAGGCGCTGTCAACGCTGCTGATGCTGTCCGTGTTGTGCAGGTGGTGCTTGTACAGCTGCCTGTAGAGGCTAAATTTAGAGAACTTTCTGGACTTTCCTATTCCTTTCAGTTTTGAATCCATATCATCAACACTCTTCAGGGTGGGCGGATTTTTACTAGATTTATTTTTATCTTTGAGGCTCAAGGATTCCATGGACTCTGTTGTTTCAGCCTGAGAAAATTATTGGGGGGAAAAAAAGACACTGTGTAACATTCGGGGCCACATGATCCCGTCATTCCAGCTGAGGTGTCAAGTTCACACCAGAGGGAGGCTCTCTATCAGACACACAGTAGTGGGTGAGGTCAGCCCCCGGGCAGTGGAGAATTCTTCCGAGCTGTTTCAACACTCGCCAAGAGAGACCTGGTGTGCCATAGTAGTTCCTCCTTCAGTAGACCGAATTCTTGAAATTTCATACCAGCTAACCTTTGTATCTCAAACACAATTAATTACACAAGTTATATTCACTGTTGAGCATCTGAACTTCTGCCTCTGATAAATGTTAAGTAGTGCTTTTTCTGCCAATTGTTTTCCTGGCTACTTATTCACTAAATCTCTCTCTCTCTCTCTCTCTTTTTTTTTTTTTTTCCAGAAAAGTTGCCATGATATCCAGCAGTAAAATAAGATGGAGCCCATCAAAATTTTTAATAAGTGTATTGATATTTTGGCAATGGTTCGAGTTGAAACAGTAAGTGCTGCATATGGTTATAGGCAGATGGATGTTTTGGCAGCTCTTGGTTTGAAAGGTACTTTGAGAAGTTATTAACTTCCCATATTCAGAAAGAAGTCCCTCCTGTGACTCCAGACTGACCTTGCCTCTATTTGCATGTCTTTAAGAAGGAAGATTTCAAAAGCCTTGGCATTTGTAATAAGACTGCTTATTTAACTTAAAGCCCAACTGATGCGTATTTTTGATTATGAATTTTTCTTCCAAATAGGAAATGAATCGTTTAAATGGGAAACAAAGATGCTGACTGTGAGCTAGCAAATGCACTATTGGATCTCTTCTCTCTTACAAGGGAAGAGACTGAGATTAAGAGATGCAAGGTTACAGACTTGCTGGGTGGTATTTCAAACCAGATCTGTCCATCCAGAAAAGGCCACTCCTCACTGAACCAGTCAGTCATGCTAATGATGCTTACTTGTATAAATCGTGTCCCGTTTATGCAGTTCCATAAAGGTGAAATTTACTTACTGTGAGGGAACCCAGAGATGGTCCTCCAGTGACACGCTTCACACTGCCCACGTCCGTGAGTCTGTGTTCGTTGTCATCCCATCTGCCATAGGCCAGGTCGATCCCACCCACAAAGGCCACTGACTGGTCAATGATAACAAGTTTCTCATGATGAGCCCACAGATATACAGTGGATGACACATGATCTGGGTGTCTCATCACCTTGGGAGGGAAAAGAAAAACCCACATGTAATGCACTTTTCCTTCATGGTAAAATAACATAGATCTGTTTTCTCCCCTGAATAACACTTTTTTTCTTCCTTTCTTTCTCCCTCCCTTCCTTTCTTTCTTTCTCTCTTTCATTTTCTTCCAAGAGTTTTTTAAAATTCAAGTTAGTTAACACATAATGTAGTATCAGTTTCAGGGGTAGAATTTTGTGATTCATCACTTGCTATTAACACCCAAGGCGCATTACAACAAGCGCCTCCTTAATGCCCATCACCCCATTTACCCCATTCCCTCACCCACCTCCCCTCCAGCAACCCCTAGTTTGTTCCCTAGAGTTAAGAGACTCTTATGGTTTGCCTCTCTCTTTATTTTTATCCTTTTTTTCCCTTCCTGTGTTCACCTCTTTTGTTTCTTAAATCCCATATGAATGAAATCCTATGGTATTTGTCTTTCTGACTTATTTTGCTTAGCATAATACCCTCTAGTTCCATCCCCGTCATTGCAAATGGCAAGACTTCATTCTTTTTGATGGCTGAGTAATATTCCTTCGTGTGTGTGTGTGTGTGTGTGTGTGTGTGTGTGTGATTCTATATCTATTCATCAGTCGACAGAAATTTGGGTTCTTTCCATAGTTTGACTATTGTGAACACTGCTGCTATAAACATTGGGGTGCATGTGCTCCTTCAGATCACTATTTTTGTATCCTTTGGATAAACACCTAGTAGTGCAGTTGCTGGGTCACAGGGTAGTTCTATTTTTAACTCTTTGGGGAACCTCCATACTGTGTTCCAGTGGCTGCCCCAGTTTGCATCCCACAACAGTGTAAGAGGGTCCCCTTTATCTGCATCTTTGTCAACATCTGTTGTTTCCTGACTTGTTATTTTTGGCAGGCTCCCCTGAATAGCATTTTCTATAACTCAAATACCAAAATGTTCTATGTAGACACCAAAGTTCTAATTTCATTCTCAATATTTAGAAGAAGACTCCTACTTACTTTTTAAGCCTCTCAACCAGTCCCACCCCATACCACATTTTGCTGCCATTTAGCTAGAAATTTGGCCACAAGGTTCAGTAAAAGTCAGCTCAACACAATAGCTGTTTCTTTTTTCTATGTTATAGAGTTCCGTTATACCTGCTATTATTTAAAAAACTCTGAAAGTGTTTAAGCAATATCTATCTCTGACAAAATTTTTAATAGGTATATTGACATTTTGGCAGCCGTTGAGGTAAAATGGCAAGCATATGGATACAGGAATATACATACTTCGACAGCTCTTGATTTGAAAGATATTTTGCGATGTTATTAACCTCCTGCTTTCAAACAGAATTCTTTCTAAATGATCCCAGACTGACGTATTTTTGTGTATCTTTAAGTAGAAACATTCCAAAAACTTTGGAGACTACTTATTTTTTTAGTAGCCTACTTCTTTTGTGTGTGGTAAAATATACATAACATAAAATTACCATATTGACCATTTTTCAATGTACAGTACAGTGGCAGTAAGTACATTCATTTTGTTCAGTCATCCCCACTATCTCCAGAACTCTTCATTTTGCAAAACTGAAACTCTATACCCATTGAACCATAACTCCCCCATTCCCTCCTTCTTGCAACCCCTGGGAAACACCATTCTACTCTCTGTCTCTATGACTTTGACTTACATATGTATCAATAGAATCATAAATATTTGCCTCTTTGTGAGTGGCTTATTTCGTGTAGAATAATGTCCCCAAGGTTCATCTATATTTTAGCATATGTCAGAATTCCCTCCCTTTTTGAGACTGAAATATATTCCACTGTATGTGGAATCTCAACATTATTGGGAGTAGGATAGGAAAGTGTCCAACTATTATTGTAGAGCTGTCAATTCTGTCTTCAATTCTATCAATATTTGCTTTACCTATTTTGATGGTCATTACTAGGTAGGTACATGTTATAATTGCTGCACTGAAACTTTTATTAATATAGAACATCCTTCCTTGTCTACTATAAGCTTTTTCTACTTCAAGTCAATTTCATCTGCTATTAGTATAGCCACCCCTGCTCTCTTTTGATTACTATTTACATGGGACACCTTTTTTGGAACCAAATTAAATATATAATTGTTATGTATTTTAAGCCTGCTGGAGATTTATTAATTCATTGCTTTGCTAGATCTCAAAGACTGAGGAATAACTACAGATAGGCTTTAAATCTTCGGTAAATACTGAATAGCTTTTTTTAAAGCTGCTTCCTGTATTTATTTACTTTATTAGTTTTTTATAGAAGTTGCTATTAAGAAAAAGCTTCTTAAATCCTAGAGGAGCTCTCTGTTGCTACCAGCACTGAAGGGGTATCACAAGGAGATCACATGTAAGAGGTTCCAGGACAATCTTAATGAGGAGCACGGGACTTTGACAGAGCTTCTGAACCCTGAAATAATTCTAAAAGGTGTGTTCTTGGCTAAATGATCAGGGTCGGAAATGTGAACTCTGCTGACTCCATCAATAGCAGATGTACAAGAAAGCAGAGTATTTTATTTCTAAAAAGGATACGATGCTATTTATTCAAACTATCCATTAGAGAACTCTACAGATAACACTACTCCAAGCAAAACACATCTGAAAAACTACAGAATCACAGAGAAGAAGTACTGTTAGAAGGATGAACCTAATACCTTTATGTTGGGGTGTAGACGCATCAAAGTTCTCTTGCTGTATTCACTGTTGATCCCAAGAGCAAGCTCCACCTCTTTGTAAAGCATCACAAAAATTCTCACTCCCTGTTGCTGTCAAGGGGGAAAACACAGGGAGGAATGAGAGCTTCTGGAAGTCGGTGAGGATTTTCTTTCTCTTTTTCCTTCCCGCGCATCACAAACTTTCCTCTACCAACAAGTATAAGAAACTATTTAATGAGAATACAAGAAGGTGACACGCAAGTGTATTTTAAGGTACAAATATCAAAAATAAAAATCTATCTCCCTTTCATTCCTGTAACTTGTCATACCAGGAGACAGTGTCAGTAGCCGATTCATTAGAGCCAAAACGCTGAAATGGTAACCTCCTTACTGAAAGTGTCTGATGATCTTATACCTCTGAACATTTTCAAACATTTGTCACTGAGCATAGTTTTTGCTGGATTCATGTTACAAGATTAGAGTTTTTGGTTTGTTTTTATTATACTTCAATTAGTTGAAATAGTAGTGACATGAAACTCTGATGCAGTAAATTATAGTAAATATCCCCTAAATGTTTCTGGAGCAATTTAATAGAATTTTTCTTTATTAAAAACTATTAAATAGAAAAACATTTCTTTATCTTCAACAACAAATATATTGATTCATACTCTTAATCCACAATTACATCATTAATGTCTGTTTGTGAAATGACTCCTTTGGAAGTCAGTTTCTCTAACATCCAAAAATCCCTGAGTTTTAACAACAGCACAAAATTAACATCAATCTAATTTGAGACCCTGGTCTTAAAAGAAGATAGACAAGACTGTTGTGAGGGTCAAATTAAATCAGAAGAGCCTGATAAACTTTTAACATGCTATACACATAACATTTTTTATTAATATTAACTATCAAAAAGACAATGTGTAACAGCTGGTAGTATTAAAAAACCCAAACTCCTGGGGCACCTGGGTGGCTCAGTGGGTTAAGTCTCTGCCTTCGGCTCAAGTCATGATCTCAGGGTCCAGAGATCAAGCCCCACATGAGGCTCCTTGCTTATCAGGGAGTCTGCTTCTCCTTCTGCCCCTTCCCCTGCTCATGTGCTCGCTCGCTCTCTCTCTCTCTCTCTCGCTCTCAAATAAATAAATAAATAAATAAAATCTTAAAAAAAAAAAAAAAACTAATATTTTCTCCTACAGTTCTGTGTAGTGATAAGGTTTTAGCCTGTATGAATCTGCCCACACCTAAATGTCCTTCTTCCTCTCCCTGTCCAGTCACATGGTTCCCTCACTAACATACAGTTCAGAATGTGTACTCCTCCAAGAAACTCTTATCTCATTTACCCGCACGTCTTGTATGACCTTTTTACTTTTTTAGGTTTGCATCCTCAGTATTGTGCAATTTGCAACATCTGAATTTGCATCATCTATATCCAGCAGCTCTGAAGGCATTCTGACACACACTGCACACACACTGGGTAACGTACATACACTTAGGCCCTTGATAGCCTACCGATAAAGGCAAGAATTTCCCCATGATACAGTACCCTCTAAAGTATTAGAAATACAGGCATATCTAATAAAACTATAGTGACAAGTGACATATCTAATAAAACTAAAGTGACAATTTAGTTAGAATTTAAATTAACAATCCATGGTAATTAAGCACGGGCATAGTTCATAGTGGAAATCAGAGTCATTAATTTAAGAAGCCAATTGGGTTGAACACATCTAATTTATAAGAAGAACTGGTTACTTTTACAACACTATAAAAATGTGAAGTAACATAGGAGTTAATATTTTTAGGTTGCAGGGTATAAAACCAAATATATATATAGTTTCCCAATAATGATATGCCAATATTAAGAACCATTTTTGGCCCCTAAATCCTTATAAGAACACATCACTTCAAAGTATGAACATTCTGTGAAATGCGAAAAGTGTATACATTTTTGGAGGAACATATACTAAATCTATGTTCTAAGCTGCGTTAATGAAATTTGAGTACTATAAGACCCATTCTGACTCAAAAAAACAGATTGAAAATATATATGTAATCTTCTTTCTGGTTAACAGCTGAGTTTTGGAACTTGCTTATTACTGATTATAACTATGCAACTATTATTGCAACCAAGTGTAAAGTACAAATATGAGTAAAAAAATAGGAAGTGAAACAGTAAGCAAGGAATAAACTGATTAACTTCTAACAGTTTTGGCCCTCAGGGCTCTGCAATAAACCACTGATAGAGGGCTTTAAATGAAAACTAGAACATTATTTTTTTTTTCCCTTACAGTTCATATTTACTCTGCTATCTGAGTACTTTAGGATTCAGCACTAGAAACCAGTGATTAAAAAAAATGCCTCCCATTGAAAGATACAGTATAAAGTTTAAAACCCAAAATTGCAACTTAAATTATAAAATGTTACACCTGACATCTTTCATCATGGTTCATTTGTTTTAAATGGATGAAATTCTGCTTCTCAGGCTTATGCAATTACCATACTTGAAGGACAGTAGCTGCAGTTTAGAAACTGGCCTAAATCTGACAGTTTTTGATTTACCTACATAACTAATGGATTTTTGAAATAATAGAGATGTTAACACTAATGGATTACATTACTACCCTCCATCTATTAATACCTGACATCTTCTTCTATAATTTGTCTTTTCTCCTTGAAATAAATTAACTCCAAAGGATAAAATTTAAAGAAAAAAAAGGAAACAGGGTAGAGACTTTCAAGTCTTTTTAGCTTATATGCAAAGTACTAATAAGGAAGTAATTGAAGAAAACAGCTCATTTTAGGTAATTTGGTTTACAATTATTTACTGACATCCATATCATAATAAATGGTTAACTAGTGACAAGATTTCTATGATCATAAAGCAATAAATTCCTCTTCTTTTGGTCAAGGTACTACAACCCTATCATAAACTCTAAACTACAAAGGGCAAAGGAAAAATGTTTCTGGACAATGAAGGCATTTGCCAGATCACAGTAGTGCAGACTTACACAAAACATGGGAAATACTTGTGTAAAATGGAAGTCAAACTAGAACAGAAACCATGAGAGACTGTGGACTCTGAGAAACAAATGGAGGGTTTGGGGAGGGGGGGTAGGGAGTGTAAGGGGCGATGGGTGAGCCTGGTGGTGGGTATTAAGGAGGGCGCATAGTGCATGGAGCACTGGGTGTGGTGCATAAACAATGAATCTTGGAACACTGGAAAAAAAATTAAAAAAAGAAAAGAAAAGGGGACTGATATCAATTCTGTAATTTAAGAACCACACATCTGAAGCATCCAGTGTTTTACTAATGCAAAGGATTAATAAGGCAAGCAGAAAAATGGATGGCTTGTAGTGGGCTTGTGATGCCATGTTTCTGAACTCCGCTGAAGTCATGTAACCAAAAGATTAGCAGAATACACTTCACGGTGTAAACACAGAATAAACTTCGTGAAACTCGAATTTTACAAGATGAAAGTTCTGTTCACTTTTCTAATTAGTGTTGAATCAAGTAAACCAGACATAGTACTAGACACAGTAGGAATTTTTAGGAGCTTTACATGTATAAAATACATGTAATGACAATAAAAAATGAGAATTTTTTATAGTTAAAGTCAAAAGAGACTTTTTTTGAGCCAGTGTTTTCTCTAATTTATCAAGATACTGTGGTCACAATGTTTTCTAAATGCTGCCAAGTGTGTCCACTGCTTCAAGATAGCCTAACTTACACATCCCCAAGACAATCCTAATTTTATCAGGACTTCTGCAGAGAGTATAGTAGTTTGGGAAAATGAAAAGTAAAAGACAAAAAAAAAATCATACCCTCATTACTCAAATGTAAGCACAGTGAAAGAGCACAAACGCTCCTATGCCTTTTTCCTTTTTTTGAACCACTTCTTTTTGAAGCATTGTTCTCAAGGTTAAAGACACATTCTTCCCTTCCCAGACATGCCCCTCTAGCCCACCACTTTGATAAGATCCTGTTTGATTTTTCTGGGTGAAGACGTGATTATTTGTCTCATTTGACCATCCCAAACATCTTTCCCTCCTAATGATCACTAATTGCAGCTCTAGAATGTGTCTTTTGGTCTAGGACAGAAAGAAACTGCCTGACAACAAAATCCCACCTGAGGACCTAAACCCTTTTCAGTAAGTCTCTGGGTTGCTGCACTTGAAAATTCTTTTGGTGCAGATCCCATTAGCAAAATCATAGGTTCCCAGGGTTGAAATATACACACTGGATACAGGAATACAGTTGCCGTAACTATGATGCAACTTAGCTCTTGAGGCAGAGGCAGAACGTGCAGACCTGTGAGAAACCTGGGATGTTGACTTGAGCTGTAATCAGTCTGTAAGTCAAGGCTGCCTTATACTATTTTAAATTATAACACTGCTTATCAAAAGGCCAAAGAAATGGGAAAATACCAACTTGGCTATCACCAGAGAAACAAAATATTGTATTTCTTCCCTAAAAACTGCCATTATAAGTGATGATTGCCTATGTATCTGCTATGAGGCAGAGACATTGCCCCCAAATCTACACAATGAGATAGAAGGAAAAGGTCTTTATTTAACTATTTCTCCCCCCAAATCTACAAAATGAGATAGAAGGAAAAAGTCTTTATTTTAATCAGCCTTGCGGACCTCCAGGACCCATTAATGTAAGAATAAATGTTATTTCAACACAGTACTTTGTGAAGGTAGTGGGTTTCAGAAACTAAATTATTTATGTGAAACAGTGTTTACAAATAGGAAATGTCAATTTAGAATGATCAGGGAGGTAAAAATTTATGACCAAAATAATATGGTGTAGCTAGATTAAGGAAGAGCGATTCTGCCAAGTGAACCATAGGAAATTTGTATTTAACAATATTACTATTTCCGCAGGAACTTTTTAAAAATCATTATATACAATTTTAAAATTTCAAGTTTCATGAAGCAGATGAAATTGAAAGGAAGCACCGTTCTCATGCAATAATATTTACTTGGCCACAGTGTTCACCTAGGACCTCTCCAGGGTTCGTGGGCCATAAAAAGCGAAGACAATCCAGGCTAGTGATAGAAAAGTAAAGTGGCTAGTAGCCTAAGGAGAAAGCAAACACAGGAGAGCTAACATGACATAGAGGGCCAGGCCTGCAGTATCTACTTCCTGAGCCCTGCTGGGGCATTTACTAGCTTTCTGGAGTTACTCAGATGTCCCCTAGGCACCTCACACTCAAGTCACCTAGAATGTAGCTCCTTGGGCCTGAGTTCTCCCCACTTTCTCCCCCTGCCAGATTCACCTTCCTCATACACCACCTTGATCAGATCATTCCTCCTCTACCAGGCTCCATTCCCCAATAGTTCCCCACTTTCTTCCATAAAGTCCAAACCACTGTCGTGGCTCACAAGCCTCTACATCTGGCTGCAACTGCCTTTCCCACTTGATCCCGCCACCCCACCTAAGCTAACACTCAGCTATAATCAACCTTGTCACTCCACTGTCGTTGACAAAGCTTTCAGACTCCCTGTCCCCAGAATGTTTCCTCACCACATTTTCTACACCTAGAAACTTCCTCCTGTCATTTCAAACTTTTTTCGCCCACTCTAAATGCCCTAAATGCCTCATATTGTGAGGGGCTTCCCAGTTAGAGCTACCCAGTGGTCTCCCTCCTGCCTTTGAATCTTGGCACTGCCTCTGTACCCACTTGACTCTTGTGTAGATAGAGTTTTAAGCCCTCTCCAGTCAGGAATCATGTCTTTTATTTATATACATCCCCATATGATAACCCAAGTGCCCTGCACATAGTAGACACTCAGCAAATACATGTTGATTGAAACCTACAGCGGTGAAGTGTTTCATAGGTACCTTGAAAAGAGGATTTACTAGTATGGTTGACTATTGGTAGGCAAGGCTGGAACAACTGAACTAAAATGGGATCTTGAGGACGCATGGGAAAGATGCCATTTCACACAGAGAAACATGGAGAAAGTTATAGCCCGTTCCATATATAGAAGTAAGTTTGGTAAGGCTAGGACTGAACCAAGTCTTTCAGCAAGCCCTCCAAGGGCAGGGATGGAGTCCTATTCACACATATGCCACCTTTAGTAATTAATGTAGAACCTGGCTCATAGGAGACACTCAGTAACTATATGCAACATTATTTAAGGGATATGCAAATAATGCTTTTCAGGACCAGAATTTCCAATCTTGTGACCGGAATGCTATTGAGACAATAAATTACACTTGCCAGAAAAATGATGTTGTTTAGCAGTACACGCGTCTGAAATAAAGCTGCTTTTTCCACCAATATTTGCAGTGAGGTCTTACTGTATTTATGGATGCCCTCAGAAATCTTGAAGCAAAGGCCCAGGGAAAGGACACTGAAAGAAGGGAGATGGTGAGTGGGGAAAGGAATAGGGGAATTTGTGGAATGGAAAAGAAGAAATGGGTCATGGTTCTAAGAGAAACAGAAAAATGCTATCCCCTATTACCCAGGATCTACAAATCATGCTAGCATGTTTAATGATAGAATAAAAGAGATTAAGACGATATAAAAAAACAGTAACAAGTCCAGCACTTCCTAATTTGGACATGACTAATAATAAATCCAGATCTAGGGGTGCCTGGGTGGCTCAGTGGGTTAAAGCCTCTGCCTTCGGTTCAGGTCATGATCCCAGGATCCTGGGATCGAGCCCCGCATTGGGCTCTCTGCTCAGCGGGGAGCCTGCTTCCCTTCCTCTCTCTCTCTGCCTACTTGTGATCTCTGTCTGTCAAATAAATAAATAAAATCTTTAAAAAAAATAAATACAGACCTATTCTAATTCAACTTTGTTTAACAGGGTTGGGAGACAACTGCATAATAACAAGCATTAGAAATATGGATGTAAAGTAGCTATTTGTGAGCTTATACTGCTTCAGTTACTGACTTTTTAGACCAAAAACAATACACTCAGTGTTCACCCAGAATCTACACAGTCAACTGGAGAGGAAATAATTTCCCATTTTTACCACGAACTGTTCCCAAGCTGGGACCAAAGCAACAACCAATTCTTAATGTCCTTCCTCTTCGATGCTCTTCTACATTAGCTTGGCCCCATCTGACTGAAATAATTCTCTTCATGACTTTATCTTTTGCTCAAATGGCAAAATAATGAATAGAATAAAATGCTGCATTTCATTTCACCCTTTATTATTCAATAATAAAACCCTGTTACAGGGGTTCTTTTTGCCTATAAAATTAACTGCCCATAACTGATGAAAAATCAGAAATTAGAGTTCCTAATATAATTCATGCTGTGAATTAGGCTAAAATATTTATGTAGTCTAGAGTAACAGGGAAAAACCAGAATGAAAAAAACTTGAAAATAAGTATTCTACTTTGGTCAAACTCTAAAGAAAAATGTTGTCCTTATGTGTGAAGGGCTTTGGAAAAGAAAGACATTTCAGAGACAACAAACATTTTAAAAATTACATCGGCATATGTTTAGAATACGCACTGCTTTTCGTTTGAGAATGCAGTCCAACCTCCAACGATTTCCTTCAACCACCGGGCGTTTCAGGAAGATTTCTGGACTCAACCTGAAACCGCAAAAGCAAGAGTTTAAGAACCTAAAACAAAAAATAAAGTTCCGATTGTGTCGTAGAAAACAAAGGCAATTAGCCCAAATGCCATCACCCACCTCCAGGGTGGTGGGTCATTCAAAGTTCTGCTATGAGTTCACATATAACTTCACCTGGGAACAAGAGCCATGAGCCATAAAAAAGGGGAAAAAAAAAAGCCTTCTGGCTTTCTCTCATGTACAGATACATAACATATGTGGATACTGCTGACGGCCTGGCCAACAGCCATTCTCCAGCTTCTTTCTTCAGTTAGAACCCCAACCTAACTCCTACTCTACCCTCTGAATATTCTACAAGACTTGCTTCCCCAGACTCCTGTGGGCCCAGAGCACGATGTGACCCAATCCTGGACAATAAGATATACTAGAAGGCACATGTGGGATTAATGGGCAAGTATTTCCTCTTTGATTTCTGCCACACACACACACACACACACACACACACACCAGGGAAAGTAGCAGTAGGACAGATGTTGCATGCGGATCTGATTTTTACATCATATCCAATATGGACAGCCATATTGAAATTCCAAGGGGAAGACCAGAACTCTGAAATCACTAGACCATTTCACCAACTTCAGGACTGCCTAACTTTGGCTTTCTTACTAAATGAGACAAATAAATTCTCACTCTTGAAGCCACACTTGGTTGAGCATTCTGTTCATCCAAGCCAAGAGTATTCTAACTGACAAACATAAACCCTGACTTCTTATACCAGCAAGTGGTGTCCACAGGACCCCAGAGCTTTCTGAGCCGGGAAGAAGGCAGGTTTGCTGATAGAGATATTCACAATCTAAGAATGAATCCCTGGGCTCTTCTCTTTAGTGCCATAGGCAGCTAAGAGTACAGTACAGTCTTTTTTTCCCCTTTGGGGTTGAGCTCTAAAATCAGTATCTGAGTTAAACCTGTATGTGATATAACTCCTCTATAACGAGGAAAAACAAACAAACAAAATGAAAAACAAAGAAAACTGTATGGCATCTGAGTGGCTGAGCTGGTTAAGCGGCCGACTTGATTTCAGCTCAGGTCATGATCTCAGGGTTGTGAGATCCAGCCCTGCCTCTCAGTGCTCAGCGGGGAGTCTTCTTGAGATTCTCTCTCTATCTCTCTCTCTGCCCCTGCTTCCTGTGCGCTCTCTCTCTAAAATAAATAAATCTTAAAAAAAAAAAAAAAAAGGAAGAAAGAAAGACAAGAAAACCTTATCTGCTGAAATGCCAGACTTAGAAGAGCAAGAGTAGACTGTATGAGGATCAAAACCTGTAGAATTCTGGACTGGATACTGCCTTGCTAGGGAGTCCTCCAAGCACGTCAGACCAGCAGGGTTTCAAAGAGCTAAAGAAATTTTCAAAATCTTTTCATGCTCTATTTCATTCCATTAAAGAAAAAACCACAAAGATAAAGGACCTAAAGGAAACACATACTGGAGAACATAAATAAGGATACGGGCAAATAGTGAGGTGTATGCAGTATAAATACTTACATATTTAGAGTACAAAAGTGACACATAGGTAATCTATGTCCAAACCAAGAAACAAAAATGCAGCAACTGATAACCAAGGATCGAAAATGAATTAAAAAGACGTCTGTTTTAGGTAGAAAAAATGCATTGCTGTACAACACAACATGCGTTCACTGAAGGTGAGAGATATCCGATAATATATAGATACTTGCAATTTTTTAAAGATTTATTTATTTGAGAGAGAGAGAGTGCTGTAGAAGGGGGCGGGGCAACAGGAGAGGGAAAGAATCCTCTAGCAGACCCCCCACTGTGTGCAGAGCCCCACACGGGGCTTGATTTCAACCCTGAGATCATGACCTGAGCCGAAATAAAAAGTCGGACCCTCAAATGACTGAGTCACCCAGGTGCCCCTTATAACTTTCTGATGTACACATTAATTGTAAAGTCAGAAATCTTCCATTTGGGGGGCAATTTTAATGCTATACTGGGCAATTAATTCTTTATCATTATTTAATCTATGAGGACTGTGTACACTGTGTGAGGAATGTCCTATTAGATACTTTGGAGTATCTTAAGATAACTCTCAAGGAACCCTCAGTTTTAAGGATAATGCATAAAAAGGTAAAACACCAAAATTCATGCTTTAAACCAAGTATAAACAATGGTCTCACTGGCAAAAAGAAAGTAGCTATTAGAGTTATGACTCACGAGCATCGTATCAGGATCTTCACTAAGCAACTATTAGATAAGCGAAGTTCCAAAGAACATGTGTATAATAACCACATGTCATTGACTCTAGGACACTAATAATTGTGAGATGCATCCTTACCATTTGTACCACTGAGAAAGAAAAAAGTATGACAAGTATAGATGTGAGATGAACATGAGTGTAAGATGCATCCTGATTTCAGAGATGTGAACATGTACTTCTACACCAATGTTCCTCTTAGAAGATTTTATAGGGGGGTGCCCAGATGGCGCAACTGGTTAAGTGTCTGCCTTCGGCTCAGGTCATGATCCCAGGTTCCTTGGATCGAGCCCCGCATTGGGCTCTCTGCTCCGCGGGAAGCCTGCTTCTCCTTCACCCACTCCCCCTGCTTGTGTTCCCTCTCTCACTGTGTGTCTCTCTGTCAAATAAATACATAAAATCTTAAAAAAAGAAAAAAGTAGATTTTATAGCTTCCAATGCTTCTATCAGAAAGACCGTGTTTAAAACCAGGGATCAGAGCATCCATCTTAAGAATAAGAAAAGAGAGGGGCATCTGGCTGGCTCATTTGGAAGAGCATGTGATTCTTGATCTCAGGGTCACAAGTTCCAGCCCCACACAGGGTGGAGCAATTACTAAAAAAAATTAAAAATTAAATTAAAAAAAAAAAGGAAACAAATTAAACCTGAAGAAGGAAGAGAATAATAGACAAGTGTAGAAATCAATGGAGTCTAAAACAGAAAAATATGGAAAACTCAATGAAACTGGGACAGCTGGGTGGCTCAGTCCATTAAGTGTCTGCCTTCAGCTCAGGTCATGATTCCAGGGTCCTGGGATCCAGCCCCAAGATAGGCTCCCTGCTCAGCAGGTATCTGCTTCTCCCCCTCCCTCTGACCCCACTCTTGTGCTCTCACGCTCTCTCTCTCTCACTCACTCTCTCAAACAAATAAAATCTTAAAAAAAAAAACCAACAGTGAAACTAAAATCTAGTTTTTTGAAAAGAGTAATAAGACTGAGAACAAACTTCTAGCTAGATTAAAAAAAGAAAAAAGGGGGGCGCCTGGGTGGCTCAGTGGGTTAAGCCACTGCCTTCGGCTCAGGTCATGATCTCAGGGTCCTGGGATCGAGCCCCGCATCGGGCTCTCTGCTCAGCAGGGAGTCTGCTTCCTCCTCTCTCTCTGTCTGCCTCTCTGCCTGCTTGTGATCTTTCTGTCAAATAAATAAAAAATCTTTAAAAAAAAAAAAAAAGAAAAAAGGGACGTTCACAATTTTCGATTCTTCATGTAAATGGAATCATGTAGTATTTGTTCCTCTCTGTCTTGCTTATTTCACTTAGTATAATGTGCTACAGGTTCATCCACATTATTGCAAAAGGCAGGTTTTCTTCTTTCTTAAGGCTGAACAATATTCCAGTGAATATAAATATGACACTTTCTTTATCTATTGTCCCTCGAAGGACGTTTAAGTTGCTTCCATGTCTTGGCTATGTTGAATAATGCTGCAATAAACCCAACAATGGGGACGCCTGGGTGGCTCAGTTGGTTAAGCAGCTGCCTTCGGCTCGGGTCATGATCCCAGCATCCTGGGATCGAGTCCCCACATCGGGCTCCTTGCTCAGCGGGGAGCCTGCTTCTCCCTCTGCCTCTGCCTGCCATTCTGTCTGCCTGTGCTCGCTCTCTCCAACTCTCTCTCTCTGATAAATAAATAAAATCTTAAAAAAAAAAAAATAAACCCAACAATGCATTTATTTCTTCAAGATCTTGATTCAGTTCCTTTGATTCTATGTCCAGAAGTGGGATTGCTGGGTCATATGGCAATTTTATTTTTCATGTTTTGAGAACCTCCCTCCTATTCTCCACTGTGGCTGCACCAGTGTATATTCCCACAACAAGGGTTGCATCTACACTCTGCAATTAAGTATTTATCATCCTTTATTCAACCTACAAGCACGGTGTACCCTGTATGCAGAGCAGTCTATTAGGTATTTTGGAGGATCTTAAAATAGCTCTCAAGAGGTCTTCAATTTTAAGAATAATGCATTAAAAAGATAAAAGACCAATATTCGTAAGTGGTGGTTACCAAGGCCTGGGAAGAGGAGGAAATAAGGTCTTGGTCAAAGGGTACAAAGTTCCAGTTAGGTGAAGATAAATAAGCCCTAGAAATCCACTGGAGAGCACAGTGCCCATACTTAACAATGCTATATGGCAAACTTAAATATTTGCTAAAGGGCAGATCTTAAGTGTTCTTATTACAAAAACTAAAAACAAATAAAGAAGATGGGAGGAAACTTTTGGAGGTGATGGATAGGTTTATGGCACTGATTATGGTGACAGTTTTACAGGTGGATGCTTATCTCCAAATTCATAAAGTTGTATATGTTAAATATGTACAGCTCTTTTGTCTGGCAAGCATACATCAATAAAGTATATGGTTTTAAAAAAGGTGACTAAACACCTGGACATTGAAAATATATCATATATTCACAGATGGAGAAATATGCAATTTTTATATATGCTATTATATGTCAGGTTTTTATAATAAGTGCATGCATATATACAAGGATTGGAAGATTAAAAAATAAAAATTTTGTTGACTTAAAGAAAAAGGAAAAGCATAAGTTACTGATATTAAAAAATGAATGAAAGACAAAAAAATCACTACAGGGCCTGCAGACATTAAAATGATATTAAATAGATAACAAGTAAATATTAGAAATAATCTTATAAGAATATGATAGTTTCGATAAAATGGACAATATCCTTGAAAGAAATGAGCTACCAAGACGATAGTAAAAGAAACTGAAACTTTAGTCCTATGTCTATTAAAAATTGAATTCAGAATTTGAAAAACACCACAACTTATAAGAAGGATAACAAATGATGACAGAGTGAGGTTATCCTAAGAATGCAAGGTTGCTTTAAAAGTTGAAAAATCAATCAATACAATTCACCACATTAACAGAAAAACAACAACAACAACAACAACAACAAATGATCAATTCAATGGATGCAGAAAAAGTTTTGACAAAATTCAATACAATTCATAACAAAACTTCTCAAATCATAGGTATAGGCAGAAAGGAATTTCCTCAACATAATGAAAGGCACCTACAAGAAATCTAACTAAAGGGGCGCCTGGGTGGCTCAGTGGGTTAGGCCTCTGCCTTCTGCTCAGGTCATGATCCCAGGATCCCAGCACATCAGGCTCTCTGATCAACGAGGAGCCTGCTTCCCCCTCTGTCTCTGCCTGCTTCTCTGCCTACTTGTGATCTCTCTCTGTGTCAAATAAATAAATAAAATCTTAAAAAAAAAAAGAGGTAACCTAACTAAAGTGTAATACAACAAAGTGAATGCTGAAAACATGAGATTTCTCCCAACACTGAGAACAGGGCACAGACATCCATTCTCATCACTGCTGTTCAGCACTTTACTGATGGTCCAGCCAAAACAATAAGACAATAACATAAAATAGAAGGTATACAGATTAGGAAGGGAAAAGCAAAACTGTCATTATTCACACATCACACGATCATCTATGGAGAAAACTCGAAGTCATCTACAATGAAGCTACTAGTACTAATAAGTGAACTAAGCAAAGTTGCAGTATGTAAGCTCAATATTAAAAAATCAGTTGTATTTCTATACAGCAGCAGTGAAAAATCAGAACATAAAGTTTTTAAAAATACCATTTACAGTAACATTAAAAAAATATTATGTGATAAATAACAAAACGTAGGCAAGACCTATACAGTAGCACTCCCTTATCTGTGGGACATGCATTCCAAGACCCTTAGTGGATGCCTGAAACTACAGATAGTACCAAACCTTGTATGACTATCTTACATATACTCTGTTTTCCCCCATACACATATTCCAATGATAAAGTTTAATTTACAAATTAGGGACAGTAGGAGATAAACAATACTAATAAAATAGAGCAACTATAATAATAAGTGTAATAAAACTGTAATAAAAAATAAAATTATAAATAAAACTGTAATTGATTTTAGGTGAATGTGGTCTCTCTCTCCCAAAATGTCTTATTATACCGTAGTCGCCCTTCTTCTTGTGATAATGGGAGATGATAAAATGCCTACAGGATAAGATAAAGTGAGATGAATGATGTAGGCATTGTGATGTAGCTTTAGGCAGACTACTACTCACCCTCTGACAACGGGTCAGAAGGAGGATTGTCTGCTTCCAGACTGCGGTTGACCTCAGCTAACTGACATTGCAGAAAGCAAAACCATACATGAAGTGGGACTGTTGTGTATGTAAAGTATAAAACATTGTTGAAAAAAATCAAGTAAGATCTAAATAAATGGAGAGACATATGGTGTTCATGAATTCAGGAAGAACACATGTACCATCTAACCAACGGGGACTTTATCAATTTTCCCCCATCTGAATCATCAGCCTGAAGGGAGAACCTAGCAACAGGCACTGGCACAGGTAGAGAGAACTCAGGTAGAACTCCTCTGCTTCAGGCTTGAGAAGAAAGAATGGTATCTTCTGGCAGTAATGGGGTGGCAGCAAGGAGCTCACAGGCACCAGAAACACTGAGTGATTGGAACTTTGATCTCCCAACTAGAAGAGCTGTGGTTCCGAGAGGACACTGTAAATATTTATTGCTTGGCTCTGGACACAAACATCATTGCAGAAAGCACATTGCAGAGTGGGGAAAATAAAGCACCACATTTCTAGTTAAAGGACAAAAAACAAAACAAAACAAAAAAACTACACGAAACCCAAAAGTAGTGGAGAGATCATGGAGAAAGCAGAGCTCAGGAAAGCAACCCTATAAAGTTGTTTATGAACTTCTAGCTCACTCCCATGCTGCCCTTGCATGGATTTGATCCTAAACATTGTATCAAAGTTTGAGAACTGATCTAAGGATTAGACTATTGCCAAGGGATGAAAAATCATTCACCATACAAATGGAAGTGAAAACAAACAAACAAACAAAATAAGCCAGAGTAGCAGTCCTTATATCAGACAAAATAGACTTTAAAATAAAGACTACAGTAAGGAACAAAGAAGGGCAATACATAACAATAAAGGGATCACCAGTTTGAATCAGTAATCAAAAAACTACTAAGAAATGAACATCCAGGACTAGAAGGATTCACAAGTAAACTTTACCAAACATTAAAAAAAGACGTAATATCCCTGCTTCCCTCTCTCTTTCTCTCTGCCTACCTCTCCATCTACTTGTGATCTCTGTCAAATAAATAAATTTAAAAAAAAATCTTAAAAAAAAAAGACATAATATCTATTCTCTTCAAACTATTCCCAAAAATAGAAGAGGAAGGAAAGCTTTCAAATATATTCTATGAGGCCAGGATTATCCTGATACCAAAACCAGACAAAAGACACCACTAAAAAAGAGAACTGGAAGCCAACATCCCTAAAGAAGAGAGATGCAAAACTCCTCAACAAAATATTAATAAACCAAATCTAACAATACATTACAAAAAATCATTTGCCATAATGACTTATTCCAAGGATGCAAGGATGGATCAATATTTGCAATCAATTATCATTATACACCACATTAACAAGAGAAGAGATAAAAACCATATGGTCATTTCAACAGATGCAGGAAAGCATCTGACAAGATTCAATATTAATTCTTGATAAAAACTGTCAACAAAGTAGGTTTAGATGGAACACACCTCAACATAATAAAGGCCATCTATGAAAAACCCACAACTAACATCAAACTCAATGGCAAAAAACTGAGAGCTTTTCCTTTAAGATCAGGAACAACATAAATATGTCTCCTCTCACTACTTTTATTAAACATAGACTGGAACTCCTAGCCACAGCAATCAGACAAGAAAACAAAATAGAAGGCAAAAAAATCCGTAAAATATTCACTACTTGCTGATGACAAGATACTATAAATAGAAAACCCTACAGACTCCATTAAAAAACTAGTAGAACTGATAAAACGAATTCCATCAAGTCACAGCATACAAAATCAATGTACAGAAATCTGGTGCATTTCTATACACTAATAACGAAGCAGTAGAAAGAGAAATTAAGAAAACAATTCCATTTACAACTGCACCAAAAATAATAAAACACCGAGGAATAAATTTAATCAAAGAGGTGAAAGAGGGGCACCTGGGTGGCTCAGTGGGTTAAGCCGCTGCCTTCGGCTCAGGTCATGATCTCAGGGTCCTAGGATCCCACATCGGGCTCTCTGCTCAGCAGGGAGCCTGCTTCCCCCTCTCTCTCTGCCTGCCTCTCTGCCTACTTGTGATCTCTCTCTGTCAAATAAATAAATAGAATCTTAAAAAAAAAAAAGAGGTGAAAGATTTGTACTCTGAAAACTATTAAACATCAGTAAGAAAAATTCCAAAATGACACAAAGAAATGGAAATACATACCATACTCATGGATTGGAAGATCAAATATTGTTAAAAAGTCTACAGTACCCTAAGATTTAATGTAACGTGTCAAAATATCATCAGCATTTTTCACAGAGCTAGAATAAACAATCCTAAAATTTGTATGGAACCACAAAAGACCCCAAATAGCTAAAGCAACACTGAAAAGGGAAAACAAAACCAGAAATATCACAATTCCCAACCTCAAGTTATAAAGCTGTAGTAATCAAAACAGTATGGTACTGGCACAAAAACAGACACATAGATCAAGAGAAGACGACCCAGAAATAAACCCAGAATTTTATGGTCAATTAATATCTGACAAAGCAGAAAAGAATATGCAATGGGAAAAAGACAGTCTCTTTAACAAATTGTGTTGGGAAAAGTGGGCAACTACATGCTAAAGAATGAAACTGGACCACTTTCTTACACCAAAAACAAAAACAAAAACAAAAAAACCCAACAACCTCAAAATGGATTAAAGACCTAAATGTGAGACCCAAAACCATAAAAATCATAGAAGAGAACACAGGTAGTAAATTCTTTAACATTGGCCCTAGCAACATTTTTCTAGATAGGTCTCCTGAGGCAAGGGAAATAAAAACAAAACAAAAAAAAACCTATTGTGACTACCTCAAAATAAAAAGTTTCTGCAACTGGTCTTAATCCACACCAGCAGGTGGAGCTGCAGTTACAGTTAACAGCAGCTCCCCACCGAGGCTCTGCAGGAAGGCAGGTGTTTGTATTTCATACTGATGCACCTAATCCAGAGCTCCTTACAGGTACAGACACAGCAGGTGTAACAGTTGTGCTAATTACATGTACCTATTAAGACTGAGAACTTCCAGTTAGCTATTACGTAAATAATGAATAAACCAAGACAGAATGAAGGGAAAATCTGCCAGTAAAACCAGACTAAAGAGTATTTTGGGCCAAAGGAAGATTTTGGTACCTAATCCTTGAGTCACAAGATTTCACATTATTTGGGAAGATAAAACAGAAAAACTGGAAGATGTAGAGAGAAGTAATCCAAATCTACAATCACTTCTTTCAACAGATGCATTACCTTCAGCATCAAAGGGATGGTCCATGTCGGAAAATTCACTAAAGGGCATTTTAGAATCCCATACGATCTCCATGTGACGACCTGCCTTCCTTTTTGTACAAATTAAGCTATTAAAATACACACAGCTGTTTCCCTGAAATTCCATAAGAACACAGTCAAGACACAATAAAGAATTTCTTTTAAAAAAATCCTATTGAAAGTTTATAAAAAAAAACAGTATTTGGGTAAATTGTGAAATGTAAACACAACTATTTTTAAGTAAGAAACAATCAAAACAAAACAAAAACCCTAAAAGGCAACCTACTGAATGGGAGAAGATATTTACATATGACATATCTGATGATAAGCGTTTATTTAAAGTATATAAAGAACTGATATAACTCGATACCCATAAAGCTAATAATCTGATTTTAAAATGGGCAGAAGACATGAGCAGACATTTCTCCAAAGAAGACACACAAATGACCAACAGACACATGAAAAGATGTTCATCATCATTCAACATCAGGGAAATGCAAATCAAAACTATAATGAGATATTACCTCACACTGGTCAAAATGGCTAAAATAAAAAGCCCAAGAGATAACAAGTGTTAGCAAGGATTTGGAGAAACAGAAACCCTCGAGCACTGTTGTTGGGAATGCAAACTGGTATAGACACGGTGGAAAACAGAACGGAAATTTCTCAAAAACTTAAAAATATAACTATCCTACAATCTAGTAATCACAGTACTGGGTATTTCCCAAAGAATACAAAAATACTAACTCAAACAGATCCATGCACTCCCATGTTTATAACAGCATAATTTACAACAGACAAATTATGGAAGCATTCCAAGTGTCCATTGATAGATAAATAGGTAAAGGAGTGGTGTGTGTTTGTGTGTATATTATTCAGCTGTAAAAAAGAATGAAATCTTGCCATTGGCAACAACATGGATGGAGCTACAGAGTATAATCCTAAGTGAAATAAGTCAGTCAGAGAAAGCCAACTATCATAATTTGAATTATCACTCATAATTTGAATATAAAAAACGAAACAGACTAACAAGGGGAAAAAAGGAGAGAAACCAAGAAACAGACTGTTTTTTTTTTTGTTTTTTTTTTAAGGAAAGGGAACTTTTTTTCTTTCTTTCTTTTTTTTTTTTTATTTAAGAGAGATGGGGGAGAAGCAGAGGGAGAGGAAGAGAAAAAGAATCTCAAGCAGGCTCCATGCCCAGTGCAGAGCCTGATTCAGGGATCTATCTCATAACCCTGAGACCATGACCTGAACTGAAATCAAGAGTCAGACACTCCAGTGACTAAGCTCCCCAGGTGCCTCCCAAGAAACAGTCTCCTAACTAAAACAGAGAAAAAACGAACTGATGGTCCCCAGGAGGGGAATGGGTAAACGGGTGTCAGGGATTCAAGAGCACAGAGTAATGCAGAGATTAAAGCCATTTTCACCTGAAACTAACAAAACACTGTTAACTACACTGGAATTAAAATTAACGATTTTTTTAAAAATGAAAAGTCTCTTTTTAAAAATTATTTAGTTTTACTGCTCCTGTCTATTTCTGACACAGTTAACACACCGGCTGGGCACAGAGGCTGTGGCGGAGGACCCCACCTGCACCCCCAGCCCTGACGGGCAGGATAAAGAGGCAACTGTGGCGAGCATCAGCACGCTTGCTGCCTACCTGCCGGCTGCCCACTGGTAATCAGAGCTGCCCAAGCAAGAGGAGATTTGAGCTGAGCCACTGGATCTGCCCTAAGAGCCATTAGCAATTTGATAATGGAGCTTGTAGCCACATGTCGGTGTTGGACCTCATTTTTGGACATATTCCCGTGAATGCTGGATAGTTGATTCAGAGGGGACTTGAAATAGTACCAAGCACAGAGAAGGCATAAAACGATTGTTCCTCTGGTCAATCCACGTAAACCATGTAAACCAGTGACGAATGCTCTCCCTCGTCTTTGTATAGAAACAACCTGTTAGGACACCTTCAACATCCAACTGGAATTTACTCTTCACTTTAGTTTTCAGACAGTCTGGGCTGTTGAATGGGTCATTATCTCTTCTATACCTTGACGGC
This sequence comes from Mustela lutreola, assembly GCF_030435805.1. Taxonomy (NCBI): domain Eukaryota; kingdom Metazoa; phylum Chordata; class Mammalia; order Carnivora; family Mustelidae; genus Mustela; species Mustela lutreola. Next base: position 129,121,610 of record NC_081291.1, on the reverse strand, counting down.
CTACCTCAGGATTTACCTCTTCAGAACATTTCTCCAAGCCAAATCTACCCAAATCTGATTACTAATTTATCTAGTACCTCAAAACAGGTCAGTCTGTACTTAGAGAATTTCAGATCTAAGAGGAACTGCAGGGGTGCCTGGGTGGCTCAGTCAGTTAAGCATCTGCCTTCGGCTCAAGTCATAATCCCACGGTCCTGGGATCGAACCCCATATTGGGCTTTGCACTCAGTGGGGGCGGCAGCTTGTCTCTTTGCCCGTTTCCCCATTCGTGTACACACACACACAAACACACACACACTCTCTCTCTCACTCTGTCAAATAAATAAATAAAATCTTTAAAAAATAAATACATTAAAGGAACTTCAGACACCATGTCTTGCGGCCGGCCCTCTCTGAAAGGCAGCTCTGGGATCCAGGGGTTCTAGAGCAGACACACCTGGGTCCCAGCCAGCACTGGCTCCTGTCAGCTGCCTGACTGGGGGCAGTTTCCTCACCCACCTCCTGAGCCTCACTCTTCACAACTATAACACAGCCTCTGGCCCTTGTAAGAATTTAACAAATCATAGCTGTTACCATCAATGTTACTTTGTGCGGTAGAAACCACTTGCCCTATGGCTGTAAGAGCTGGGTCCCTAAGGTGTTCAGAGCAAAGGCCCTCACCATTTCTCTCCTGCACTACAACAATAGCTTGCCAAGTGGGCTCTACAACCAGGGATTAATTCCTCTTCTACACTATTACCAGAATGTTCCCTTTTAGAAAACAAATCTGATTGAAATCCCCATGCTTAAAAATGGTCAGTGGTTCCCAGTGACCACAGTAGAAAGTGTAAACTGCTTAGCAGCTCCCCCGCTGCCCTTCACGGTCTGCCCCTGGCCCCTTCAGGGCCATCTCCACCTGCCATCCCCAGGGATGTTGTGCTTCAGCTCTCCACAACCTCAACCCTCCTCCCAAGTTGCTGTGCCCTCTCACACTTCTGTGCCTAGGTCCCGGCTACCCCTCTGCCAAAAGCATTCACCTGTCTTCATCTGGCCAACTCCATCACCAAGCCCCAGGCCAGCCTTCACTTTCTAGAAGCTTCCATGGCTCCAGCTCCGTAGGCTCCGGCATTGCCCCGCCTCTGGGCTCCTCCTTCCTCACAGCCTTCCACTATCTTCATCCTCATCACTCACTTCTCCCCAGTCTGTGATTTTCCCTCTGACTTCCTGACTCTCTTGTTCTGGGGGAGGAGCTGCTTCTCAGGCATCTTCATACACACAGGGCCCCCGTTCAGCACCTGTCCCAGGGTGAGCACTCGCTAAAGAGCTCTGGAATGAAGGACTAAGTGAACAAGTGAGTGGATGGGTGATTAAATGAATTAAAGAACTAGAAGCTTCCAGGTTGTTTCTCATTTCACTATATCCACCTTATCCACCTTTGTTTGCACACTAATTATTTAATAAATTTATTAGTACAGTTTTCACTTAAGCATAGGATATCTCTTGAATTAGATTAGAAGCTTTTTTTTTTTTTTAAAGATTTTATTTATTTATTTGACAGACATAGATCACAAGTAGCAGAGAGATAGGCAGAGAGAGAGAGAGGAAGGGAAGCAGGCTCCCTGCTGAGTGGAGAGCCCAACGCGGGGCTTGATCCCTGGACCCCGAGATCATGACCTGAGCCGAAGGCAGAGGCTTCAACCCACTGAGCCACCCAGGCACCCCAGATTAGAAGCTTCTAAAGGACAAGTTCGTCGTCCAAACTATACTCAATATACCAATACAGGACATGCCAGTTTTGGTTAAGTTTCTGAATGCTCTCTTTTGTAATATACCTGCATGGCAAGAATTTTCTTCAGTTCTTACAAGGGAAGTTACAATGAAGGCTTCATTTCAAAGGGAGTGTGGTAATAAGATGTTTTTCCTAAACAGTCATAGAAAAGGAATAACCTGGTTTATTTTCTTTCCAATAGCAGAAAACAGGTTCCTTCTCTTTAGATGTTTAAATAGAAACCTGTATTTTCGTGTTCAGAACCTTCAAAAGAGATAATTTCTTGCATAAAACATGAAAACATGGGCTCAATGGAAAAATATCTTCAGTCTCTCTCGTGTCTTCATCAAACTTTCCAAAATATTATCTAAAGAAATATAGTACTACGTTAAGCTTAAATTTATTCTCATAAGTGTTTATAAAGTATTCAACCAAAGAAATAGCTCCTAAGTATGAAACTTATTTTTATTCCTGATAACTGAGTGCAGAGACAAATGTGACAATAAAAGCCTACATTTACTCCTCCATACACATGAGAATAAACAGGTTCACAAGCATGTTGACCATCGCACACCTTGTCTATCGACCCTAGATCAACTGTTCTCAACCAAGAAGGACTCTGCCCTCCAGGGGACATTTGGCAATGTAAGAAGACATGACCGTAACCAGGAACTTGCTACTGGCCCCTAGTAGAGAGCCAAACATGCTGATGGTGCTAAACCTTCCACAACACACAGAACAACCTCCCATAATAAAGAATTATCTGGCTGAGGGGCGCCCGGGTGGCTCCGTCAGTGAAGCAGCTGACTTCGGCTCAGATCATGATCCCAGGATCCTGGGATCGAGCCCCACACCAGGCTCCTTGCTCACAGGGGAGCCTGTTTCTCCCTCTCCCTCTCTGTGTGCGCGTTCTCTTCCTCTCTCTCTCTCTCTTTCTCTCTCTCTCTCTGTGTCTCAAATAAATAAATATATAAAATCTTAAAAAAAAAATTTGTCTGGCTCAAAATGCCAATAGTGCCAAGACTGGGAAAGCATGCTCTACCAGGACAGATTTCCATATCACTAAGGCAAAATAGTAGAAGAGGATGAGTTCATATTCCTAATTACTCTCCCCTTTCCCCAAACTGCAGAATTAGGAGGAAATAAACTATGATATTGTCACAGTTTATACATGAGATAGCATTTGAAAGGAAACAAGATAGGGAAAAATAAGGAGCATTTCAGCGACTGAATTCTTAGAATTTTAGACACGTTCATTTCTCCGGTAGTCAATTTTGGCATCTGCAACTGGTTTTAATTGTCCAGGCAGATGGGTAAGTGGAACTAAAGTCAGCCTATAAAAACTACACCAAGGGACACCTGGGTGGCTCAGTTGGTTAAGCCGCTGCCTTCCGCTCAGATCATGATCCCGGTGTCCTGGGATCGAGTCCCACATGGGGCTCCTTGCTCGGTGGGGAGCCTGCTTCTCTCTCTCTCTGCCTCTCCCGCTGCTTGGGTGCTTTCCCTCTCTATTTCTCTCTGACAAATAAACCAATAAAATCTTTGGAAAAAAAAAAAAAACCTACACCAACTCCAAGAGGACAATTTTCCAAGAGCTAAAGGACTTCTGAATATGAGATTTCCAGTGGCCCTGATAAGCACTGCAACTCCCATGGACATTTGTAAAGGGGGTCAAAAAGCTGAAGTCTGACGTATCTCCAAAAAAGTTGACCAGGCCTAGTCATTCTGTAATAGGCAAATGGAACTACTCTAGCTTCAAAGGGACAATTCAGAAGTATATTCACTGGACCTGTGACTGAAATACCAAATGAAGAAGGCACCCAAGGAAGATTATTTTCTACCACTTCTAAAACTGCATTTGCATTGCAAAATATCTTCACTAAGATGGATATTTGGGTGTCTATTTCCAAATGGAATGACAAAAATAGGAATGCCTGGGGGGCTCAGTTGGTTAAGCGTCTGCCTTTGGCTCAGATCATAATTTCAGTGTCCAGGGGCTGAGCCCCACATTGGTCTCCTTGCTCAGTGGGGAGCCTGCTTCTTCCTCTGCCTGCAGCTCCCCCTCCTTGTGCTCTCTGCCTCTGACAAATAGATAACATCTAGAAAGACAGAAAAAAAAAAAAGAAGAGAAGAGAAGAAAAAAGAGGAGGGAGGGAACGGGCGAGGGGGGCGGACAGAAGGGAGGAAGACAAAAACAAAATTGTTTAAGCTAAATATTTTAAGGATATACTTGGAGTTCGAGTTTTTTGAAAAGATGTTTCACTGAAGGCTATTATAGTTAACTGTTGAGACTTCAGCCAAACCATCTACGGGTACTGCTGGTTTTCATAAAGTACGATTCTGGAACAGCACAACACTGATTTACATTTCCAGTCGTAGAAACCTCCCAACCCAATCCCCATGGATAAATACTAACCACCAATCCGTGATAAAAATCTCTTCTTCTGCCTCTTCCATAGCATTTGCCACATCTTCAAAATACCCTTTGGCATTAACGTACCTGAAAGACAAATGTTTTTGTTTCATTTTTTTTTTTTTAAATGAAAAGAAAAAGACCTTACGGTAAAATAAAAGATGAAAGCCACTGCCTGAGTCACTACAAAGTACAAACTTTGTATAACTGAGGACCAAGGACTGAAAATCCCATCTTCCATCTGCCATGCAGGAAGTACAGGAAGGAGACAGAAGGAAGCGACCGGATTCTGCTGAGAGAACAACAAGTTGGTCTCATCATCATGAGTCAGATGAATCCCCTCATCCTGTTGAACTCACACCATGGTTTGTCTGGGACTGGGAACAGACCAATTTCCAAATCATGGGTAGAAAAACATACCTAGCAAATAAATTCTTATTCTTTAATTACAGCTAATAACTTAAATAAACATTCCATGTGTATCACTAAAAATGGAAAAATTAGCTTTTAAAATCAAACTTCAAAATCTAAAGCTAGCTATTGAGTGCTCACTGTGAAAATCTTAAATACAAAAATTGGATAACTAATCTACGCTCAGGTAGTCCTCTAAAGAAAGGCCCTTGTCAAGTATAAGGCAGAATACATTTCCACAGCTTTGAAAACTGCTTCCAGATGAATTTAGGCCTGCTATAACAACAGATACTATGACTATAAGAAATAGTCTTAGAGCAAAACAATCTTACCATTTAGCTAAAGTGTTCTCTTGGATAGCAGCGTATGACCCAAATCGATGATCTTTGAGAAAGTTGGTGCCATGTTTCTGGATGAATTCTTCTATAGCCCCTCCCCACCACCGAGCATGTCTATAGCTGTTGCATTTTAAAATAAGTGTCCTTCAAAAAAAAAGCAAAGTGTGGGGAGAAAAGTAGTGATCATTCTGTGTTCTGTTTCTTTAAAAAAATTTTAACAAGTAAGCTTGTGCCATTTTGTTTTGGTATTGCAGCAAACATAGGTTGAAATTTTTAAGCAAAGAACATCTTATTTATATCAAAAAAGCAGACTCCTGAACATTTTGGGCAGGATTTTAAACTATATTCCATATAGCAAAAATAAATTTTCAGGTTATTTACTCATTCATTCATTCTAAAATATGTAAACATACTTACTATGACTAGAACTATAGTAGGCTATGAGGGAAAAAATCTTAAACTTTAGGGTCTCAGAGAAGATCAGGAAGTTTAGCATCTTTTTACACACACACACACACACACACATACACACAAAACTCATGCCAGTGTGTATTAGACAGAGTATGTGTGTGTCTGTGTGTGTAAATACATATGTATTTATGTAAGTCAATGTGTGAAAAGAAAAAAAATTATATCTGTATTCATGAGGCTGAACTTTGTAGAACCAAATGTATATATAGAGAAAAAGATACACATATTACGTAAGTACAATCTTCCAGAAAAAACATTTATTAACACATACTCGCTAATAAAATCTATAGTTAATGTACATTTGAGTATCCCTTCAAGATTTCATGCTTAAAATCTGTGTGCAAACAGAATTTTTGTAAATCAAATCACTGTTTATGTGTTCCTGTTAAGTAAAAGATATCAATTTATAAAGTAAAATTTTATTTTTTTAAAAATATGAAACTATCACTCCTTAACTTATCTGTTTGGTAAGTTGGTATTACCGAGTCATTAATTTTGTAGTAGCCATACATTTTGTTAAAACACGCATAAATTAACACATGTGATTATTTATTTTGTTTCACTGGGTATTCTATACTTAAACATATATAGAAAGAAAAGTCATTTCATTATTTTTGGTTGAGGATGAGTTCAAAGTAACAATTTTCTAACACTTAAATTATTTTACTTCCTTCACTCAAGGTTGGGAGAGAAACTTTGTTTTTGAGAGAAATCTTTTAAAAATACTTGAAATTTCTACCTTGAAAGATTATCAATTCGGAGCCCATATTTGGTCTCTGTCTCCTTCTTTCCCACTTTAATCTTGAATTCTTTATCGACCAGCAGGACAAAGGCAATGGCACCACTGTCTGGTTTCATGTAGAGCAAAAATGAATCTTTCACTATCAGCCACCTGTTAGAAGGTAATAAATATTTTTAGACTTGATTACTGAAATAAAAAGAAGAACAAGTTAAGACAAGTAAACACTCTACCAGATTGTAGATATTTTATTTTTTACATAGGAGATTTATTTTTTAAACATCACTATGCAACAGTCACAATCACAAAAAACGAACAGGAGGTCTACTATGTTTTTCTAAGAAGTACTGGCACCAAGCAATTCAAAGCAATTCATTAGCTTAGTATACATTAATGGCAAAGCCTTAAAGAACACCCCTGAAATGGGCACGTAGAGCTTGCAGGATGTACAGTAGGACCCTTAGCTGTTGGAAAAGTGAAAATGCATTGGAAACATATTTGCTAAAATAAACTGTCATAAAAGAGGCAAATTAAGTCTCTTGGGAGGTAAAAATCCTCCTTTAAAAACAACCCAGTAAGCATCTAATACTCCACATATTTTGTTCTTTAATTCAAGTTACTTGTGGTTTTAAAGACTATTAATAAACAATGTTCAAAAGCATCTAATATTTCATATATTCTGTTCTTTAATTCAAAGTACTTGTGGTTTTGACTATTAATAAACAATGTTCAATAGGACATGATCTCTTAGAAGCATATATGTATTCAACTCAATATATATTTAGGAGTTTCATAAAGGGGACGCCTGTGTGGCTCAGTTGGTTAAGTGACTGCCTTCGACTCAGGTCATGATTCCGGAGTCCCTGGATCGAGTCCTGCACTGGGCTCACAGCTCCATGGGGAGTCTGCTTCTGCTTCTGACCTTCTCCTCTCCATGCTCTATCTCTCAAATAAATTAATAAAAACTTTAAAAAGTTTCATAAAGGGAAAATACCATGATAAGCTGGATACTAGGGTAGAGGTAGCAATAGCACAGAGGTAAATGAGACATGCTCTCCAAATGGCTTACTCGGCTAATGGGACACAAAGAAGATACGAGAAACTGTAGGCATAATGTGTATAAGGAGGAAGGAGTCCTTAGTTTGGACTAAGAGAAAGAGGTAGAGGCACTGACTCAAAGAGGTGATATCTGAGCACAGTGGCTGAGGCGTATATCCCACATGGAGGGAAGAGTGGGCAAAGGCATGGAGGTATGGAAATGCTACATGTGTTGGCAGAAAGTCTGGTGAGGTCGGGTCTTAGGGAATATAGTAAGGAACAACGGGCAAATGAGTATCACGTGGGGATGATGGGCAAAGGCTACACTGAGGAGGGTTTAAGGACCCTGCTCAGGACGCTGATTTTACAGCATGGAACCAGCGTTTCCTAAATTTGTTTTGCCATCAGAAGCTCTTGAGATGCTTGTTAAAAAACAATAGTTTCCCAGGCCCCACCACAGATCCATTAAAAAGGCCTGACAATCTGTGTCTTTAACAGAAACACCAGGATGCTTATTAAATAAGAGAATCCTCATGCCCCAGCAAGGAAGAGGATGAGACTATCACTGTAATTGTGTTCTAGAAAGAGAATTATGAAGGATACAGAGGGATGATGGCAGGTTAGCAAGCTCCAACAATAATACACAACAACTCCTCTTATACTTTACTGTGAATATGCCTCACATGGGTATCCTGTTAAAATGCAGATTCGGTGCAGTATCACAAGGGCAAGAAATGACAAGTGCTGGTGAGGATGTGGAGAAAAGGACACCCTGGTGACCTGTTGGTGGGAATGTAAATTGGTGCAGTCACTACAGAGAACCATATGGAGGTTCCTCAAAAAAATACAGAAATACCAAATGATCCAGCATTTTCGCTTTTGTAGTATTTACCTAACGAAAACAAAAACACTAATTAGAAAAGATGTACACACCCCTACATTTGTTGCCACATTATTTATAATAGCTGATATAGGGAAGTAACTTATTGATGAATGGATAAAGAAAATGTGGTAGAATATTACTCAGCCAATAAAAAAAAGATCTTGCCATTTGCAACAACATGAATGGACCTAGAGAGGGTATTATGCTTAAGTGATACAAGTCAGAAAAAGACAAATACCATATGACTTCACTTACATGTGGAATCTAAGAAAACAAAAACCAACCAACCAAAGCAAAACAGAAATAGACTCATAAATACAGAGAACAAATTACTGGTTACCAGAGCAGGGACGGGTGGAAGGATGGGCATACTGGTGAAGGAGATTAAGAGGTACAAACTTCCAGTTGTAAATAAGTCACAGGGATGCAAAGTACAACGTAGGGAATATAGTCAATGATATTTTAATAACTTTGCATGGCCACAGATGGTAACTATATGTATCGTAGCGAACATTTGATAATGTACATAAATGTTGAACCACAATGTTGTATGCGGAAACTAATGTAATATCATGTGCCAATCATACTTCAATGAAAAATAACAGTAATAAATAATAAAAATAAAATGTAGATTCTGATGCAGTAGTTTTGAGGCAGGGACTGAGATTCTGCATTGCTCACAAGTTCATGCCCAGGCTAGCATGACCTTTGAGCAATAAGGACATAGATAACAGGCATGACAATGACAGTGAGAAGGCAAGACCATATGGGATTGATTTAAAATGAATACAAGTGGCAACTGTGTCATGCTGCCTACAACACCACATAATCACATTTACTTCTGTAAATGTGTCATTGTGTCGTTATCAAGTAAGTCAGTTCATAACAATAAAACAATAGTGGGCATATTATATCACCTATCACACAAAGCCAAAGCCCATTATAGAACAGGAAAGGCTGGAACACCTTATTACAATAAGTAATATTGTAAATGTGACATGCAAGTCAGCATCTAAAAAAAAAAATCTGTAACAAATTGTTACTGAAATTGCTAACTACATTACAATCTAGTGGCTTTAGAGTTTGGGATTTAACACACACAAATCTATGTTGGGCTCCACCTACGTTCATTTCATGCATCTGTTTCTTAAAATACAGCCTGGCTTCTTCCCAATAAAAGGGAATGGGATGGAGTTAGGATGACTCACGATGAAGGACATACATATGATATGTTAACAAAAGGAAAAACATTAAAGTCCCAGAAAGCCAATACCTAACCACAACATTAACATAAATTTGGTGACGGTATGCCAACCTGTGTCTGAGCCTCCCGGTTTTTCTTACCCAGTGAATAAATTAAAGAAATAAAAGGTGTCTTCCCCAAAAATTAAATTCCAAAGGAAGCTTCTCATTTGGGACCTAACAGCAGGCAACTGAGCAGTATAACGGATACCATTCTTAATAATTGTCTGCAAAGGCAGGAATTCTACTTTTCGTAAGCATTCTCCTAACATGGCTCAATGTCAGTGATATAAACAAGGACTCAGTGGTTCGGAAGGCCTGAGTTGTGAGGTCAGACATGCAGGCTGCCTATCGACTAACCTCAGTTCAGGATAAAAGAGAGCGGGGCGCATCACGTATCTGTCTAAAGCTCCTTCTTTAGCCCCAGTCCCTTCTCCCAGCTGCACCCGCGGTAGAAGTTAGCGGGCACGAGGCATGGCCCAGGCCCAGAGAACTGCCGTGCCGTCCTGCTGACTGAGAAGGAGCCAGAGGCTTTGAAAACCACAGCTGCCGGGCCTGTTGGTCAGAGAAGAAAGTCAAACACAGCAGCCTGGTGAACCTGTGTGCCTGGAAGTAAAGCACACCTAAACAGCAGCAATGCGAGCTCTCACTGGAGTGCCACACCGGGGTCCACAGTGCGGGATGATGGTGGGGTGACCCCTACCCAGGGGTACCAGCTCCCATGATTGGCATTACAAAACAAATCTCAGAAAAGCTTCTGAGAGCAGAGGCTGGTGGCACAACCACCAGGACAAAGGCTGCCAAACATGGCATTAGGGACAGGCCACAAGGTACCATTGAGCAGCCAAGTCCTATACCAGGACATTTGGTACATGACACCCTGCAGAAATGGTACTTTTCTCTAACTGGCACAGAGGATTGTACAGGCTCTCAGCAACCTTGTTCAGCAATGGCAAGGAGAGGGCTGGGTGTTCTATGGGGCGAGAGCATGGGTGAACACTGGCGCTGCCATCCATGGGGTCTCCTATGTACATTCTGCCTCTGCCCCTCCAAGATGAGGCAGCCTGCAAATACAGAAGAGTTTACCAGTAACAGCTGGATTTTTTTTTTTTTAAAGGTTCCATGCCCAGTGTGTTGTCCAACATGGGGCTTGAACTCATGACACTGAGGGCTGAGATCAAGGGTTGGACGTTTAACCAACCAAGCCACCCAGGCGCTCAGGTGTCAGCGGGATTTTTAAAGCTGAATGTCAAAGATAACAATTTTTGTTTTCATGAATTCTTTTTTTTTTTTTAAAGATTATTTATTTATTTATTTGACAGAGATCACAAGTAGGCAGAGAGGCAGGCAGAGTAAGAGAAAGGGAAGCAGGCTCCCCGCTGAGCAGAGAGCCCGACGTGTCTCGATCCCAGGACTCTGGGATCACGACCTGAGCCGAAGGCAGAGGCTTAACCCACTGAGCCACCCACGTGCCCCTCATGAATTCTTTTTAATAGTCATTAAACATCAGGGTAAATTGACTCCTGGTCTTTATATAAAGCTCTTAATTATGTCATTCATTAAAATTCTTCTGATTTCTTTCCTTTCTCTGCATCAACAAAGGAATTGGTCAAGTTGTGTTCTGGAAGTCGGCACCGGTTACCCAGGGAGTAAGCACCTACCTACCCGTCATCCTCCCTGAGCTCCGATTCCAGCTCAGCCACCTGACTGTGTGACTTGGGTGACTAAGCAGAAGGTCTCTACCCATGAAATGAGGGGAACAGCGATGCCCAGCTCATCTGTGTTTGTGCGAAATAACAGAGGTGACTCACGTATGTTGCTCAGCACCGCGCCTCACATTGACAACAAGGCACTTCACAAACGTTCTTGTTCTCAAGGAGGTGAGATCATAGTCCCTTCGAACAAGATGCCTCCTGCCTGGGCCACTCCTTGCTATGGCACTAAAATGTGGACAAACCACCAGAGCCGGCCTTCTCGGCCTCCTCCTGTTGTCTCCCACCACTGATGTCTGGCTGTTCCTCAGATTTGCCAAGGTCATTCTTTGAACCTCTACATTTGCTATTCCTCTACCTAGAAATATTTCTTCCGGATCCTCCCAAGGGCAGTCATTTCCTGTTCATCAGCTCTCCGCTGATACTCTCCTCCCCAGGGAGGCCTTCCTGGGCTACTCAAGGGTAAAAAGCTGGCCCAGCCCCCAACCCACCTTCCATCCTGTTTGGCTCCTCAGGACACATCCCTGGGATTATTTGCTTATTCACTGTCTGTAGAATTCTTGGTATAGCTCAAAGTTTGCAGAAATAAATGCTACATTTATTTTTTAAAATTTATATGTCTCCTTCTTCTCAGACATCATTTGAGATAAGAAACACATCGTCTAATCCACCACCTAATGCCAAGAAGTTGCTCAACAGATAGGCTGTTCAAGCAGATGTTTTAAATTGTGGAAAGAAATGTCTGCCATGTTTGTCTTTTTTTTTAACTTGTCCCTGAGACAAGGTCATTATGAGACTTGATTAAAGGTTTAATTGCCCCATTTGCTTTAACCAGATTTGTTAGGGTAGCATAAATAAGAAAGTGATCAGAATGCTTTTTATGGGCATAAAAATAAGAGAGAGTTATGAATGTGTCATCCTTAAAAGCAACTCCTGTTGAGATACTAATAGTTTCTACTGTGAAAAAATTTCCAAACTAATTTTGTCAGCTCTGTCTTATCATTTTATTTGGTACTGACACCTTATAACCCACAAATGTAAACTCAGGAGATCCTTATTAATGGGGAACCAAGGCTTCAATCTTTGTGGAAAGATTTATACAATTTAAAATGACGACACATTTCATTCCAGGGAAGATCATATCTCTTTAGGCTGTCCTGGTTGAAGCCTGATTTAATCCCAAGTTTAAGATGTGAGGGAGCTAGGTTCTTTTATATAACAAAGTCTGGCCCCCATCTTTTCTGGCTGCCCCTTCTCTGGTTGGTTGTAACTCCAACAGCAGCTTCCTGACACTGGGAGCTAAAGTCACCCACCCCACCCCCAACCCTCGAGTCCCTCACCACCCCATGCCTTCTGGTCACAACTGCACAGACACCATCCCCAGTGCTCGTCAGCTTCATCACTGCCTTCCTTTCTCCTCCAGTAAAGCTCTGTGAGGGCAGGGATTTTGCCTGATTTTTATAGGAGCTAGGACACAACCCAGCAAACATTAGGCACTCAATAAATGACTGCACGGACCAGACCAAGGTTTCCATGTCTTGAGTCGAGGTCTCAGGTTGGTTGGCCCACAAGTCCACTCTGAGACGAGGTGGTAAGTCAAAGTCATTTAAAAAGGGCGTATTAGGGAGTTATTAGGAGCCAAGGCAGGGAAGGAGAAGGAGGAGCAGGAAAGGAGCCGTCAAGGATGTGTTGTGGTTGCATGTCCTTTATTGTGGGCAGTTGGGTTGCAAACCCTTCAGGGGCCTCTGGAGACAGTGCAGAGCTTGTAGCAGAATCACCCATCAGAGGGCTACCAGGGTCAGACTCCTGCCAGCTCCTGGCTAAGGGCTGCTCCTGGAGGCCATGAATGCTTCCGGTCTGCTCAGCATGCACACAAGCAGATCCGCATCGCCCAGAGTGTCTGCAGTCAAAGGCTTGCAAGGGCTTGCCTTTGGAGCCCTCGGGACTGGCCCCCAGCAGCTAGCTGCCTTAGCCGAAGCCAACTGGGGGCGTATGGGGGTGTAGGGGGGGCTGCTCAGGAGGAATCTGCACCAGGGCCCTTCTGTGTGTTTATGTAAATTACAGAAGTTTATTTGAAAACACACATTTTCTAGTATACTACTTCCTTTTTTGTTTTAGTAAAACGGTTTTACTGGAACACAGAAATTTTCAATTTTCTCTAATCTCTTGATCTCCTCCCTGTAATTTCTGCCATCCCTTCAAAACTGAGATAATGAGAGCATTACTTAGTGGTGTTTTTGTTGTTGTTGTTGTTGTTGTTGTTTTGCTGGTAGTGTACCTTAACTATGTTTAAAGGTAAATCTTAGTTCAGGGTTTATGTATTTTTAATATACACTTAGCTCAATTTCATATGTACACGAACTCACAGAACTTTTTCAAGGCTGGGGAAATAATGTATACATCTCAATATTTCTCCAAAATTCCAGTAAAATATTATTATTAACAAACAACTATTGTCTATTACATTCAAAACATTGTGATAAGTGCTTTGAGGACACAAATAAGAATCAGATGAGAATACTGACCCACAGGAGTCTTTGGTTGTGTAGGATATAGGATATGAATTAAAGTTCTCTGTCTATATCACATAGCACATTATACATCCTCGCAAATGTAAGTCTAAAATTATCATCCTTGAAGTCTGACAAATTTTTTTTGTTTATTTTTTAAGTGTACAGTTCAGTGGTTTTTAGTATATTTGTAAAGCTGTGTACCATTACCACTGATATCTAATTTCAGAATACTGTCACCACCCAAAAGAAACCCCATTTCCTTTAGCAGTCATTTCCCATTCTCCTCTCCTCCCAACCCCTCAAGACCACTCATCTACTCTGTCTCTAAAGATTTGTCTATTCTCGACATTCCATATGAATGGAATCATATACTATGTGGCCTTTTGTGTCTGGCTTTTTCACTTAGCATAATGCTTTTGAGATTCAGTCAGGACACAGAATGAATTAGCACTTTATTCTTTTTTTCATTAAAAATTTCTAAACAATTTATTCACATACTGTAAAACTCACCCTTTAAAAGTATATAGTTCAGGGGTTTATAATATATTCAAAAAATTATACCACCATATATCTTCATCAACCCAGAAAGAACCCCCATCTCCCTTCATCTTCATTCTTTTTTATGGCTAAATAATATTCCACTGTATGGATATCCTCACCCCTCTGGTGACAGGTGAAAGACATTGGGTGGCTCATATCTTTTGGCTATTCTAAATAACGCTGCTATGAAGATTCTTCTATGAGTTTTGATACATGCACATTTTTTCAATTCTTTTGGCTAAATACCTAGAGTTACTATAGCCCCCAGTAATCCCACTTCCTATGTTTAACATTTTGAGAAAGTGCTGCAGTTTTCTAGAGTGCCTGCACCATCTCCTATTTCTACCAGCAATGTAGTAGTGTTCCAACTTCTCTACATCCTTGTCAACAACACTTGGTACTGTGTATCTTTTTCATGATAGCCATCCTGGTGGGTGTGAAGTTGGACCTCACTATGGTTTTGAGTTGCAGTCCCCTTATGACTAGTGAGGTTGAGCTATCTACTTGTCCTTACTGGCCATTTGTATATGTTCTTTGGCTGACCCATGAGTTCTATTGCCAACCAGTTTTTACATATATAATAAAAGTTTGCACACTCTGCCTACAAGTCCAGGTTTGAGTTAGAATGTTGGCATGGATGCTGAGATCTGGAAACTAAGATAATTTAGGGGTGCCTGGGTGACTCAGTGGGTTGAGCCTTTGCCTTTGGCTTGGGTCGTCATTTCAGGGTCCTGGGATCGAGGCCCGCATTGGGCTCTCTGCTCAGCGGGGAGCCTGCTTTCCCCCTCTCTCTCTGCCTGCCTCTCTGCCTACCTGTGAGCTCTGTCAAATAAAATCTTTAAAAAAAAATTTAAAACGTGCTCTGTTGTGACTTTCAAAGGATATAGAACCGATTTGTAATTGAAAACCAGTCTGTGAAAATTCCCCAAATATCCAGTTTCGTAAAACAAACCCACAGAACAACCAAGACCTACCTTTTGGACCAGCGGTAACAGGCTCTTCCTTGACCACAGCAATTCAAGCCTGGTATTCTGTGTCCCCCGGATCTTTTCATTATCATACCTTCTCTGAAAGAGACACCAAGTTAACCCAGGGTCTTTGGATTTCCAACTCGCGCTTGGCTGATACAGCCTCACAACTTGGGACTAAATAAACTGTTTCATTCTCATATCACATTCCTCTCCTTCCTTCTTCACCAGCACATTCACTAGGTGGATACTCTAGCAGCTGATCCCTAAAAGCACCTGGTCGGATTGGAGGCAGCAAAAGTCTCTTGCACATACTGCAGGACTTTAAGCATCCTAGCTTCTGGTTACCTGTCCTGAGTGTACCCTGCAGTCATTGGGACAAGCTGAAAAAGACCCCGCACGTTGCCAGAGGCCCACACAGGGAAGGTTTACCTGCTGTTGAGACCACTGGGGGTGCTCGCTCACCAGTTCCCAAATATTCCTCGTCCTTCTACCTACAGTTCTAGGACCAACCCATACCAAAGGAATAGAGCACAGCTCTTAGAGCTTTGGAAAGAGAAATGTCTTGATTTTGAAAAGTAGGACAAGACATAACAATACTAATGGCCTAACAAAAGGAAAAAATGAAAACCACTACTAACAAGGCTCTTAGCCCTAAAGAAGCCCTAAAGAAGCTAAGCGCTCAAGCGCTCACTTTATAAAGGAAAATTATCATTAAGTAATTGTCAATCTCGTTACTTAGCATAAATTTTACACAGCAGCATTTTTAATCATGAAAATGAGTGATAAACAGCTAACTTTTATAAGTTATTAAAAAGACAGGATTCGGTATATTTGATTTTTTAAAACTGAGCTATAGCTGATATACATTACACCAGTTTCAGTGTATAAGACATTGATGTGGTATTTGTATACACTGCAAAAATGATCACCTCAATACATCTAATGAACATCCATCACTGTACACAGTTATAACTTTTTTTTCTTGTGACAAGAACTTTCAAGATCTCTTCTCCTAGCAACTTTCAAACATGCAACACAGTACGTTTATTTCTAATGCTTTCTCCTACATAACATATTTGCTACCTGTATGAAACACCCCTAATGTTGGGCCAGAGGCAACCGTATGTGCTGGAAGCACAAAAGAAAGGGGATGGGGCAGCTGCTACCAGTGTTCAATACAGCAAGGTAGCACCGTGTATAAATAGATGCCCCCAAGTGGCTTGGACTCTGTTGGGAAGAAAAGCAGCAGGTAGTAAAGCCAGTAAGATCTGTCCCCATGGCCCGCTGGTAAGTCAAAGGGTGGTACTTATCAACTTTACCCCTTCTCACGCAACACTGGAACTTACATGCCCTTTGGTCCCAAATCATGGATGAAAGACAGCTGGCTTATGTCAAGGAATTCTGTCTGAAAAAGAGGCCAAAAATCCATACTTTAGAAAGACAGAAAGAAAAAAGAAAAGTTTATACATTTGAAAAAAAAAAACCCCAACAACATGCATTAGATACCCGTATGTGTAAACACATCTGGGGGACGACACGAAGCAACACAATGGCATCGCCCTGGAAGAACATCTATCATCTATGTTCTTCTTCCTGGAAGAAGTCTATGTATAATTAAGACACAACCAAGAAAGTGATGTGTGCTCTCAAAGGTAAAGACAGAATGCTCAAAAAAATCAATAGGAGAGACTTTTTCCCCCAAATTCTTCTGTGTTTTTGTTGCTGGGGAAGGAGGATTGTGTGGCATAGCATACACACTAACAATAGGGTTGTGTGAAGGCGGTGATGTTGGTGCCAGGTTCTGGAAGGTGGATTAGGCTTGGTACGTGGAAATGGGAGATGAAGGGGGAGAGAGGACAGGGAAGGTGTGCAAAGGTCATCAGGTATATAGTTGGGCTACAGTAAGCAAGATGAAGAGAGTAATGTAAAGTTAAATGGTAGAGTGCGTTGAAGGGAGTTTGCAGAGATCTTTGAACATCAGGAATACCAGAATATTTTAATACAAATGAAATAAAATAAGGGGTGCCTGGGTAGCTCAGTTGGTTGAGAATCCGACTCTGGATTTCATCTCAGGTCACGATCTCAGGGTTGTGAGATCAAGTCCTGGCAACAGGCTCGTGCTCAGCGGGTAGTCTGCTCAAGATTCTCTTTCTCCTCCCTCTGACCCTCTCCCCATCCCACACTCTCTCTAAAGAAAGAAATAAAATAAAATAAAATAATTTTACATACGAATAATATAAAAATAACTTTTTAGTGAGTAGAAAAGGAAGAGAATTTCAGGCCCACCTTTACCTTATAAATTATGGGAAGATAAAAACTACAAATATGGGACACCTGGGTGGCTCAGTTGGTTAAGCAGCTGCCTTCGGCTCAGGTCATGATCCCAGCGTCTTGGGATCGAGTCCCACATCGGGCTCCTTGCTCCGCAGGGAGCCTGCTTCTCCCTCTGCCTCTGTCTGCCATTCTGTCTGCCTGTGCTTGCTCTCTCTCTCTCTCTGATAAATAAAATCTTAAAAAAAAAAAAAACCTACAAATATTATGATGACAACATCAACAGCTAACATTTACTGAGTGCTTAATATCTGTTGGCCCTGTACTAAGCATTTTTCATACATTATCTCAGATCTCTCTTGTACAGAAGAGGACACTGAGCTTTAGAGCAGGGATAGGCAAACTTTCTCAGCAAAGAAATCAGACATAAAAATTTTAGGCTCTGTGAATCATATACTTGTACTATTATGAAATAAAAGCAGCCACAGATAATACATAAATGAACAAGCATGGTTGTATTCCATTAAAACTTAATTTACACATACTAAAATACAAATTTAATATAATTTTTATGTCACAAAATACTGTTCTTTTAAAAAAATTTTCAAGCATTTAAGAACATAAAAACGATTCTTAGCTCATATAAAAATAGGCAGTGGGATTGATCTGGTCCATAGGCCATAATTTACCAACCCCTGGTGTAGAGATATGTTAAATAAATTGTTCAAGATAGAGGCATCTAGGTGACACCATCAGCTAAGCATCTAACTCTTGCTTTTTATTTTTTTTCTTTTAAATATTTTATTTATTTATTTGACAGAGAGAGATCACAAGTAGGCAGAGAGGCAGACAGAGAGAGAGAGAGAGGAAAGCAGGTTCCCTGCTGAGCAGAGAGCCTGATATGGGGCTCAATCCCAGGACCCTGGGATCATGACCTGAGCCTAAGGCAGAGGCTTTAACCCACTGAGCCACCCAGGTGCCCCTAACTCTTGGTTTTTAGCTCAGGTCTTGATCTCAGGGTGTGATATGCCCTCTCCACCCCCGCATGCGCTCGCTCTCTAAAATAAATCAATAAATCTTTTTAAAAAACTGTCCAAGATAACAGAATTAGCAAGGGATAGATTCAGAATTAGGTCAGACCAAACAGTTTCTTCAAAACAAAGCTGCAAAAGCAGTAAATCATTCGCCATGATTATTAGATGAAAATGTGAAAGCACAAAGGTGAAGACCAATGAACATTATGTAATTCTCAGCATATGCAGGAGTTGCACCTCATGTATTACTTGAAAGAGTTAGAGTTGGACATTATTTGGCTCCCAAATTACGAAATTTTCTTAAAAGTAGCCACAGTAGGCCCAGATCTACCAGTGGTTGTACATCATGTCAATAACTGCCTTAACAGAAAATTCAAAATCAAGAAGATATGCTCCTGGCATCAGGAAGCAGAGGGGAGACCAGATATAGAAAACACTCCCCATCAACAAAGTTCTGTAGGAAGAACCACAACAATTACATGTCAAGTAGTTACAGAGGAAGGTGTCCAGTTTCCAAGCTGATTTGACTCCTAAGAAGAAATGGCATTTGAGCCAAGCTCAAATGTAAATGGGATTAATAAAATAAAGCCTAACAGTCGGGGCACCTCGGTGGCTCAGCCTCTGCCTTTGGCTTGGGGCATGGTCTCGGGGTCCTGGGATTGAACCCCGCATTGGGCTCTCTGTTCAGCAGGTAGCCTGCTTCCCGCTCTCTCTCTCCCTGCCTCTCTGGTTACTGTTATCTCTGTCAAATAAATAAATAAAATCTTTTTAAAAAAATGAAACCTAACAATTTTCCTTTAATGTTTTATATATGTGATTAGAAATAATCTATTATTAAATTTGTAAGCAAAAAATTACCAATCTCTCACTGCTGTGAGTCACCCAATTAAGTGCTTCAAATTCTTTCTTAGATTATTTGTAAAAATTCAGACAGACTTATTTTTAATACTTTGAGGAACGTTCATACTGTTTTCCTATGACCCGGGAGTTGCACTACTGGGTATTTATCCCAAAGATACAGATGTAGTGAAAGAAGGGGCACATGCACCCTAATGTTCATAGCAGCAATGTCCACAATAGCCAAACTGTGGAAGGAGCCCAGATGCCCTTCAACAGACAAAAGGATAAAGAAGATATGGTCCATATATACAAAGGAGTATTATTCAGCCATCAAAAAGGATAATTACCCACCATTTGCATCAACATGGACAGAACTGGAGGAGATTGTGCTGAGTGAAATAAGTCCAGCAGAGAGTCAATTATCATATGGTCTCACTCATATGTGGAACATAGGGAATAGAGCAGAGGATCACAGGGGAAGGAAGGGAAAACTGAATGAGAAGAAACGGACAGGGAGAAAAATCATGAGAGACTCTGGACTCTGGGAACCAAACAGAAGGTTACAGAAGGGAGTGGGGTGGGGAGATGGGGTGGCCAGGTAATGGTATTACAGAGGGAACATGTGGTGATGAGCCCTGGGTGTTATACGCAACTAATGAATCATTAAAGACTACAACTAAATACTTACGATGTACTGTATACTGGCTAACTGAACATAATAAAAAAATTAAAATTAAAACATTAAAAATTAAATTCAGAAAGACATGGGGCACCTGGGTGGCTCAGTCCATTAAGCATCTGCCTTTGGCTCAGGTTATGATCTCAGGGTCCTGGGACCAAGCCCTACATCAGGATCCCTGCTCAGCAGGGAGACTGTTTCTCCCTCTCCCTCTGCCCCTCCCCCACTAGTGTTTTTTGTCTCTCTCACTTACTCGCTCTCAAATAAATAAAGATAATCCTCAGAAAAAAAATCCTGAAAGACTTAAAAACCCTCAATCAAATATATCTTCACATTAAATTTTTTATAAAGATTCTATGAAGACTTTACAGTTCATTCTTGTATAAAACATTGTAATTCAGTACCGTATTTTTAAAATCCCATCTGTGGAAATGCTTGTTATTAGAAGTGACACTGCAGACTCTGAACATAGAATCCAAAATGTTTTAAAACCCTAAACCATAACTTCTCATTTAATCTCTAGGGAGCAGAGAGAAAATGTCAATCCTAGTTTACACTGGAAGAAATTACTACAGAGGTATAACTAATTTATATGCAAAGCTACAGAACAGTTAAATGGAGGAACAGGAAATGAAAAGCAAAAATCAAGGAAACCATTTATCTAATATCTGGATAGTTTCTTATTCACATGGCTCTTATCATCGAGTTGACAGCAGAAGTATTCTTGGAAATAATTCAGAAATCATAACTTCAAAATATAATAAAATTGCTAAGTGTAAAGAATTTCATCTAAATAAAAAAATGTGTTAGTAATGCAGAGATTTATGTACCAATATAAAATTTAAAACTATCCTTATCACTTTAGTTCAACTAGGGAGAGATTTCAAGAAACAACTAGCCTTGTTATTGATTAAAAAAAAAAAAAAAGAATCTCTGGCAATATGTGCTCTAATACAGATTTATCAGATTAAAAGTAAATGTGGCAAGGTCAATTTAGAGGCAAACCCAAATAACACAATGTGAAATTGAACAAAGACTGTGTCGTCCACACTTCTCAGTGCATCCTGAGTGGTAACAATCAATTCTCTATTTGCCCAGGTGAGTGAGTCTCAAGAACATGAATTTAATGATCAGTTTAGCTGGACAATATTCCACAGGCTGACTGATCTCTTGAATGTATTAATCAATATTATTTTTCCAACTTGTGAGAAGTACAAGTAATGTTAGGCAAACAGGGAATAAAGTTCCAAAGACAAGGGACAAGCAATTAGCTCAAGGGGTAACAACAAGCCCTGGAAATTACCCGGCAATCATGCATTCATAGTTCCTCCAGTTCATCTTTGTACTGGAAGGGGAGGGGATGTTCAGAGGCCACCTTGATGCCTGAGGCAGCAAAATGCCCAAGCAAGTGCCCCAGCGGGAAATTCTCAGAAGCAAGGGAGACAAAAGTGCTGGGTTGGGCAGTGCCCTTCTGGGAAGAGTAGGAGGTTGGCTCTCTTACTCCAGGAAAGCTTGCCTTCCAGGTCAGACAATGAACACAGCCCCAGAGAAAAGAGAAGACATCTCATCAGTGGAGGAAACGGAGAGGCCAGATCCTCTCAGCTCTTAAGACTCAATCATGAGAACGACAAGACGTCCCTTACTTTGCAGGCGCAGCTGTTTAACAGCACAGCTTCTCCCCATTGGCATGGAAACACTGTGGGCATCTTCATTCACCTTTACCCATTCTTCCCCTCAAACTGAATTCACTCACCGTATAAAACAAGGGGGGGGGGGCTCAGTATTGTCTGTCTGTGGAATGCTTTCAGATTCCTTACTTCCCAGAGGGTGATTAGCCTGAAATCACCCTCTGGGAGGTAAGGAATCTGAGTTACCACAGTTAAATGTCAGTCAAACTGGAAGTTAGCAATAGCATCCTGTCAACCTAGGATGCTTCTAGAAATGATGCATTTCATTCCCTTTCTAGATTTTAATCTTCAGCTGGAAAAAAGGTACATTTCCTGTTCCTTTTTTTCTTTTTAAGATTTTATTTATTTATTTGACAGACAGAGATCACAAGTAGGCAGAGAGGCAGGCAGAGAGAGAGGAAGGGAAGTAGAATCCCTGCTGAACAGAGAGCCCGATGCAGAGCTTGGTCTCAAGACCCTGAGATCATGACCTGAGCTGAAGGCAGAGGCTTCAACCCACTGAGCCACTGAGGCACCCACATTTCCTGTTCCTAATGACTCTTCCTTTAAATTCCCTGCAAGCCATGCATTTTCCAGTTACTAATTAAAATGCTCCCTTTCACTATTAGATATTTCAGTATCCCTTTTATTATTAGGCTTCAGTATTAGAGCTAGCACCAATACAACTTAGAATATAAAAGGAATTCTGTTTGAGATTTTGTATTTTGTATGTTACAATTGAGTAAACACATCCCTTTTTTAAAAACAGATTTATGCCTTAAGCAGAGTACAAAGACATGTATCCCTATTTTACAAATGAGTAAACAGAATGGATTACCAATAATCTCTGAGGGAATTATCTGATGTTAAATTCACTAAAACACTAATGACATGTTTTTCAGACCCTCAAGGAGGAAGAAGGAATTTAAAAAGTTATACTCCTGGAAAAAAAAATTCCTGATCTAAATACTAACTTAACCAATGACCATAGGAAAATTTAAAAAAAAAAACAAAACTGTTCATGTTTGGTTTCATTGAAATTCTATGGAAATTAGAGATGTGATCCTATCTGACCCTTGACCTATGATCCATGATCTCTGGCCTAAAGACCCAAATTAACTTCTAATAAGCTTGTTTTACAGTTAAAAAGTATAAATTAATTATATGTGATTGTCGAAAAATTACTTTTAATATGATTTTACAGACAGGAGTTTTAATATTTCTCACAATTATCAAAGGATACACAAAGATGCCAATCTAATTTCACAAATATGAGGCAAAAGCCTGTAAATCTAGTCTCTAGGCCAAATTACATTATGTGACAATTTAATAACGTTAGAAAATTAAGATAGATTGAATTGTATCTTATGTCTGAATCATTATGGAGAATTCCATTCTTAGGGTAAATAAGTAGCTATCAAAAATGTAGGGTAACATATATTTGGGTCAGTTGAGACCAGGTTTTCCCTTTTAGAGGAAATGTTTAGAAGACATTCTAGAATTTCTCGACAAAATACGGCTCAACTCTGGAAAGATTTTCATGATTAGAAAATAAAATAAACATTTAAGAAAATGTCACATTTTTTAATCAACATAAGAATCTAAAATGTAGTACTATACACAGAAAGAGAAGACTAAACTTAGCAATTACTGTTCTAAAGCCAAAAGAAATAGTAGCAATAAAGTCACAGGCAGGCAGAAGAGTAAAACAAATGCAAAACCATCACATACTGGTACTGGCACACATTTAAATACTCCTCAGCATATATCTCTTCAGAGAACACAACAGGAAACAGCATTTTTAGCCGTAGCAATGACCAGTTATATAATCGGAAATAACAGCAGTGACATCCTTACTCGTTACACTCTCTCAAAGATGCATGTTTCTGAGTCCTAGAAGGGAAGAAATCTCTCCTATCCTTCTTCTCTTGAGAGCCTCTGGTTGGACCCAAGTTGCTGGTTTTCCTGGGAAAACTCCTCCAGGATTAGGAAACCACATATGCTCCTTCAAGTCCACCAAATGGAACAATGCAAGTTGCCGCAGAAGGTGGGCCATGGGCTCTGCCCCAGATCATTTGTGCTTGGGGGAACTAGGGGACAGAATGGGGGTTTGTCCAGCCTCCAGATAATACCCTGGCAGGCAGCAAGATTGCAGCGAGTCACCAGAAAACGCCAAAGGGTCAAGGAGCTCTTGCTTCCTCTCCTAACACAGAAGACTTCCTTCCTTATTTCCTTTCTTTTTTCTTTCTTTCTTTTTTTTTTTTTTTAAGAATTTTTTATGTATCTGAGAGAGAAAGCAAGCACACAAGTGTGGGATGGGGAAGGAGCAGGGGAGGGAAGAGAGAGGGAAAGACTCTCAAGCAGATTCTGCCTTGATATGGAGCCCCATGCGGGCTCAACCTCAGGACTCTGAGATCATGACCTGAGCAGAAACCGATAGTCAGATGATTAACTAACTGAGCCCCCAGATGCCCCTTCCCTCTATTTAAGTATTTAAGTAATGGCATTCTCTAAACTAGAGGACACATCTAGTAGGCCGTGACTGCCTATTCTTAATTTCCGCCCCTTATACCATATACATACATTCAACCCCCGAGCATTACAGTTTCTACACATACAGATGCAAAAATACAATAACTCAGGACATTCTCAGTTATCTGGACTTTTAGATAATTGAAGATTAACCCTTTAAAAACATGCCTTCAAGGCCTCTAAGAGGACTGACCTTACTGTTTTCTGAAAACTTCTACAAAAGCCTGGTCCTTCCTGCTTGGCACCTGTGGGCCTTCCAGCTGCTTCTAAGCCTCACCACGTCTTCTCTCTTTTATTTCCCCAGAGTTTTTTCCTCCCCCTCATTTTTCCCATGCTTCTCACTTTCACATGAAAAGACAGGCCTTTCATAAGCATCATGGGCTAACCTGATGGCCAACCAAGCAGCTCTGTATAAATGCTGGGTATTCGACTCTGCTCAGCTGTTTCCTCACTTACTACTCAAGTGTTTTTTCCTTTAGGCTTAGAAATGCTTTGGGGTATTATTCTGGAAACCCGAGGAGACAAAGACGTCAATTTCTAGATAATCTAGCCTGGAGCAGAGTTTCAAGTTCGTTTAAATCTACTGTTTTAGACACATTAATTTATACATGATTTTTTAAATGGCATCGCCATGAACTAAATTATTGCTGTCGAGTCAATTTTGCGCTCATTAACTGTAACTTGAGGAATGCTGGAGAAGTGGATACAAGCACTTCTGTTAATAAAACGATCCAACATTCAGCTGACAACTTATGATTTTATAAACTATTTCAAAATTTAAGTCACTGAACAATACTTACTGTTGCATGGTAGTTTCTATACATGGGCATTTTTAGTAGCTTTGTCAAATAATCTTCTAGTTGTTTCTGTAACACAAATATATTAGATGAGAGATAACAGTGACAGGGATGTGATCATTATCTCATTTTACCTTCTGCAAACTTATTCAATTCTTTACTCCTATTATCACAGGAAAGGAATCTTGAATAGCATTAATGAGGTATTTCCATAGTACCCCTGAGCCATTTTTCAAATTCCTTCTTGCTATTTAATGTTTTACATGCTTCTGTCTTTTAAAAACTGCTGACAAGACCCAAGCTGTACATTCTTTTAATCTTCCATAGTTACTAGCACAAGACTTGTCCATGGTAGACAGTCTAAAGGCATTTGTTGATTTTATTAAAACCCTGAATTTCCTTAATTATAACACTGAATTTACTGGTGGATATATTACTGTATTTTTCACAGCTGTTTTGGTGGGGGGGGGGGCAGGGAGAGGTTAAAAAAAAAGGAGAGAGAGACTTTCTAGTAAGTTGTACCCTGATTTCAAATACTCAAATGCACGAGGGTAATGTCCATCACAGTGACTACGATGATGTGTGTGGAAGCACTAACTGTTAAAGCCACAGCTTCTCATTTTCAACTGCATTCACGTAAGTGCACACAGAAACCCCACACTGTAGAGTATCTTGGAAAATATTTGTTCTAGATCGCTAAAAAGATTTCATACAAGAAGACAACTACACAAAGAAGAAATCAAATATTGCTTTCAGAACATTAAACTTTCAGATTACAGAACAGAACTGACATTTACTTGGTAACTTTCCAGCAGAAAAACTATCTCCTCCCCTGCGTGTCTCTGCATCACTGGGGCAGAGGACCAGGGCCTCGGGATTCTGTCCTACCACTCTCTGACCTGAAGAGCTCCCCCCACAGTTTGGGAATGAGACCTCCACAGATTTAGGACAAGCTACTACAAAGCCTGGAACAAAGAGAGGGAAATATAAGTTGTTAAAAGAGTAGATCTCAAAACACTCAACGATGAGCTCAATCTTGACTCGCAAGGAGCCCTAAGAGGTTCCCGCTGGGAGGAAGCTTCTTCACAGAACACTCCTCCTCTTCAGGGAAACACACCCTCCCCAGGTCAAAATGGCTTGGGGAAGGACTGCCTAACAAGTTCCAGAGAAGCCAGCCTGGGTGAGGGTTCCTGGGGCGAGAACAGTTGCAGCTAGCCCCCCAGCCCCACCCCTCAGGAGCCGCCAGGTTTCTACAGAACTACAAAATTCTACTCTGAACAGCAGAAGACTGGAAGGACTTACCCTTCTGCCAAAGAACTGTTCTTCTCTGATCATGTTTTCAGAGGAACGGGGCAAACTTGGCATCTCTCGAGGCTCTTCTTTGACGTTCTGTCTTCTAAACGTGTGCCTAAAACACCCACGCGTTGGAAACATTTATTATTCTTTCCAATATGATTCTAATATTACTCTTATAAAACCTTTCATAAAATGGTTTATTTTTAGAAAAGCCTATTTTAATAGAAAATATCCACTGACAATGGACAAGCTAACCCATAATATCGATAAAATATTCTTCCCACCCAACTTGTATACTGGAATAACTTTATATAATTATTCTGAAACAGTTACCTTCTGGTGGGAATGGGGATTCGGATAAAGGCTTTGTACTTGAGCAGCTCTCTGTGAAATTCTTGAAAGTGTTTGAATTTCCTCTTAACTTGCCACTTAAATTCCCCATGTGTTAATTCAATAGTGTAAAGATTGATACTTGGCACCTACAGTGATCAATAAAAATGATTGATATTTTAGATAATAATAAAAACTCTAAAATCTCTCCATGAACTATAGCTAATTAATAAGTAACTTAAATTTGGCTTACATGTTTTGGATAAGTACTTAAGCAAAATGTTTTCTAAAACAACTGATTACAGAATTAATATTCCCTTAAATGTTCACCTTATAATATACATAAAGACCAATTCTGAATTGCACCAAAGACAAACTCCACAAATCCTACTGCTCCAAAAACATAAACACACACACGCACACACACACACAACCCTGAAACAAGAAACCAGGTAAAGGAGACAATGAGTGAGGACCCTAATTAGTTATCAGAAGTAATTTTGCTTGTCCAAAAGTATAAGCAGAGAACAGACAACTGGAGTGAGGTGAGAGGAAAGCTGGAGGAAATGGATTCCAGGAACACAATATGATCTTAGCCCACTTCTCGCCCTTTGCAAATGACATTAATGTCTTCTCCTCCTGCAACATATTCCAAGGTCTATCCTGTCTACAATATCTCCCTGCCCTGAAGCACCACCAGTGACCAGCAAGATATAGGACAATTAGAGGGAAAGGAGCCCAAGATTTTCCTACATGCAAAATGCTTTTCCCAATTACTTAACTAAAATGAATCCCCACTTAAAATTTTTAAAAGATTTTTTATTAAAATGCCAAGATTGACTAGTGAATTATTTCAACCGGAAAAACTAACCGATCTGGGGGATAGTTTTGATAGAGTACAAAGTGTCAGGAAACTGAGGGATATTTCTAAAGCAGAGGAGCAGGGCGCCTGGGTGGCTCAGTCGGTGAAGTGTCTGCCTTTAGCTCAGGTCATGATCCCAGAATTCTGGGATCAAGCCCCGTGTCAGGCTCCAAGCTCAGTGGGGAGTTTCTTTCTCTCCCTCTGCACCTCCCCCCTCTCAGGCTCGCTCTCTCCCTCTCTCTCTCAAAACAATAAAATCTTAAAAAAAAAAAATAAAAAATAAAGCAGAGGAGCAGAGGAGATCTTGAAGGAAGGTCTGTGAGTTTGGAAGGCGGGGCGGGGAACAGGGGGTTGGGTAGGGCACAGGGCACTCTGGTCCACCTAGAGGACACTGGCCTCTGCTGGGAGGTTTAGGAACCAAAGGTGTTGGGGGCAGGAGAAAGTAAGTATCTCTTTCTCCGCTAGTTGATCCAGACTCTGATGTCACCAAGCCCATGGGGGATCCCCGGCCCACTGTCACTCATTACTGATGTCTGGCACACTTGGCAAACTTCTAAAGCATGACCGCTCTGGGTAGATGTCGTATATAAAACATAAGCATGAGGATCAATGCAACCTACATGCTCTTAAGTCTGGAATCCAACCATATCACTGGTTAATATTCAAATCTAGCATTTGCTTTGCCTCAACTTAGGATTCGTGACAGTTATAACAGCTGGAAGTTGAAAAACACCACTTCCGGGGTTCAGAACTGTATGCTGCCTTTTACTTTGGCCAACATGATAAGCATCATCCTCCATCATGTATCACACAGAAGAATGCAGGAAAACTTAGAATGGCCAGAAATGTTGCAGGCAAGTGAAAAACATTCAATTTAAGATGAACCACATAGGGATGCCTGGGTGGCTCAGTTGGTTAAGCAGCTGCCTTCGGCTCAGGTCATGATCCCAGCGTCCTGGGATGGAGTCCCACATCGGGCTCCTTGCTCCGCAGGGAGCCTGCTTCTCCCTCTGACTCTGCCTGCCACTCTGCCTGTGCTCGCTCTTGCTCGCTCGCTCTCTCTCTCTGACAAATAAATAAATAAAATCTTTAAAAAAAAAAAAAAGATGAACCACATACATAAGAAAAATTACACAATTTAAGCAAGTGGCCACATTTCCTGGGATTATACTTTTCAATCCTATGAAAACTGAATACTTAGAAAATACTGCAAATGCCAAGTTTTATCCCTCACATATAGACACCCAGTTTCATACTAAACTTCTTAGCAATTATGAGGCAGTATGGTACCATGAAAAAAGACTAGCGCAGCCTTTTTGAAGCTTTTAAAGGTCTGAAACCCTGAGGTGCAGCCTACCAGCTGTGAAACTTCAGCCAAGTGTCTGTCAGACAACATCCCAGGAGAATTATGGGAATTTTTTAGAATTGGAGTAATTCGAAGAGTTTTCATAAAGGAATTGCTTACGAAGACATGATGGGGTAAGGAAACCCTAAAGGAAGGAAGTTCTGGGTTCTGAAGGCATCCCCACTCTTGAAAGGACAAGAGGCAAGACCAGGTACTGAACAAGAAGGAGAGAACCATATAAAGATGGCTGCCTTGGTCAAGGGACACAGCCAGCCTAAGGGGACCCCCACTTCCTATCTGGGCTCTCCACTGTCTGAGCCCTACCACAGGACAAAAGCCAAGAGCCTGGAGGGGCAGAACACAGGGTGGAGAAGGGTGGGGCACAGTCAAATGCAAATCTCCAGCCTGATAGGGCCCTAATAACATCAGTCTCCCTGGACTGTCATGCAAATGAAGAGAGATGAGAGAGATGTGCCTTGTCTTGAGCGGGTACAGAGAATGTATTCGGTAATTAGAAAAAGTGTATTTTTATAAACCTGGAGTCACATGTAAACCGCAAGAATTTAGTTCACATGTCTTAGTAAACCAAACACCAAGGAGGGTACAGATAATCCTTAGGGAACTAAACCAAACTCATTCCACGAACGAACAGGAGCACAAGCCAAGGAGAAGGTCCTGGCTTGGGAACTTGAATACTTATCTTTGTGAATAACTTTAGAAGAACTCTCATGTTAATAATACATAGCATTGTACAGTATATGCTTCTATAATACTGTAAGGGCCATATGCTTCTATAATACTGTAAGGGCCAAGAGCAGGCTGCTTTGGCATGAAGATCACTTTGAGTTAAAAAGCAACCAAACCCAGCAGATCCTGGAAAAGCTCTTTATCTCCCTGACCTCAGCGGTCTAGAA
Source organism: Mustela lutreola (assembly GCF_030435805.1). Lineage (NCBI taxonomy): Eukaryota > Metazoa > Chordata > Mammalia > Carnivora > Mustelidae > Mustela > Mustela lutreola. The sequence continues at coordinate 129,092,025 of NC_081291.1, read as the reverse complement.
AGAATTTAGCTAGAGGACCTGCTCCAGAAAGAAAGCTCACCACAGATGACTACATTATAATATGAACTAAGCAAGGTAGACAGGGAGGAACTAGCAAGGTCTGTTCGATCAAAGTCCTCCATGTCTCCTTGTTTCCGAGTGGCCCAGCAAACATTTGTTTACCAAACATTCGCTCTTCCTCATCTCCCTATGAACTGAATTCCTTCCCTTTGAAGTTCCAGACCCCGACCCAATTCTCCATAGTTCAGAATAACATAAATACCTGATTTTGCCCGGTTTTGGAATTTCCATGTCTATGTGGATTCCCCATACACATGAAATTAAATTTGATTTTCTCCTATTAATCTGTCTCACGTCAATTTGAGTCTTCATCTGGCTAGAAGGATTTTTGAAGGGGATAGAAAGTTCTTGCTCCCTAATAATATAATATACAAAATTCTTGTATAATGCTATGTATTATTATTAAATCCTCATAACAAACCTATAATGTAGGCACCATTACACCCATTATTCACATAAGGAAATGGGAGAAACAAAGATTAAACAGCTTACTAGAGATCACAAAGCAAAAACAGGAATTAAACCATGCAGCCTGGTTCTGGAGTCTGGACATTTAATCCTGTGAGCATGCTTATCCCCTCCCAATCTAAAAGCTGGTAGGCAAAATAGGAAAGCAAAGGTCATCTCAGAGACATTACTGAGCGGGTTGTGCTTAGCAGTATAGCAGAGGGTACAGACTCATCTCATACAAACAGCCTAGAGGAAAGGTGGGTGTAAACTAGGAGTCAAGATGTGCAGGCAAGCACAGGTAGTCAGGGCAGACCACTAAGCAAAACTGTGAGGACCAAGGTAGCACGTGGCACCCTGCAAAAGACGAGGAGGAAGGCCAGGCAGACCCTGCCTCTGGAGCAAGGTTCTTCTACCCTTCCCCTGAGGCAGGAACCAAGGTGGCCTTCCTCTGTGGGGAGCCAGAGTTTAGCCCCAGGGGACAAAGGCCACCAGCCTGCAGCAACTCCACTTATCAGACTGGACCTCTGTGATAAACAGTAACTGAGCAAAGGCAGTGACTCTAACAGCCTCTAGTTCAATACATTTCACAAAGGGATGCTTTGCTTGGTGAAGTCACCTTCACAGAAGATGCCTTTCCAGCACTCAAAGAGAAAAGCCTGTGAACAGGGGCTCAAGGACAGGTGCTAGGAGCGAATCAGAGTGGCAGAGGAGGCCGGCACAATTCGCTCAGCTGGGCTTCTGGGGAGTGACCCGGACCAGTCCACTAGCATCCTGGCCTGTTTCAAGAGCCAGGTGACATCATGATTTTCTAGCTAAACAAGCATTAGGAAAGCTAAGCTTTTCCTTGGCTTCTATGCGGCATTCTAGGTGGAATGGCTATGCCCCAGGAGCCCACATTAAACAGAAAATTGGGGAGAGAAGAGGACTAGGAGAGGCACTCAGCAATTTATTAAACTTGCCTTAGGTATCCCCCCCCCTTTTTTTTAAGAGAGGCATTTTCCAGAATGAGGAAAGAGGCATATGAGAATAAAGACTAAATGGAAAGCAAAAACTTGAGAGTCAGTGAGGACTTAGAAGTGGTTTTAAAAAAAAAAATCTAAAAACATAGTCATCACTACAAGGAAGGAAAATGGAAGTCAGTGCATCGACTCGTCTACAATGGCTAACACAAGGTGAGTCCATAAATATGCTGACCCTTGTTGTAGATGTAAAGCGTTCCACTTCCAGGACTTGGGCTTTTATTGGACAGCCGGAAAGATACGTCTGTATGTTAGGCTCCTTAAATCCTTGAGTCTTATAAATAGCAGAGAACGGAATACACGCTAAAAAACAAACAAGTAGATAACGTTATTGCAGGAATACAATGACATTGCAAGGATACACGATATTAGCCTAACTTGCCTTTTCTGGGCATGGGCCCAAGAATCATAACTACTACAAGCACACAGCTAATGAAGCAGTCTCAGCCCTCGGTGAAGACACCCACAGGAAGGTCTAACATAACACAATTAAAAAAGGGGAGGGGGGAATCAATCATTTGCCTGTTATTTCAAATCCGCGCTCTGCCAAGCAACGCCGATCAACTCTCGCCTTGCTCAGACCATCGGTCTTTACCTTCCTGTATCTTGGGATCGCTGGGGGAAACATCGTAATCCACCTCTTCTCCCTCAAAGTGCAGCTCCCGCGTGTCCAGATTTTCTATCAAATTACTCATGTCAGCAGCGATTTTCTGCAGTGCAGAGGTATTGACTCTTGGCTCATTTTTCAGGGACATGTTGGCTTCCGACAGGGTACGAGCAAAGGGGCTGGGGAGAAAAAGGAAGGGTTACAAGGATTTACTATTTCGAATGAATCCACACTCATTCCACGGTATGAAGCCAGGCTTAGAGACCGCACATGGAAACAAGTCAACCCTCTCTGTGTGAGCCTCGGTTATCTCAAGCAACCTTGTCATTGATTTTCCTGTTTCATGTTTAAAGGATTCCTAGCCTGTAAATTAAATCAGAGTGAGATCCTTAATCACAAGCAAATAAGAAAGAGAAATGCTACATTGAAGAAATGCCAACATATTTTTCATCCAATTTCATTAACTTGGATAAATGAGAGACTCCAGGGAGGCTGGTTTGGCGATGGTGATTCAGAGGGAAGGAATGGATTCTCCACGCTAACAAATACATTGGGGAAAAAATGTCAGGTAAAATTAACCCACTTTAAGTATTTTCTAAAGAAAATTGAGGGCATTTTACAATAATTTCAAGAAGCAGATTTAAAAGTTATTTTTGCAACAGCAGAAATTTTCTAGATGTCCTCTATCCCAAGCAAAATGTATATACGATCTTTTTGAACTAGGAGGTTTGGGCCATGACAACGTACGTGTCTTGAAAGGTAACTGATGAGCATACTTCTTCTGAAAGATACTGGAGGTGTTCGAATTGTACTTCTCTCCTTTTTTAAGAAAACCGGTTCTATCTCATTTCGACATTTAATAACACAAGTCGTTGCACACCAATACCCAGGGAGGAAGAGTTCACACAGATTTTATTTTTCCTTTAAAATACAGAGATTTACGCCTTGAGCGCTGTCATCAGAGCTGGATGAAAAATTCCTCTTGCTGGAAATAATCTCTCTGTTACAACCAGGCCTGAAAATGGCAGGATTTTCATAAGAACAACTCTGCCATACAAGCTCACTTATTACTATACCTCACAAACATTTACAGAGCACCTGTCGCTCACTCATTGTGAGGTGCCATGAGCAAATACATAATGATGAATAAGTTCAAGTTCATTCCTGGCCTCCTCCAAGGTCTTTAGCCTTCCTGAGAAGAGCATGTGCTGAGCGCAAGACCTTCAGCCAGGTTCTCTCCTACCGGTATGATCAAGAATCTGGGGGAGGGGGGTCAGGGGAGAAGGCTCTGTGGCCAACGCTAAGAGAGCCTGACCAGACCTGCACAGCCCTTATGGGAACTCATCAAGTCTCTGAAACCTGTACTGCCATGTCTGGTAGAAAGAGATCATGTCTAGTAACTCAGAAGACTGGGGTAGAGGAATGTGGCTCTGGTTTGCCCAGATCTATATAATTAATAAAACAAAGTTCTCTGTGAACTACATAATTGGTCATGTTTCTTTCTCCACGCTGGCTGTAAGGAAGCCTGGAGCCACATCAGTGGCCTACAGTTAGCAAAACAGAGGCCCATTCTTGCCTACGTTGCTTCCCCTCACCTCTCTTTCCCACTTCTAATTTATATTATAATAATAGTTAATGTATACTGATTGCTTCATATGCATTTGGCTTGGTGATAGCCCTTTATATACATTATTGTGTTTATCATCAATAATAAATCTATGCAGGTTTATTTCTATTGAAGAGCTTACCATCCCCTCTTCACAGAGAAAAACACTGAGGCACAGAGAGATTAGGTAATTTGATGAACACCTCAGACAATGTGTCCAAGGTCACAGAGCTTACAAGTAGTGAAGAAGGGATTTAAAACCGGGTCTCTCTGACCCAAGAGCTGATGTTCTCAACCACAGTCTTTTATCTTCCTGTACACCTTTGGTAAATACGTACATGTCCCTGCAATAGATGGAAGTTTTAGTAAATTCGAAGTGCCCCTGGACAAGACTCAAATGGAAAGAACAGAAAGGGACTTCCTCTTGAAGCTCAGTACTTTGGGATGGAGCCATTTACTCTCTCGGGGCCTTCGTTACTCCTTATAGGCTAAGGAGGGTGAGAATTTCATCTCTAGGGTCCCTGTAACACTAGAACCCTAACTGTAGATAAAAAATGTCCCCTATTGTTCAGCTTCCCCATATAAGTTAATCACTTTAACCCAAGAAACTAACCCAAGTAGTTTTTTGTATGAACACGAGAAGCAGGTGGCAGATGCTTTCCAGCATGGATAATTTACTGAAGGTCGGCTCGGCTTCCATGGAGGAGCTTGTTGCCTCTGGTCACAATTAAAATATTTATTTCCTTCCCTCTCACCTCAACAAACACTTACTAGATGCCACCCATGAGCCAGATTTTGCTTCATTTAAAATACAAGTTAATGAAAAACTTAGAGGAAATGAGACAAGGTAAAGCAAGTAAGAAATTACCTCATATCACAGCTGCTCATGAATCTGTAAATCTTGGGTATTTTCTATTGATTAAACTGTCTTACGGCTAACTCTGCCAACTTCCTTAGCACAGCAAAGGAAAACTGTCCTCTGGGACAGAATGTCAGGTTAAAATGCATGTTGAAGTTGAGATATACAGAGATCAGATTACACTACATACTGCAAGAAAAGTGGAATAAATAGTACAGAGTCACTGAAATCGAGCTAAAAGAAAAAACCTTTTTCAGATAGAAAGAACAGAAGCATATAAACTTGTGAAAAACTTAGAAATAGAAAGGAATCTTCTTATCAGTTATACTCAAGTGCTTATTATGTGCTAATAAATAAGCAAATTTCAGCACAGCTATGTTATTTAATACTCACAATGGTACCACCTGATATTTATGATTATTCTGAAAGACTTAGTTAAGGAACTTGCCCAAAGTCACTCAACTTGTTGTGAGTATTGAGTTTACTTATAAAGCAGATTTGTTTGGCTCTCAAATCTCATTGACTTGGTTATAGAAGTTCATAATCATTGTCATTATGTTATGAAACATAAACCTTATATAAAAAAGATTAATTTATAGGGCGCCTGGGTGGCTCAGTGGGTTAAGCCCCTGCCTTCGGCTCAGGTCATGATCTCAGGGTCCTGGGATCAAGTTCAGCATCGGGCTCTCTGCTCAGCGGGGAGCCTGCTTCCTCCTCTCTCTCTCTGCCTGCCTCTCTGCCTACTTGTAATCTCTGTCAAATAAGTAAATAAAATCTATTTAAAAAAAAGATTAATTTATAGACATTCAACCCATTAAATAAAATCTTGGTTATAGAAGTTCATAATCACTGATTTTATTTAATGGGTTGAATGTCTACAAATTAATCTTTTTTTTTTTTTTTTTAAAGATTTTATTTATTTATTTGACAGAGAAATCACAAGTAGATGGAGAGGCAGACAGAGAGAGAGAGGGAAGCAGGCTCCCTGCTGAGCAGAGAGCCCGATGCGGGACTCGATCCCAGGACTCTGAGATCATGACCTGAGCCGAAGGCAGCGGCTTAACCCACTGAGCCACCCAGGCGCCCCTACAAATTAATCTTTTTTACAAGGTTTATGTTTCTAACAACAAAAGATGTTAGCTAGTTCAATCCCTGTACCTTCAAAGGGATCCTACTAGCCCTACAGTCATTGTAATTATAAAAACAACATATCCCAACAGCCTCCTGCATTTCTTTTTAGCCTTTCGTTTTTGTGGTTCATAATATTTTATAATATCACATGGAGTTTCAGTGGACCCTAACGGTTTGTAAATTCCTGTACCTTCAAAGGGATCCTACTAGCCCTACAGTCATTGTAATTATAAAAACAACATATCCCAACAGCCTCCTGCATTTCTTTTTAGCCTTTCGTTTTTGTGGTTCATAATATTTTATAATATCACATGGAGTTTCAGTGGACCCTAACGGTTTGTAGATTTTTTTTTCAAGCTTTTGTGAAGACTCTAACCATTTAATAATGGAAAATGAACCAAACTGTCCACATTACTGCCTCCACTCATGTCCATGGTTGCTCTGTGTTGACGTTTTGTCCATCAATTGTATTGCTGGTTTCATTCTTGAATATCAAACTGTAACGCCATCCACACTTGTATGTTGTCAAACCTTAATTTATTAGCCTATGTTTTCTTTTATCTAAATTAATCTGTACTGGTGAGTGAACAGCTGCCACAGTCACAGCCTATCTTAACCAGCAATGGGATAAGGCCTTCAGTGTTTACATTTGAGATAATGTAATTGATTTTGTTATCTCCTTATAAAATACTGCAAGATCATTATCTCTCTCGGTACCAAGTAGAGATGGTGCCCATGGATGATAACAGCAGCTGTGTTTTATTTCTGTTTGCATCTCAATCTGGGAAGTAAATGGGGTCGATTTTTTTTCTTCCTGGTATTGAATACTAGAATTATAATTTTTTGCAGGGAACAGTTTTAAATGACCTCCTGTTATTCACTGGTGAAATCAGAGAACTCTAGAGTTTTCTTCTAATCTTAATGGTCAACATGACTGAGAAGGAGAACACCAAAGGAAGCAGATATTTTCCTTTCGGATAGTATATAAGCAATGTCTACGCCAAAAATATAATAATAATATTAGAACTATTAATTTTTTAAAAAAGATTTTATTTATTTATTTGACAGACAGATCACAAGTAGGCAGAGAGGCAGGCAGAGAGAAAGGAGGAAGCAAGCTCCCCGCAGAGCAGAGAGTCCCATGCAGGGCTCAGTCCCAGAACCCTGGGATCATGACCTGAGCCGAAGGCAGAGGCTTTAACCCACTGAGCCACCCAGGCGCCCCAGAACTATTAATGTTAAAATAAATGTTAATGTTAGTTAATATTTGCTGACAATATACTGTATGCCAGGCACTATTCATAAAGATTAATGACACTCTCAATGAATCTCACAACAATCTTAGGAGCAGGGCCCTATTATTACCCTTTCGTTTTGTTTTGTTTTGTTTTGTTTTAGAGAGAGAGAGATGGTGGGGGTGGTGTGGGATGGGGCAGAGGGAGAGGGAGAATCTTAAGCAGACTCCATGCTCAGCATACCCAGGGTTCAATCGCATGACCCTGAAATCACAACCTGAGCCAAAATCAAGAGTTGAAGGCTTAGCCGACCAAGCCATTCCAGGCACACTTATTACCCCCATTTTAAAGAAGAGAAGCTTAGAGAGAATGGGAAACTCTCCCAGAGCCTGTGGCTAGGAAGTGATTAGAGCTGGACCCAACCCTGGTTGACCTGACTCCAAAGTCCAGCTACTTAACCAGCCAGAAGTGAACTGGGGGATGGCAGGACGGTTAGACACTAAAGATGTTTACTCCTTAACATTCTCACAGAATAAAACAATTTAAAAAGGAACAACAATAACAAAAAAAATTCAGCATTCATTCTGTGAAGACAACCGACTGATTTCTTGCTTCCCTTTCTAACATAACATGCAAAGTTCTCCTCTATTTTTTAACACATTATTTGTGCTTGCCAAGAAAAATAAATGCAATGTATTTCCAAATCAAAAATCACAGCATAATGTTTGGATGTGAAACGAATTATAATTAGATCATTTAAAACCAAACTGAGTCACGAGAATTTCTTGTTTTCCCATTTTTCATTCTGTTGAAGTTAACTGGTGGGCCCATATAACCTCCCAGAGCACACTATATAGCAATGATTTGTCCAGAACTGACTTGACGTTCCCTGAAAGGCAAACATCATAAATGTGGACTCAAGTACTAAACTCAATATCTAGTGACATAGTAAGCCCTGAATAAATATTTTTTGAGTTGAGCTGACTTTGAATAAAGTAAATGATATTATCATAGTTTACATGCCAGATAATATATTTTGAGAAAATAACACATTGAAAAAAAGGAAAAAAGACTCCTGGTGTTTAGTTGGATCTTTGTGTTTTTTTGTTGTTTTTTTTTTTTAAAGAACATGAGTTCCACAAATATCAGCGGAGGGCTTATTATGCATCTTGGACATGTAATTAAATGTCAGGGGTGCAGGGGAGAGGCCGGATGACCAAGGTTATTCTACCATTATAATCAGTGTAACCTGGGCAACCAACAGCCTCCAGGGTTTCAGCATCCCCTCTGTAAAAGGGAAAACAGAGTCACCTACACTTCCTACCTTAGGAAGCTGTGAGGAGGCAATGTCATAATGCATACACAGCCACAGGCAAGGTTGCTAATATTACCTTTACATTCTATTAACAGGAGGGATACCTGGGTGGCTCAGTCGGTTAAGCATCTGCGTTAGGCTCAGGTCATGATCCCAGGGTCCTGGGATCGAGTCCCGCATTGGGCTCTCTGCTCTGCAGGAAGAGTATTTCTCCCTCTGCCTGCCTCTCCCCCTGTTCATGCTCTCTCTCTCTCTTTCTCTCTGACAAATAAATTAAAAAAATAAACAAATAAAAATAAATTCTATTAACTGGCAGCCCCTGAAAAATAACCTTAAGAAACTTGCTTTCATTTCAGTATTTTTCAGGGCTGACAGGCTAGGAAATATCCTGTCTTTCATTACTTATTTAGCTCCAAATTAATATACCATCCAGTGGCTGTCTTTCTGGCTGTACTCCACTAAGAATGGGACTCTCCCAATCAGCCAGTCCTGAAATTTTCTGAACCTGACTCCACCATTTGCAGAGAAACCACCAGGCCTTCCCCAGCAAAAACAATCACCAGGTGTTAAGCAGTCAAACCCAGTTAGGGCACTTCCTGTTCCTTGCACATTTCCCCAGCCTCGTCGTCCTCTCCCTGTCTGACAAGACATCACTACTGTTGCACTGTGTCCCTTGTGTCCATTGCAGTGACTCCTGCTCCCTTTTGGATCCAGTCCCCTTCATGACTTTGATGAGATCTATGGAACCTCCCCCAACCCCAGAAAAAAATGAACATATTCTTCATATCCCTTCATAGGTTTATGGTTGTCCCTTCAAAACCCTTAGGTTCAGAAGCCCTTCCACTGAGCTGCCATCATGAGCTGATATGCTGACGTGGCCATCTTCCCACCAGATGGGGACACTTTGAGGTAGGGGAGAGGGGGAGCCAGACCTTTCACCACTGACACCTCGCTGAGCACCTGCTCAGTAAATATTTGTTGGATGGCTGTAATGGGCTACCTACAGAGAAACCAGCTGGCTCCAGGTTGTCCTGCAAATGCCACAAAGACACTTCCCTCAAATGCCACAGATACTCTCAGATGGAAAAGCCTTCTGGTTGAAAGACCCTCTGAGAGGAGCCATGAACTACAAGAAACACACAGGCTGCTGAAGTAGTAGCAACTAGAACACTGCCCTCCAAGCTCACCATGCACCAGGATTCCGCCAAGAATCTTCACGCCTCCTCACAACAACGTCATGCGGGAGGTACAGTCCTCATTTCTTCGTTATAGCTAACAAAACAGGCTGACCAAGGCGACAAGTCAGAAAGCACACCAGCTCTCAGCACAGGTCTGGCTGAGTGGGGAGCCAACTCCCGTTCTGCTACTGTGTCCACTGGCACCCATGTCAGAAAAAGAGACGCCACAGAATCACATGCAATCCCTTCTCCTGTGCATGGCCTTTGCGGTCAGGCTTGCTGTCACTTGCCTGGTTCCGGGAAGTAGAAGTTTGGCTCCCAAACACTATCCACCCCTCTGAGCTCCAGATCTGATCTGACCTTGGGGCCCGCTGAGTCCAGCAATCTCCCATTTACTTATCCTTCTTTCCTGGATTCGTATCACAGCCCCCACTCGGTCTAACACAGACTCTGCTCTTCTTCTCCCTGAGGTGCCCAGATTGCAGAGGAGGGTGCCGAATATTCTAGAATATTGGTGCACCCATGGAACCGAGTTGGAAACCATGTTCTCTCCTTTTCCCCCAGCTACAACCAAAACAGATCTACAACTACACAAAGCAATATTTGTTAGCATGGTAACCACTTCTTGATTCTCATGATTTTCCCTGAATCCTCTGACCTCCTTGGATGGCCTCTCTTCTCTGCCATAAACTGTCTTAGTCATTTCCTTTGCCGTGTCCTCGGGTTACATATCCCCCTCTTTGCCGTAGCATCATCTCCCTTTGTTTCGTCTCAGTCCTATCTTTGAAATCAAACAGATGTTTCATTTCCAGAGCCAAATACCAGTGTTAAGGAAAACAGAGATCTATTTCAAATATGGGTAGATATGAAGGTCTGACCTGTCATTTACCGAGTTCCTCCGCTGAGCCAAGTACTAAAGGCACGTTATAGAGATTTCTCCTTCTCCTAATCTCCTAAAATGATAGTCTCATTTAGAATCGAGGACACAGAGCCGTAGCAGCCTTACTGAGACTGCACAGCGGTGAGTGGCGAGGCCGATCCCAGCGCAGGCCACCCCGATGGGTCCACACTACCCACCTCCCCAGCCTCAGTCACTGGCTCAGTGGAAATCTGCTCCATTCTTAGCTCTTCTCCTCATCCCACCATCTGTGTCTGCCTCTTGCTGGCTGAGGGCAGGGCTTCCGCACAGCCTGCCCAGGACACAGCCCAGCAGGGGCTAGGATGGGTCCAGCACCCCCACTCCACCCACCCTTCAGATCCCCAGACGCACTGGCTCATCCTCAGGCTTCTGGATTCAGCTTTCTCCAGAGTTGTGGGCTATCGGGGCATGGGGGACTGAGTCACATAGCCTCTGAGATCAGGGGAGTTAAGATGGATGCATGCCCTTCCCCTCTCCTCCCAGCTGACAGCACTGAGCACTTGAGTACCACACAGCCAACCCGGAAGCAGGGGGCAGGGGTTAATACCACCAAGCACCTTAGCTCAGGCTCTATTACCCAGGAAACTTGGGCTAGGGTCGTGTTGTAATCAACAGGAACCATGAAGCATCCTACCTCCTGCAGAAATCCATGTTGTGCTGAAGTTAATAGCAATAAGAAAAAGTAAATTTGGCATAGTGCTTTTATGCCCAACTGATCTGGACACATTGCACACGTTAACTCAACTGTCCTTACAACAGCCCTATGATGAGGGTACTTTTTTTAACCCCTTCTTATAGACGAGGCAACTGAGGGCCCAGACAGGCTAAGTGACTTGCTCAAGCTCACACAGCAACCTGATGGGAGTCAACTGCCTAGAGTTTGCTCCTGTTTTTGCTTTCACTAACCTGGACAAGATCACTTCAGTGCTCAGTGTCCTCATCTAAAAACTGAAATTAACAACCAGTTGTCTTGTTTAGACTTTACAAGAGACACATTATTGTAAGAAAGACTCCTCTCTCAGCATCGCTAAATGCCAGAGAAAACAACACATTCTACACAACCCCACCCAGGAGATAAAAACCTACCCCAAATGCCAAGGGTATTCAGATGTTCTGAGCCAACACCTAAGTTAAGACTTGTTCCTGCTTCTGTTGACGGCAGTGTACACATAAACATTTGTATTTGGAGGAAACAGGGGAGGGCCCCTCTTAATTCCAAAGTTTGTTAATAAGCTTATTAGGTGTAAGAGACTTTGTATAAGCACCACATTGATTTAAACAATAAGGATCCAAGAAGGAAAACTCTTCTTTATTTAAAAAAAAAAAAGAAAGTGATTAACCCTGCTAAAATCTGTGGTCAGACTTCCAGAAATAACATCCTTTGGTATTAAGTAAATGTTTAATTTTTTATGGCCAAGAGTAGAACACGCAGGCTTAGTGATGGGACTTTAGGAGATAGACACTAACTACATATTAATTTATAGGAACAAGTATTACGCTCGTTGACAAACTCTGCTAAGTAAACTAATATAAACCTTTCTCTCACTAAGGCAGACTTAGGCCACCAACGATTCAGTGGGTGAGCAACAGATGAACAAAATAAGTATTTTTTCCAGGATACAGTTCATTTGCATCACATGGCTTTAAGAAAAATTCCCTTTCACTGGATCAAAATATTAAAGATTGTTTTTAGTGAATACATGTTGCTTCTGATAAGAATTGATCAAGATGCTATGCTATGGATTCAAAAGTTTTGACTTCATTTCTACTATCACTGCTTCTTTTTCTTTTTTTACTGTGTTGTGTTTTTATTTAAATCAATTAGCCAACATATAATACATCATTCTTTTTTTTTTTAATTTTTTTTTTAAGATTTTATTTATTTGACAGACAGAGATCACAAGTAGGCAGAGAGGCAGGCAGAGAGAGAGAGGGAGAAGCAGGCTCCCTGCTGAGCAGAGAGCCCAATACAGGGCTCGATCCCAGTACCCTGGGATCATGACCTGAGCCGAAGGCAGAGGCTTTAACCCACTGAGCCACCCAGGCGCCCCTTTTTAAAAAATATTATTTGTTTATTTGACAGAGACAGACACTGTGATAGAGGAAACACAAGCAGGGGGAGTGGGAGAGGAAGAAGCAGGCCTCCGCTGAGCTGGGAGCCCCATGCGGGGCTCAACCCTGGGATCATGACCTGAGCTGAAGGCAGACGCTTAACAACTAAACCACCCAAGCACCCCTACATCATAAGTTTTTGATGTAATGCTTTTTTAAAAACTGATCTTTGCATCTTTTGATGGGAGCCCCACTCAGCAAGAATCGGCATTCCCTCATACAGACTTTATCATTAATATTCTTTCCAGCTGTCTAAACGTCTATGACTCCTCCCTTTCACTTCTTTCCAAAGGAACAAACAACCTCCTTTACAATGGTTTTAGGCAACACACAGAGCATTTTCAGTGATAACCCATGGATCTCACCTATGAGAAGAATGAAGCTGGCAAATACACCTGGGTAAAGTCTTCCAAACATTCTCCAGGGCTAATGAGCCCTCCAATTCTGTCAAGACTGCTGATAAACATAGCGAAGTCTCATTTTTTCTTACCCATCCACATACTTACAAAAAATATTTGTTGAGGCCGCAGAGTACCATGGAAAAAAATGTGATTTTTGAGTCAAACAGCTTAGACTCTCCTTATGCTGAAACAATTTATCTACATCTCCGTAAGGCTCAGTCTCTAAATCTATAAAGTAGAAGTAATACTGTTCAAGAATTGTAAGAATTAAATGATCTAAAGGGAGTAGCTAAGAGCTGAGGCTCTAGCAGATGCTGAAATGTTGGTTGTTCCTATGCCCTCAGCTATTCCTCCAGCTAAAAGACCTATGACCAAGGCCCTGTATCCACACCAGAGCCCAGTCCCACCTCTAAGAACAAGAACTAGCAGTCAGAGTTGTATTCTGGGGATGGTCTGATGTCACCCACTATAGAAAACACTGCTACAGGGGCGCCTGGGTGGTTCATTTGGTTAAGCAACTGCCTTCAGCTTGGGTCAGGATCTCAGGGTCCTGGGATCGAGTCCCACATCAGGCTCCCTGCTCAGTGTGGATCATGCTTCTCCCTCTTCCACTCTCCCCGCTTGTGCTCTCTCTCTCTCTCTCTCTCAAATAAATAGAATCTTAAAAAAAAAAGAAAACACTACTACAAATATATGAAAACAAAGCGATTAAGCTAATATAGTTGCTCCTTTCCCACTACAAACAGAATTGCTGAATAAATTGTAATCCTATTTTAAAAATACTTAGTTAAGGATAAAAGCAGAGGCAGCAACAACAAATGCAATAATGAAGGAAAACCTCCAGTTTCCAAGGAAGAAGACACAAAGTCAGATGAGTACCCTAGAACTAAAGCTGAAGGGGCTCAACGGTTTTGGTCTTGGATAAAAGTTCTGGGATTACAGTTCTGTCCCCACATGAATGTTAGAAGACAGAACCACAGGACGATAGGCAGCCGGGGCCTGGAAGCAAGCCTCCAAGAGTTACACTATCTGTTTCAAAGAGACTAGAAAAACTATACCCAACAATCCTGGGAAGAAACTGCATGGAACTGAGGTAATTACAAAATGAGAACCTTTAGATAAAACTGATCCAGGATTACAATTTATGGCTTTCAGAAATGGAGGTGCAGTTCCTGTTACATCAGTCACCCGCAGATAAGGACTATAAATTCAATTATAAAAAGTCACTGAAGAACAACTACAGAGAAGCAGAAATGGGAAGGTAATCTACATTTGGAAGAAAGGAATGGCAGAATTTTTGTCCAAAAGCAGACTAAGTCTGTGCTAGGTTGGGTGACGAAAATTCAGATAGAAAATCCATAATCCTGTTGGCTTGAAGACCCAGACAGCAGGCTTCATGGCTTTCACAACAGCTGAAAGGTGAAGTGGGAAACTCTGGAAAGGGGAGCCACAAAGGGGAGTGCCAAATTCTGCACAGGCTGACTCTTGAACTACACAGGCATGGATACAATGCAACTCAGATAGTAGTAAAATGACTTCCACTGGGATTTCTGCAGCTGCCCACCACAGGAATGACAGAGCTTGGAGTTGAAGTCCAGGCAAATTAACTACCCACTCAAAACCCAAAAAATCTCTTGAAAGGAACATAACTGAATTGAGCTTCTACAATATTCAGTCAATTTTCATCTAACATTTTTAGATATAGAAGAAATAGAAAAATGTGACCCATTCTGAAGAGAAAAGACTATCATCAATGGAGACTCATCCTGAGATGTTGAAATCAACTGACAAGGATTTTATTATATTTTTTCTAAATGATTATTTATTTATTTTAGGGAGGAAACCAAGAGTCAGATGCTTAACTGACTGCACTACCCAAGGACCTCCAGCAGACGAGAATTTTAAAGCAACTATTATAAAAAACTCAAGAACATAAAAGAAAATACGTTTTTCATGAACAAAAGAAAATCTTAGCAGGAAGAAAGAAAAATTCCCTGGATGGGCTTAACAGAAAATGGCAATGACAAAAGAAGGTGTCAGTGAACTTGAAGACAGATCAACAGAAATGATCCAATCTAAAGAAGAGACAGAAGAGGAAGAAGATTTCTAATAAATGAATAGCGCTCCAGTGACTTATATACTCATGTCAAAAGATCAAACATACATGTAATTTGGAGCGCGGAAAGTTGGGCTAGAGAAAAAATGAAGGAAAAAAAAGTATTTAGGGAAATAATAGTTAAAAATTTTATCAACTTTGGTAAACAAAATAGATTTACAGATTGAAGAAGTCTGGTGGATCCCAAGCAGGAATAAATACAAAGAAAATCACATCTTTGCATATTAAAGTCAAGCTGCTAAAGTATAAAGAAAAGAGATGTTAAGAGTAGGAAGAGAAGAAGGACTTATGACATTCAAGAGGACCATACTAAGGACCACTAGACTCTCATCAAAAACAAATGGGGGTGGGGTACCTGGGTGGCTCAGTCAACTAAGCATCTGACTCTTGGGATTTGGCTCAGGTTGTGGACCTTAGGTTGTGAGATCAAGCCTCACTTCAGGCTCCACACTCAGTCCAAAGTTCTTTCCCCTACTCCCTCTCCCTTCCCCTCTGCTCCTCCAACACCAAGCTCTCCCTTTCTCTCGCCCTCTCTTTCTCTAATAAATAACTAAAATCTTTAAAATGGCAAGAAACAAACTGGGCTATAAGACAGTGAAATGATATCCTAAAATTCAATAGATATAGAACCAAATAAATGAATATGTTACTTTTCCTGAAAATAATCTACTAATTCAAATTCCAAAGAATTTCCTGTAGAACTTGACAATATGGCCCTAAAATTCATAACAGAAAAGAATTAAGAATAGGCAGATAAGTTTTGTCCAACCAGGTATCAAGAATTATTATAAAAACGGAGAAATTAAAATAGTGTGGTCCTGACACAGAAATAGACACATAGAACCAACTACGTTCTTATTTTGGTTCCCCAAAATAAGCCCTTGCATATATGGGTCTTGGCAGATGACAGAAATGGCATGAAAAAGAATTAGAAAAAAAAAAAAAAAAAGCTCTTTGATAAACAATGTTAGCACTACTGGCAATTCATAAAGACATAGAAAATAAAATTAGTTCTCAATCTCACAGCTCCCATAAAAATACTTTTGTGCAGATTAATGCCCTAAATGTGATTAAGAAAAATTCTAACCTATAGAAGAAGTCTTTATGACCTTAGAGTCACAAAAGCATCTTCACAAGATATAAAAAGCACAGCCCATAAAGGAAAAGCTCATAAATTTAACTACACTAAAACTTAAAACTTCTGTTAGACAAATGACAAAATTAAATAACAAACCCAAATCTGGAGAAAACATACACAGAATATACAAAGAACTCCTAGAAATACGAAAGAAGAAGATCCAAAGACCAGTAGAAAATAGACCAGGAGTACATGCAGGCAATTTACAGAAGATGAATTCTGAATTTACAGTGAATCTTTAAACATGTTTAACCATTCCAGTAATCAGGGAAGTCATTTTGAAACAATAAGATACTTTTCATATCCAATGAACTAGTAAATTTTTTGCAAATCAGAAATTATAACATATTAGTAAGATAATGAAACTCTCATGTACCACTTGGTAGAAGTATGAGTTAAAATAGCATGTTGAGGGGTGCCTGGCTAGCTCAGTGGGTTAAAGCATCTGCCTTCAGCTCAGGTCATGATCCCAGGGTCCTGGGATCGAACCCCACATAGGGCTCTCCGCCCAGCGGGGAGCCTGCTTTCTCCTCTCTCTCTCCCTGCCTCTCTGCCTACTTGTGATTTCTGTCAAATAAATAAATAAAATCTTAAAAAAAAAAAGAGCATGTTGGAGGAGCACCTAGGTGCTCAGTTGATTAAGCATCTGCCTTCAGCTCAGGTCATAATCTCAGGGTCCTGGGATCAACCCCCACATCAGGCTCCTTGCTCAGCAGAGAGTCAGCTTCTCTCTCTCCCTCTGACCCTCCTCTCCGCCTGTGCACTCTCACTGTCTCAAATAAATAAAATTTTTTAAAATAAAATAGCCTGTTGGAAAGCAATTTGACAAAGTCTAAAAAATTGGAACATGGCATAACCTTCCCCCGCAATTCTTACTCTAAATATATTCACCAAGAAACTCAACCATGGGAGAGTTTATATAGGAACATATATTATGAATGAGCACTGAAGCACTGTTTATAGTAAAGAAAACTGGAAAACCTAAATGTCCACCTATCAGAGAATGGATAAATAAATTATATTTTTAATGAAGTACTATATGGCAGAGAAAATAAACAGACCAGAACTGCCTGTATCAACATGAATAAATCTCAACACAAAGTTTGGTGAAAAAAGACAACTTAGAATTTTTTTTTTTTTAAAGATTTTATTTATTTATTTGACAGAGAGAGAGATCACAAATAGGCAGAGAGACAGACAGAGAGAGAGATGAGGAGAAGCAGGCTCCCTGCTGAGCAGAGAGCCCCATGCGGGACTCGATCCCAGGCCCCTGGGATCATGACCTGAGCCAGAGGTAGAGGCTTAACCCACTGAGCCACCCAGGCGCCCCACAACTTAGAATTTTTGTTTAAGATTAAAAAACACACAGAATAACCCTATATGGTGCCCATTAACATCTAGAAGTAGGACATTCAAAGAAACTGGGGAAATAATATACAACAACTTCAGAAGAGGGGTCACCTTTAGAGAGAAAGAATGAGAAAGAATGCAATTAGGAAGGGGCACTAAGAGGACTCAATACACCAGTAACATTTTCTTTCTTATTTTGATTCAGAAGGCTATGAGTCTAAATGATAAAACTTATTAAATGTACATGTTATAGGTACATAGGTTTTTATTTCCTAAATGTTAACCTGTATTTTCATAATATTTCACTTAAAATAAGTTTAAAAACTATCCAATATAAGTGACTTTTACACATGTCCTTAAACCTAGTCTTGATGATTTTTGTATTCTTTACAAAAATGAGATTCACTACTCCTTCTAAATTCAGCCAATACTGGTGACCCACTAACAGGGTAACATATGAAATACCACAAAGTGCTTGGTCTCCCACTGTCCCTCACTCGCCCTTGGGAAAGCATATGTCTTTACAGACTTCAAGCTGATTTCCCTTAAAATCAACAGCTGGCACGCACAAATTTTGGCCTTGGTTGGGGATTGGTTCAACATCAACACTAGAAAGATGAAGTTAAATGGGCCAGTAGTGGAACTGAAATTAAATCTGGTCTTTTTTGAGGCAAATAAACCTTCCAAGTGGAGCCTTGATGATCCATGGCTGTGATCCACAAAGCTGTGTTTTCCACTGTTAATGGCAGTGATGCTCAGGCAAGTGAAAAATGGTCTCCAAAACTAAAGCTGTATTTGCTTTTGCCTTCTCAGGGGAGTTATTAAAATTGCTTCAATTAAATTTTTTTTTTTAAAAGAAAGCCTTGATATATGCACTTAATTTCCCCTCCTTATCACCAGGTAATTTAACACTTCAAATTAGGAAGTCCCTTTCTTTACTCTAGAAGTCCAAGTATTTCAAATATAATGAAGCTCATTCCATAAGTTCCTCAAAAATATAGAAGTAAAAATGATAATACACATTATTAAAATTATAACCAACATATGGCGAGAATGCAGAGAAAGGGGAACCTTCCTACGCTATTGATGGGAATGCAAGCTGGTGCAGCCACTCTGGAAAACATCATGGAGGTTCCTCCAAACATTGAAAACAGAGCTACCATACGACCTAGCAATCACACTACGAGTATTTACCCCGAAGAAAAAAATGTAGGGATCTGAAGGGGCATGTGTACCGCAATGTTTATAGCAGCAATATCCACAATAGCCAAACTATGGAAAGAGCCCAGATGTCCACCCACAGATAAACAGATAAAGAAGATGTGGTATATATATACAATAGAATACTATGCAGCCATCAAAAACATGAAATCGTGCCATTTGCAACGACATGGATGAACTAGAGGGTATTATGCTAAGTGAAATAAGTCAATCAGAGAAAGACAATTATCATATGATCTCACTGATATGAGGAATTTGAGAAACAAGACAGAGGATCTTAGCAGAAGGGAGGGAAAAATCAAACAAGATGAAATCAGAGAGAGAGAGAAACCATAAGAGACTCCTAATCTCAGGAAACAAACTGAGGGTTGCTGGCGGGTGTGGGGGGAGGGATAGGGTGGCTGGGTGATGGACACTGGGGAGGGTACATGCTATGGTAAGTGCTATGAATTGTGTAAGCCTGATTGATTCACAAACCTGTAATACAGGTTAATTTAAAAAAAAAGAAAATTAAATGTATAAAAACTAAGAATTACTTGCAACTTACTTGGAAAATGGTATGAAAACTGCTTTTTAAACTTTGAAGTCTTCTAGTCCCCAAAATTTGCAAGTAATTTTGTATCTTATACATAATGCATGCAAAACTCATACAGAGCTCTGAATATATTACTTTATCTAACTTTATAAGGATGTTTCAATATCACATTTTTCATTTATTCTATATTCACACTTTAGCAGCATTTTTGCATAATAAAGAATAAAATCACTCAACATTAAAAAAACATAGCCAACACAGCATTTTACTTCTTTTAACACATTCTCCTATACTTGACGTCACTGATCTTCAGAATACTCAACAAAAGGAGTATCACTGCCCCTTCTACAGCAGAGGTGAGCAAACCAAAGCTCAAGGGAGAGAGGAAAGGGGCCCCACGTCAGGCCGTTCGGCTACAGTGTGTGTGTTGGGGGAGGGGGCTCACTCTCGAGCTCTAGTGAAATTGAGAAAAACACGTACCTCAGACTAAAACATGTAGCCTCCCTGTTACAGAAACACCTGAGAAACCACTGGCCCCAGCTACCACCCGGATTCTGGTTGAGAGGTAGTCTACGAGCGTGATATGGCTACCTACATTTGTATGTCCGTTCCACACTTACTGGCTAAGGATCCTAGGCAAGTAACTTAACCTCTCTGTGCCTCATTTGCCAATCAATAAAAATGGGGTTGACTAAAAATGGCTCCATTACTGGGTTGCTGTGAGGTAAATTAATTAACATACAAAATGCTAAAAATAATATCTGGCCCAA
This sequence comes from Mustela lutreola, assembly GCF_030435805.1. Lineage (NCBI taxonomy): Eukaryota > Metazoa > Chordata > Mammalia > Carnivora > Mustelidae > Mustela > Mustela lutreola. The sequence goes on along the minus strand of NC_081291.1, from coordinate 129,072,003 downwards.
AGCTAAGTGCCATGCACATGTTAGAAACTCTTATCATAAATGGGCCTTCTTACTTTTTAATGCAAAACAAGGTAAATAATGACACCAAAAACTTCCTCAGAGAAATAATATTTGTGAGACCACTATCCTGTTTTTTATTTTACTTATGTTCAGTTAGCCAACATATAGCACATCATTAGTTTCTGATGTAGTGTTCAACGATTCATCAGCTGCATATAACACCCTTGCTCATCACCACACGTGCCCTCCTTAACACCCGCCACCCGGTCACCCCATCCCCCACCCCTCCCCTCTGCAGCAATAGCCACTGTCATATTTAAATTCTCCTCATGGTAGGGGCTGGCTCAGGCAGAAAAGCATGTGACTTTTGATCTCAGAGTTGTGGGTTCCAGCCCTATGCTGGGTATAGAGATTACTTAAATACATAAAATTTTAAAAAATAAAAATAAACAAATTCTACTCACAGTAGCAGTTTTCAAAAGCCATCTGGAAAAAGTGACTATTTTCAGATTTCCTTAAGTACAAATCTCTTTCAATAGACAACCTTCTTAGATTTCTTCTTCTTACTTAGATTTGTTCTTTTTATACTTCTTTAAGACTCATGTTTCCCCCTAGACTGATTCTTATAATACTTGTATACTATTCACAGAAGTATTTATACTAAGAATTACCATTCCCTATTACAGAGTTTCACTTAAGAAGGATTTGTAGGAAATTGTTAGGAGCCTTATATCACATACTACAGAAAACGACAACCAACCACCTGCACATTATTACAAGATTCCAGACTGTCTTTAGTTCCCCCTTTTAACATCGTCACCAATGCTGTCACTTGCATGTAGATATGTGGCTGGGAAAGACAGCTGTGAAGACGCTCTTCTTTAGCTCAGAAACCTACAGTGTGGGCCTCCCCATCTCCCAGCCCCCTACACACACACACACACACACACACACAGCTGGACCATAGCCCAAGATCACGATTATCGCATTTGGATTTCTGATTTGTATGCAAAATGCCTTTATAGCCCAACCTTCTACTTAGGTTCTACTAATTTGCTACTGTCTGGTCAGTTGGTTTCTGGGGATTGAGCCTCAGTCTGATCAGACCTCTAGAGTCAACTACCAATGCACAGAAGCTAATAATACAGAGGAAAATGTTGAACTGTACCATGAGGATACAGTTGCAAAACCCAGCCCACAGGCAACTCTACAGGTCAAACAGGCTGGGGTTTTATTCAAGAAAAATTACAAGGAAAAGAAAAGGATGCAAGAGAATCTGTAGATTAAAACTGGTACAAAATACATATCAAATAAGAAAATCATAAAACAAGCAAAATTAAACCCTAGCATCTGGGGATGCACACTCACGTGATAAAACTATGAAGAAACACAAAAAGAGTGATTACTTTGGGGGTCAGGGGACTGGCACTGGGGTCGGCTTCTGAAGTGGCTGGCACAGTTCCTTCTCTTGATCTGAGTTACTAGTTACATGGGTGTTTGATTTATAGCTATGTACTAGCCTGTACACTGGGCCCTGGTCATTCCCCCAACCTGTGCATTCCCCTGTCACTCTAAACACCCCTCCTCCTCCAATTCTCTGCCTGCTGAGACCTTCCACATTCCCTCTTACTGAAACTTTCCAGGCTCTCCCCAACCCATCCCCTGAAGGCAGAGATAGCCTTTCTCTGGACTAAGCTTTGCATCATCTGGTTTCTACGTTTCTGGTGGCACTTATAACTCAGAGGTCTGGGGGCAGGCCTCATGTCGTCTGTGATATTGTCAACTCTTGGGAACGGGAAGCTCGGTCATTCCCACAGATGAGCACAGTAATCAATCAAAAGATTTTTCCAAGTTAGATAAATAAACTAAAAACAACAACAACTACTAGTCGATTAAAATTAAAAATGGGATGAAAACTTTGAATCCACCAGGTTTACTGGCTCACAAAATCCCCATCTCCCTTAAGATTCCATAGTCTATACTCACTCACTCCTTTGGCTTATCTGCAACCAGTGTACAGAACTTGAGCCCACCGGCTTACAAGCAGAGGCCCTTAATCTTGGCTCTGCCACTTAGAGGTCTTGTAACCAGTAACCTCTCACTTTACTTATATTACTCTGGGCCTCTCCAAGCGTCAGTTCTGTCATCTATAAAATGAGATGAATCTTAAGGATCTAAGAAAGTACTTAACCCAGCACCTGACACAAAGCAAGAACCCAATACATCATCGATTGTAGAACTGTAATTGCCAACTATGAGTATTGTTAATGGGAAAGGTATATCAATCATCAAACATGGCCGCTCTAGCCAAGAGAAGTGACGAAATAAAACCCCCTAACAGACATGTTTCCTAAATGCCAAGCAAACCATGGGAAGTAGAAAACTCAGTGCATCTGTCATTCCTTTGGTCACCATCATACAAAGTCAAACATTTTTTGCTAAAGCGAAGTTGTCTGTTTGTGTTGCGTTCATTCTTCCTGAGCTGGGAGCTCCTTGGAGACCTTGAATGACCATGTCTTGAACTCGTGTGTCTGGACTCCCTAGTCACAACCCCATGGCCAGCATCGTTCTGGGAGCATAGCCACGGTCTCCTCTGAGCCTCTGCAAAGCCTGACTTCTTCTGACCTCCCACTTTAGGGGCTTCACACTCCTTACCATCTCTGAAAGATAGCAATTGTGATCTGCCTTATACCTTTAGCATTTGTTGAGAAGAAATGGACTGAATGAACAAGTAAATTACACTATCAATGGGTACTATTTTGCTTTGCATGCAGGTGTGTGTGTGTATGTGTATAAAAAGAAGAGCTGATACAAGTCTATTCAATAAACCTGTAGCACGCGTATTTGGTAGCAGCCCCTAAGTAAGAACTGAGGCTACAACCTCGGGACAGACGAAACCAATGGATAGAAAACTCGGTGGGTGCCATCTAGCACACGTGATGATCTCGCCATCATTTTGTCCAACCTCCTCCCATGCACGAGAAGGCAAAAGCCCTGGGGGCACACAGAGGAAGCAGAGGCAAGTCTAGAACTTGGGTCGCTTGTGTTCCGCGCATGCGCACATCAGTCTGTTTCTGGGCCAGCATGTTCCCACAGAACAGCTTTGACTGTGTCCAAAACGTGTAAGAAGAATGACCCGACAGGCAGGATAAACCGCTTTGGTCTCAGCTGCGGCCAGATTCTGCTCGGGAGGTGTGGACGCGCTGCCAGCCTCGCAGGAAAAGAACGAGTTTGGGATTGCTCAAGGAACCGCCACTCCCCTGCTTCTCGTTAAGGAACAGAATTTTCTAGTGACACCTGACTCTGCGACATCCCTGAGCCATCAAAGGCACATGGGTTGCATCAAGGCTAACAAGAAATGGCCAACAGAAGGATGCGCGGCCAAACTGCAGTGCAGGGGACAGAGGCAGCGAGGACCACGCAGACCCGCGAACCTTCGCGCCCTCCAGTCGCGCTGCGCTGCCTCTGCGGCTTCTCAAGCGGCTGGGGACCGTGGTCATTCCCTCAGCAGCTGTGCACTGGGCAACCATGATGCGTTGGGCTGCGGGAACACAAAATGACCTCCTGTATTCTACTTAATTGTGAAAAGAGGGACTCGAGGGAAGGCACCCTCTCATGACGCCTCACCTTCCTCTGTATTTACCTCCTTCCCATCAACCCCAGAAGCAGGCCCCTCTTCCCGGAACCCATCTCCTGCCCATACTGCTTTTGAACTCTTTTTTCCATTCATCAAGTGCCTTATCAACCTTGCTGCCCTCAGATTTCTTCCTACCATCACTGAAAACATCCTGAAGCACTTCATTTACACATCTGTTCCCTTCTACTTCTCATATCTCTTATGCTGTGACTTCATAGTCAAGCTTTGGAAGGTATTGTGTTTTCCCTGCTCAGCTGGACTGAGCCAAACACTCCCCATGCTCTCCAACTTCTCAGCCTCCCAAAAGGCTGCTCCCTCTACAGCTTTGCCTTCCTCCAACTTCCTTCTTGGCCTGATTAACTCTTTACATTCAGGCTTATCACAGGGGCCACCTCCTCCAGGAAGCCTCCCATGACCTCCCAGTCTGTTTCAGAGGCCTCTCCTCAGTGCTTCTACAGCATTTAGGGGAGTCCACTGAGAAGACTTTTTTTTCCACTTAGCCTCTGTCTCCTCTAAAAGATTCTCAGTTGCCTGAGGAGAGAGGTAATCTCTAGATTCCTAGTTCCTCATGTGTTCTAGACTCTGAGTAACTATAGACCAACTGAGGAATAAATATGAATAAGACTTAGAACAACTCACAATATGAGCAAAACAGAGAACATGTGCATAATGCTTTCCAGATTACAAAGCATTTTTCACAAATACATCTTACTTGATTTTCCTCGTTCTACAAGCAAACTATTATTTCTTACCCTCTTTGCAGCTGAAAAAGCAATGAGTCAAAATGATTATGAGGTCTGATGAGGGTCATACTGTGTAAGTAGTAGCTCTGAGGTTCAAATCATGACTCCTGAACTTCATATTCCTTGCTTTGTCCATTCCCTAGAAGCTAATGTCTTCATATTCAGAGGTGCACAATACTCTATAAATATACTCTCCTTATCAAGCCTGATATCTGGAAATTTTTTCTACATGCCTCGTGCCTAACCAAACTACTTAACAAAAGGGAAATAAATGGATTTTGTATAATCTTAACAAAACAAATAAATCTAGAAAAAGAAATAAGGCCAGAGCAATAGAGATATCATTTCCATCTTCCCTCGGTGGGATGGATGAACATCCATGATGAGTGGCATCCTATCTTCCCCAAACCTGCAAAGCTTCCCAAATTTAGGGCTCACGATGAAATGGCCACAGATCTGCCCTGTGACTCATTCATTGTTAAAACCAGGTGGCCATCACTTCTTTTTGGTCAAACAGCAGCAAAGACGACTTGTCTCCAGGAACACCTTTGACACCCAGAAACAACCACATCTCCGACAAGCCATTCCCGTTCCCTCAGCGCATGCCGGGCCTCACGACCCCTGTTCATCCAGCTGACAGCACCACGTCCATGACTCTAACTCCCCTACTGCTGAAAACCTCTCCTTTCGGGTCCCACTGTCCTTCTGCCACAGTCACTGGGAAAACCAAAACCTGGGCCAACCCAACTCTCTACCTTCTTGACCCCTTCCCCCAAGGTCTAAACACAGGCGCAGAAAAAGCATTCAACTGCACAGACTCCAACCTCAGCTGACTCTCTCCTGCTATCTCTCTCTCACCCCTGTTTCAAGGAAAACAGCTTTAAAAAGTCATCTACTTGCTCCTTTGTATCTCATCACTCCTCCCTCATTCTTCAACCTACTGTACCTGGCTTCCACCTCAACACCCTGCCAGCATTCACCAAAGTTCATAACCACCTGCATATTGTGCAATCCAAAGGACGCCTCCCCATTCTTGTTTTCATTTAACTTTCTGTTGCGTAATCCTTACCTCCATTCTTCTTGACTCCCTACTTTCTCTCGGCTTTCATGCTCCCACATCTTTCCAGTGGTCCTCCTCCTTCTCCAGCCACTGAGATGGAATGTTCTTTGAAAGCTGTTCTTCTGCTCAGTATTTACATGCTAATATTTTTCAGGGTCCTATGATCCTTTTCTCCTCACTCTCCCCACCTCTCAGGGTGATCCCATTCATTCTAAGGGTTACAATACGTGCTGAGGTTTCCTTTTGTTGGCGGTTTCAATGGCTTCCTACTGACAACACCATTGAGTACACTCCTTTCCATGGAATACATGCCTCTGCCTCTTCTGGAAGACGGGGAGCTTCCTGAAGGCAGAAACCAATCTCTGCATTCCCGGTGGCCAGTGTCTACGAGGCTCTCGAGAGCTGTTTCCAGCCTACTCTTTCTCCTAAGCTTCAGATCTATATGTCTCTCTGCCTGTGAACTTTCCCATTGGGTGAACTTATTATGCTCAAATTAGAATTCATCATCTTCCAAATACCAAAACATTTCCTAGTCCTATATTTCTTTCCTGAATGAACTGGAAACATCATCTACGGCTGCATAAACTGAATCCTGGAACTCATCCTCAGTAATTATCTTTCCCTAATTCTCTATTCCCAATCAATTAAAAAGTCCCACCAAATTCTATGTACCTCTTCAATATAACCATGATATTTTACATCCATAATCATGGCAGGTTGAGGAAGTTTTTAAAAAGGTACAGTGTAGCTGGTATTGGGTCAAAGCAGGTGATTAAGGCATTTAGATTTAATCTCAAAGTCGCTACCCACCACCTCCCATTCCCTTCCCTAGACGCTGGAGGCCTAGAGCTAAAAGGCATTCAATGATACTAAGCTTGGGCTGCCCCCAAACAGAATTCTGTAGGAAAAGTAACATCAATTTCAATTGATTACTTTTTTATTAGCCAGCTAAACAATGGTGTTCTTCCACAAATAATAAAATACTGAGCTGAACAGAAAACTGGTTCTGCTCTGCTTATGAAGTCACTGCAGAAAACAATGACTTCCAGACAAGCTTCTGCCATGGGGAGTGATGCCTTCCTGGGACCATCCGAGTTCGGTTTGGTCACACTATAAAATCAATGCAATATTTCAAATAAGCAAGCCAAACTGGATGTGTGTGGAAGGTGAGGTTTGCAGGAAGGAAGGACAGAGGAGTAATGAGAAACATGCCAGGCTTAATAAACACATAGTTGACAGATGATGATTCATCATTAAAATGGCACTAATACAGAGTTAATTAAAAGCCGCAATGTGATCAGGAAGAGCCTTCAGTTCGTCGCTTCCACAAACTCATTGTTATGGCCCCTTTGTATGTCCCAAACTGTAAGTAGTATGAAGATTCATTAAAGGAATGGTAATATGAAGGGGTTTGGGCTCCATTGTAGAAAGAGGAAAGAAAAACGTATGGCAAAAATCTGCAAAGATGACTCTGAATATATGAAAAACTTTGAACTCTACAGTTCAAGTGGGTGAATTTTATGGTTTGTGAATTATAACCCAATGAAACTGTTGATTAAAAAAAAATCTGAAAAGACATGGAAATGGAAAAAAAAAGACACAAAATCATAAAGAGTTGTAAAAATCGATCAACACGTATCAACACTCAGCGGGAGAGCAGGTAATTTTCCTTGATCCTACAGAGGAAAAGCCAGTGCAAAACCACTTCTACATTTCTTACAACAAAAACAGACCAACTGCTATTTATAAGCGCAAAGACACAAAGGAAAAAGCCATCGTCCAAATATTTAAAGAAAGCAATCTGTCTGCACCTATGAAGAACATTGCTCAGATTCTATTGTTTCCGCTATCTGGGAACTGCTCAGTGAGATGATCATGTTTTCACAAACACAACAGTCACATTGAAAGTTTCTGCCAAACCAGTACCTTTTTCAAAAAATCACAAGAGTATGTGTACCACACATACACACAAACTATTGTAAGCTCAGAAAAAGCATGCACTCTCAGGTTACTAAAAAAACAACTAAAGAAAAGATAAATTCTGAGTCAGTGATCTTTCCTCTCCTAAGAAATGTAGTAGTGGTAGTGAAAAGTGGAAATACCAGATCCCCAAAGGCACACATGGAATTGTGCTGGGTTGTTGGCTCGTTGAAAAAGAGGCAGGGTGTGTATTTTTTTTAGTCTGTATTAGGAAAACAAGTTAGGTCATGCAAAGACCTTTTGAAATCACTTTAAAAGGTAGATACCAAAATGGAGGGCAGATGTATGCTCAGAATTTGATCCACCAGAATAGAAACTGATGCCACTCCTTCCCCACCCACCAAGCAAAATAATTCAGCGGGTAAAAAACAAAGCAAAAGCCGATCCTTCAACTTCTGTCCTCACAGATAACTCGTGCAAACCCAAGGAAACCAAACGTAACTTACTTTTGGTTTTAAAAATTAGAACATGTTGAAACCACTGAGATTCAGTGTATGGGTTCCACTTAATCAAAGTAGTCTGAAACCAGGTTTGCTTTAACGTAGCTACACATCATAAAAAATAGCCAATGAGGGAGGGACATCTGGGTGGCTCAGTTGGTTAACCATCTGCCTTCAACTCAGGTCATGATCCCAGGGTCCTGGGATCAAGTCCTGCATCAGGTTCTCTGCTCGGTAGGCAGACTGCTCTCCCTGCCACTGTGCCTACTTGTGATCTCTCTCTCTCTCTCCGTGTCAATGCTTTCTGTCTAATAAAATCTTAAAAAACAAAAAAGAAAGAAAAGAAAAAGAAATAGCCATAAGCACAAAGAATTAAGCAGGAAGGGCACTGGGCCTGGAGCCAAAAATTTTAGATCTAATCTCATCTCCAGGGACTCCCAAATAATTAAATCCCAATTCAATCCCAAATGAAATTAAAGAGTTGCCTTTTACTCTTTACATACCTATCTGGACATGCCAGGCATGCAAGAAATGTTCAATAAATGCTTTCTGAATTATTACTACTAATAACCACTAATAGCAAGCACTCCCTAAGCACGTCTATACATTTTATCATTTAATCATCATGATAATGTTACACATAGGTTTTCAGATATCTGCCTGTCACGAATTCAGAAACTAAGGTTTAGAGAAATCAGTGATCTGCTCATGTGATTCAAGTGTTGGAGGGCAGAGGGAGGGCTGCAGGTCCCAAGCTGCTTTATTATTTTTTTTTTAAGATTTTATTTACTTATTTGTCATAGAGAGAGAGAGGGAAAGGATGAGCACAAGCAGGGAGAGCAGCAGGTAGAGGGAGAAGCAGCCTCCCCCCTAAGCAAGAAGCCCAAGGAGGGGCTTGATCCAGGACCCTGAGATCATGACCTGAGCCGAAGGCAGACATTTAGTGGACTGAGCCACCTAGGCTGCCCAGGTCCCAAGCTTCTTCATAATGTGCACTGTTGCCTCTCCGAACTCAGCTGGGCACCCATCAAAGTAATCACAGTCATCAATGAACATCTGCGTCTCCTCCATGTAATGTTTATTTTATCACCCAGCCTTTCCCACCCGCTATCTCCCTGGGAGCACTGACAGTGAAAACCTTGGGATTTCTGTTATTCAAAGTGTGGTCCATGGACAGGAAGCAAGGGCACCTCCCTGAAGATGGTTGGAAATGCAGAATCTTTGCCATACCCCAGACACAGAATTTGCATTTTTTAAAACATTTTATTTCTATATTTGGAGGGGGGCCCGGGGTGGGGGAGAGAGCACAGAGGGAGATTGAGAGGGAGAAGTAAACACCCCATCAAGCAGGAAGCCCAAGGTGGGGCTCCATCCCAGGACCTGGGATCATGACCTGAACAAAAGGCAGCGGCTTAACTGACTGAGCCACCCAGGCACCCCTCAGAATTGGCATTTTAACAAGATCCCAGGAGATTCAAATGGACCACAGTTTGAAAGACACTGGTTTAGACTACTCCAAAGTGATCTATTACTTTAATGACAGGAAGAAGGGAGGTCTGAGAAGGAAAATATGACAGAAGGGTTCTATTCCTGAGAACAAAAGCAACTTGTCATGGCTGTATCAGGACCTCAGTTCACTTGGATAGTGGCACACGGATACTGCAGAGGACCTTGAAGGATCCCCAGGAAACTGCTAATAGAGGCAAGAGCTGAATCTATAAAGGTGTACCTGTAGTCCCACTCCTTTCTAAAATTTCCTAACCTGCATCTCTACAGGTCTCTAGCATGTAGCATATAAAAATACATGAAGTCTTCAGCAAACCCTGAACCACTCATCAGTGATAAGGCGTATTGTGGCAAAGAGTAGGACTGTGCTGTGGACTGATGAAACTCAGTATCTGTAAAACTACCTTCCTACACAATCCAGGGGTCACTTCTTATCAACGCAGCTTTGACACATTTTTTTAAACATAACACTGACGTCAACTTATGTCTGAGTTATACTTGACTTAAACGAGTTATTCCAATATGGTACACAGTTTTCTTGTAGGCACAACTACATTTGTAGACACCAAGCAGCTTACATTTTTAGCCAAGAAGTGCAGGACAGTAACGGTCCTTTTGCAAGACACAGGAGTTATGCTGGGCTCAGAGTCAAAATCTAAAGAAGCATCTGTTGGAGTTAATTTTTACTCAAAGTTTCTTACCTGTTTAAACCAAGTTATGAAAGCCAAATACTCCACAGACATAACTATAACTAAAGGTGGCCTTCATAGAAGGTAGATGTATATTTGGTTTTTTAATTCCCATTTTTATTTTTTTTTAAGATTTATTTATTTATTATCTGACAGAGAGAGATCACAAGTAGGCAGAGAGGCAGGCAGAGAGAGAGAGGAAGGGAAGCAAGCTCCCTGCTGAGCAGAGAGCCCGATGAGGGACTCGATCCCAGGACCCTGAGATCATGACCTGAGCCGAAGGCAGTGGCTTAACCCACTGAGCCACCCAGGCGCCCTTAATTCCCATTTTTAAAATAAAAAAATATTGTGTCTGTTTCCTAGTCTCAAGTCTATAATTCCAGGAGCTAAGACACTACACTGTGTATAGATAGAAATTCTTTCTCCTTTCTATCCTTTTTGTCATTTCAAATCTCGTAGGCAGGTGCTTTTCCTTAAAACCTTCACTTATACATTCTAGACACTCTATTTCCTGTGTTCATCTAGAAAGAATGAACAACTAGAGGGACACAGGGGTGGCTCTGTGGGTTAAGCCTCTGCCTTCGGCTCAGGTCATGATCTCAGGGTCCTGGGATCGAGTCCTGGATTGGGCTCTCTGCACAGCAGGAAGCCTGCTTCCCCCTCTCTCTCTGCCTGCCTCTCTGCCTACTAGTGATCTCTGTCTGTCAAATAAATAAATAAAATCGTTTAAAAAAAATAGAAAGAACGAACAACTAGAAAGGACTTTTTGCTAATTAATCATTCAGATATCTCCTAGAAAGTTTGCAAGACATTCCTCCTTCAACCACAATGGATCTATAAAAAAAACTGCTTTTTGAATTGCCAACCCACTCCTTCTCTTACCATCATGATGATCCTCTGGATTCAGGGATTTTCTATGAACTACACCAACCAACCCAGGATTTTATAGCAAAAGAAAAGGAAAGACGTGAGCATGCTCAAAGTCAGAGGGAAAGTGGGAAGCAAAGTTTGGGGGCAGCGTGTCCCCCAGGGATTCTGACTCAGAGTCAAGTCCAGAGGCCACAGAAACAGGGAGGCACATATTAACCACAAGGGAGCACTGACAAGGCAGCTCACAGGCCTGAGTCAGCCTAGGATGGGCGTTTCAGGGAACCTGGAGACAATCAAATGCAGGAGTTTCCCACAACAGATCCAAATTCCCAGTCCCAGTGAGACCAGCAATGGATTGTATTTTAAAATTCTAACAATTGTGCTAAACCAACCGCATTACTGATAGCATTATTAAGGAACACATCACTTTGAAGCATACCTAAGTAATGTGTCTCTATAGACACAAAAACCATGGATATGCTCTGATCTGGTAACGATACTCTAAAGTAGGAGGACAAGAACATACAGTAAGTTATTCACTGCTAAGGATAAATGCAGACATCTGCATTTAGGTTGAAACATACTGACAAGTTCAGGCTGGGGTTGCCTGGACTGACAGCTGTTTTGTGAGAAAGCCCTGGGAATTGGAGAGGAGCCAACTTCACCTTGAGCTCCTTGGGAGAGAGATTTTTTTATTGATTTATTGGAAAGAGAAACAGAGAGACCATGGGCCAGGGGAGGTTGCAGAGGGACAAGCAGAGTGCCCGACTCGGGGCTCGATCCCAGAACCCTGAGCCAAAGTCAGACATTTAACCGATGAGCCACCTGGGGGCACTGACTAGAGCATTTTATATCACATTCAGTGTGATGGTATTTTCTTTCCTCTCTTTCCCCTGAAAAGCTGAAATGTAACTGATGATGTATCTTGCCATGAGCAGTATCTTCAAATCAAGGAAATACAACAATAATCCTGACCTTAGCATTGTGAAGATTAAGTGCCATAACCTATTTAAGTCTCTTTGGCACATTGCCTTGAAATATAACAACTGTACCAAAAAAATGGCACATGTTAATATTGGTATTTTTATCATCTGATGCATTCTTAGGATACATTAACAGAAGAGCAGTATCCAGGAAAGCAGCCGATAATCCCAGCCTGCCACTCAAGTCTACAGTTGGTGTGCCTCGTTCAATCTGAGGACCTCAGCACAACAAGGACAAACCATGGCCACTCAGAGAACAGGGACCAGGCTAGAAAAGAGTCTGCAAAACATGGTATTAGGAGAAAGGGTCAAGGGTGCCTGGGTGGCTCAGTCGTTAAGCGTCTGCCTTTGGCTCAGGTCACCATCCCAGTGTCCTGGGATTGAGCCCCACATCGGGCTCCCTGCTCAGTAGGGAGACTGCTTCTCTTTCTCCCACTCCCCATGCTTGTGTTCCCTCTCTCACTGTGCACCAAATAAATAAATAAATAAATCTTTAAAGATAAAAAAAGGAGAAATGGTTGAAAGAATCAGAGGTTTTTAGGCTGAAAAAAATGAGAATCCTCTCGAACAAGTAGATGTTTCTTCTGTGGATCCAGTGGATGGAGCTGAAATACAAGGATGGTTATCTCTAGAGGCCCATGTCACATCAACATACAGAAGAACCTTCTAAGGGCTCCCTAGGACAGAAAGGGCCCTGGGAAGCAGAAAGCTTCCTAAAACCGAAGTAGGCCATCAGTGCCTCACTGGCACCGCATCAGTACGCTCTAGAAAAGTCTTCTTCTTGGTCTCATGGCTGCACTTTGTGTCCACTTCAACTCTAGAATTCTCTGCCTCGGTCTTCTTCCTCCAGACCTAGGTCAGATGTCTGGGGCCCACTCAGAGCAGCAGTGGCACCCTAGGCTGCCACCCATGCGGGCTCTTTTCCTAGGGAAAAGCTAGTACAAATATGGCCAAAAAGTCAATGGAGAAGGCAGATGCACTGGGATGACTGGTTAATACCAGTTCTATCTCGTGTTCTTCTAATGAAGAACGTCCACAGGAGGTGGGGACTCAGTCTGAAGAGAGAGGACTGGTATATTCAAACTCAAATGGCAAGAGGCAGAGCTCCACGGTCCACACAGAGAAGTAAGAAGTCTAGCTCTCAAAGAAGGCATTCCACGGCTCCTGAGACTGGGTCCCACCAGCCCTGCACCTGTTATAGGTAAACTGTCCCAGCTAGGGCCTAATGAATTCATTTAAGACACACACCAGTTTTCTGAATTACAGCAAACCTGGGTGAGATCTGCATTCTTTCTTCCAGACGCAGACCAACTCCCTTATTGCCGCAGTTACATATCTTCTCTTAAGTTAACTCTCTTTCCATGCTTAAAGGAAAAACTCCCTACTCTGTGAAAAAGTGTTATGATCTCAAATTAAAACAGAATTATGACTTTGGACTGTATCTTCTTATCAGCATTTACTTGAATACTGGCATGAAACTTCCTGTGAACTTTGTGACTCAATCACATTGTCAACGTCATTATCATTTTATCTAAATCTTCCTGAGCAAAGGTATGGGTATCAGCTTTGTCCAATACACAAGGAAGCACCTCACTTGTATCAGGCAATCAGTGGATAATTTCACCAAGTGAAAATGAATGGCACAGTAGCCAACCAAATGAATGGCGCAGTAATCAACAGAAACCAACCTCCAGTCGGCTTCCCAAAATGATGCTACTTTTGGTCCAAGGAAAGCCACGGGCTACAGCTTTTTAGTTTTCTACCTCAGCCTTCAGTTAATCAAAATCTATCTGCACATCTTTCGTCCAAATACATTTATAACCAATAGCTCTATAAAATCAGATACAGTTAGCAATCCACAAGGATGTAAGATCAAATTTCTCTCTGCCACTGTATCAAGGCGTTACCCCATGTCCAGTGCAGGGACGGAGTTTAGGAGCACAAAGGTCAATAGCTCTCTGACAGGGGTTCACAGTGCAGGGGTAGAGACAGACTTGTAAGAGCTGATTTGCAGAGTGTGAAGAGAAGTGTAGTGGGAGCCTAGAGGAGGACGTGCTCAGTCTGGGGCCCAGGAAGGTTACTACTGGAAAGGCACATTGTAGAGGACTTTGAAGACTGCTTCAGAGTTCACTCTGCATACTTGAACAGAACGCATTCCAGGAAAAAGGAAAAGTTGCAGCATATATATATATACACACACACACACACATATATATATATGTATGTATATATATATATATATAATCTAAGGAACAATAAAAAATATATAATCCAAGGAACTATATAATCTAATAACTATATAACAATAAAAAAAAAAAAACCACAGGTTTGAGCAAGAGAATGATAATTGTCTTCGGATATCGGAGGGACTGATTAGATGCCTGCTTCTCTGTGTAGAAAATATGAAAATTGGGGGGAGGGGAACCTACGAGAGTGCACAGTTTGGTTTATAACATCTAAGAGCATTCTAAAAAAGAATTATTAACAAAGAAAGTGGTTGCCTTAAGTAGGCATGTTTACACAATAATTATACAGTTTTGGGGTCCACTTGGGCTCTAATTCTAGCTTAACTCATAGGAGTGCTTAAAAGTTGCTATACACATTGTGAGATGGTGTGCTCACCTTGACATTGTGAGTTCCAACACCACACCAAGCTGGCATCTATGGCAAGGTGCTCTGCATGGCATAGGAAGGTGGACTGGAAACCATTGAAAGGTTCCTCCAGCAGGAGCTCTCTCCAATGGTCTCTGCCCACTTCTGATCTGATGTTACTCCCTCCGCTCAAAACCCGCTACCTAAATCCCAGCTATTGTAACTACTGTTATTACATCTTCTTCTGATATTATCTTTCTACTAACTTGATCATCCCTGGTTTTGTCTTATTCCTGTGTGTGTGTTTAATAGTAGGCAAATCCTCTTGCAAAGCCTACTCAAATCCTTAAGAGGGCACAAATAAAGTCATTGGAAAACAAAGTAAAATAACATTCTATAGTTAATTATAAATGACACTAGGAACAACAGTAGCTAATGTTCACTTAACCCCTATGAAGCATCAAGTTCTACAGCAGGCCTTTTATATATATTATTTCATTCCATTCTCACAAGAATCCTACAAGGTAAGTACTTACATTTCAGTCCTCGTTTTATAGATTAAAAAAAAATTAAGTCTTAGCAAAGTCTAGTGATTCGTTCAAGGTCCCAATTAGTAAGCAGTTATCTATTCTAACAATTTTGCAACACAGTCTGCAACAATCTCATACTAATGCATAGGTACTCCCATATAGTTTATAAAATTTGAATACCGAATATTTCAACACAGATCTTAAATA
This sequence comes from Mustela lutreola, assembly GCF_030435805.1. Taxonomy (NCBI): domain Eukaryota; kingdom Metazoa; phylum Chordata; class Mammalia; order Carnivora; family Mustelidae; genus Mustela; species Mustela lutreola. Next base: position 129,056,766 of record NC_081291.1, on the reverse strand, counting down.
TAGGAACTCCAGAAAACACAAATGAGTCACAAATGAGTTCATTTTGCCTCAATATCATAGTTCAAGACACTACTGATTTTAAAAAGGGCCCTTAGAGTGACCAGGTCATGTTTACTTAAGTCATCCTTGAGCATCAAATTAAAATTCCCAGCTTTCTCACATAAGTGTCCTGAGTAGGCAAATCTAGAGAAACAGATGGTTACCTTGGGCTAGAGGAGGAAAAATGGGGGCAAAAGAGTGAGTACAAGCCTTCTTTTTGGAGTGATGAAAAGGTTTGAAAATTACATTACAGTGATGGTTACACCTCTGTAAATACACTAAAAACCACTGGATTGTACACTTCTAAGGGGTTAATTTTGTGATATGTAAGTTATACGATATAATAAAGCTGTTAGAAAACAGTTTCCAGGGTTCAGTATCAAGTGATCTCTAGTCACTCCACGTGGCTGCTGTCTTCCAGAATAAACATGAAAACCAGATGTTTTGATGATGAGAATAAAGACCATGCCTGTGAGGCCGGTGAGTTTTCTTTGGAAGCAGTAGTCGGCATTCATTACTCAAATGCCATTAGGTAAGTAGTGACTGGTATTAGCTTTTGACTCTTACCAAGCCAGAAAGAATGGAAATATAATTCATTCATCATTACTAAAATGCTTTTAAGTGTACAGAATGAAATATAGGAAATAACAGCAACTGGGGCATCAAAAGACCTCAAAAGTCCCAAAAGACTCTGAGTCAACTAGAACCTTGTGGCCTTGGGGACTCAATCATTCTTCAGCTATAAAATGAGGAGGGGGAACAATGAAGTCAACTCCTCTAAGACTCATTTCCATCTTTGTTATTCCAGTTGAATCATTTCTAATAAGGATCATCTCACTATAGGACTCGTCCCTTTCTAAACAGCATCAGCTGCTTTTACAACAAGCCAAGTGTCAATGAGACACACTGGAAATCCATTGAGAGTATCTTTCCTAGATTCATGTTTCAAGTGTTTAAGTGAGCTCCCTCCCACATCCCTTATGAAATAAACTATCTACCTTAACACTGGATTGGCTAATCTATTGACTAAAATTTTAAACCTGACACATAAAATCAAAGGGCAACTTCCTATAACAATGTATAAACATAGCAAAAACAATTGTTCTCCAAAGTGAAATTATCCTGGCCTTTACAAAAATTGATCTCACCTCAAATCGAGCTGTTTCTCCCAATCTATTTTAATTTTCATTATAAAAATGATAATTTCTTCTTAAAAGGAACCTTAGGTTTGCAAACTATGTGAGGAAAATTAAAATCATTCTTAAAGTGACCACCTTAAATAGATTGTGGGTGACGTTAACCTACAATTAAACTTTGGTACATCTTGTTCTCATCTTTTTCTCTCTACGATAGTTTTTTTTTTCCAAATATAATCATGTTTTAAAATATTAATATGTGGAAAAATATATAGAGAAAAGAAAATATAAACTACCAGAAATTCCCACTTTCAAATAATCCCTAAACCCCTCATCCTTAAGGTGACCACAATTTCTGCTCTCCCTAAGCATAACACAAATAGGTATATATATATATATGTATTTTTTTTAAGATTTTTTTTGACAGAGACACAGAAAGAGAGGGAACATTTGATTTCTTTTCTTTCCTTTCCTTCTCTTTAAACTTAGTTCCTTAATCTATGAGCTATGTTTTTAAACATTGTCAAAGATTCCAAACTTATCTGTCACATGTTTAAGTTTTAGCAAAACTAGACTAAGTTATCTGTCCAACATTTTCAAATGCACATTTACATTTTTAAAGGAAATACACTTCTCACAGTCTTCTCTGAGAAGAAGACTTCTTTCCACTAAGCCTCAGAAAGCCTTCAGGACTAACAAAATAACCAGAGCTTTGATTACCAGCAGGAAATCCTAGTGGGCAGGAATACAGAGGACACTCCTCATACAGGCCAAATCAAAGTGAAACAATCTGAAGATCCAAGCCTTAGTGGTTTTATTATTTTAGCTTTTTAAAGTCTCAGAACTCCAAGGTTAGCTTAAGTACAAAGTTACAACACAGTTTTCAGTGCTGTGGGTTTACACTCCAGGTGGACCGGTCACCATTCCACCATTCATTCAGTGACCCTGGGCAAAATCTGCCCCTTGCCACTGGTCATAAGCAGAACAGGTGAGAAAGCAGGGAACAAGCTCACCTCCCACCCGCAGAAAAAGAACACAAAGGACATGTCCTGCTGACAGTAGGTCAACAGAAACACCCTGGAGTATGACAAGCAACACAGATGTCAGTGTTTATATGGCTGTTTCTCATTAATAAGAAATATTGGATGGGGAGCTCCCTGCTTATGTTCCCTCTCTTGCTGTGTCTCTCTCGGTCAAATAAATAAATATCTTCAAAGAAAGAAAAGAAAGAAACATTGGGTGATATTTCCCAAGAACATCCACTTCTTATACTAATTTTTCCCCCCACTAGAGCATTCCTCTGAGACACAACACTGTTACTGCTGTTACCTGCTACGACTTGGGATAAAGGGCATAACCTTCCCCAGGGCAGTTTCCTTCACCATAAAATGAGGAGAAAGACAACTGGCCTCTTAGGGTTGTTGTGAGGAACACCTAAGAGGCTTAGGACAGGGACTGCCCTTGGGAAATGGTTTCCGCATTAGCAGTTGTTGTTGTTCTATTATTATTATTATTCCCAGCACCGGCTCTTCTACTCCAGCTAGGACTATCATTACCACCCTCTCCCACCAGAAATGCCGGAATGTAAAGCTTAGGTGTTTCAGAATGAAAGGGGGAACTGGAAAGGTCTGTGGTCAGATCAGCCTCAGGAGTCGTCTGTCCTCAGGCTTTGCAATCTGTCTGGGAAGTTAGTATTTACTGTCACCGTGAAACAGTGAGTGTCTCAGGTCGGGGGGACCACAATCCCTCCCCCCACCCACACCCCCATACACTTTCTGACACACCAGCACAAGATTCCTGTGCACCAGTTCCTTCAGTGAGCGGGGCTAAGCAAGGGCCCAGGGGTTACAGGACGCCTTGGTGGCTCAGTCAGTTAGGGGTCAGCCTTCTGCTCAGGTCATGATCCCGGGGTGCTGGGATCGAGTCCCGCATCGGGCTCCCTGCCCAGCGAGGAGCCTGCTTCTCCCTCTGCCTGCTGCTCCCCCTGCTCACGAATACACTCTCTGACAAATAAATAAATAAGATCTATCAAAAAAAAAAAAAAAGAACCCTGATTCCAGGGGTTAGGTGTGAAAAAGGCAGTGGTGGTCCTGCTCCCTGGAGCCTTTCTGAAAATCCCACAAAGCCTGAAACTGCAGACCAGGAGCCAAAACCTCCCCAAACGGGCACCGTGAAGATCCAGACCAGAGGGTATAATGCGAGCCACCAGGGACATGAACGGATTTATCGAGGTTCAGCAGTCAGAAAGCGTTTCTTCTAAGATCACCTTTCCATACTCATTTCTTTCCTCTGAGTGCCTACCTTCCACAGTCAGTCAGTGCTCCCATGCTTGGGGCGGGGGCCAATTCATACTAACACCATGTGTCTAAAGATTTGTCTCCAGCCTTGAAACTCTCAGTGTTTGTCAAAGAAAATAAGGATCACGTGCTTCTGCGTCACCAGCTAGATTCGTAACATTTAGGAAACACCAAGACTACTCCGAATACCAGCAAGAAGGCAGGCTTGGTCACAAGTGATCTGCTCAAAGTTTCACTTAACATTACATGGTATGCAACAAGAAAAATACCCGCCTCTACTTGATTTCAGGCAAAAGGCAGAGGCATAACAAAACTAAACCAGCCCAGCAAGACGGAGAACAAGAATGACAGCAGGTGGTCCTGACCTAGAGTCGGGAAGATCTGCTTAGACACTTCATCCTCAAATTACCATTTCTGAGCACCCTACTGTACGGTCTTTTTTTTTTCTTCCCCATGTTTGCAGGAAATTATTTTAAATGAATATTCTCTGGGAAGACCCTAAAATCTGGCTTTTTAGGGAGTTTCCCCTCTTTTATATACTTGTCACATTTCTTTATTTGTGCTTCTACTCAGTAGTATTGATTGGTTCTCTCTCGTTACAAGGCAGGGAAGCCCTTGGGAACACAGAAACAGATCTCCCAGACAAAAATGAGTTTTATGTGAGCTTTTTCAGACTCTTATCTGTGCCAATTAAGGAAAATAATTAATGAGCAAAATATTCTTAACATTGTTCTTTGTTAAGTTTGTGCCTGCGGGGCTCAGTGGGTTAAAGCCTCTGCCTTCCACTCAGGTAATGATCTCAGGGCCTTGGGATTGGCCCTGCATCTGGCTCTCTGCTCAGCAAGGGGTCAGCTTCCACCTCTCTCTCTGCCTGCCTCTCTGCCTACTTGTGATCTCTACCTATCAAATAAATAAATAAAATGTTTTTTAAAAAACCACACTGTTCTTTAAAATCATGGGACAGCTATAATCACTTTGACAATCGTCTTCCTTTAAGTTTGAAATTAAGCACATTTAATATTAATAGTATAATGGTGCAAATACACAGTGAGAACATATATTAAGTTATAGCAGTCTTTGCTTTTTTTCTTTCTCCTTTTCTTTCTTTCTTTCTTTTTTTTTTTTTAAGCTAAAATTACCTACTGGATTTGTTGTTAAAAAAAAAAAGATCTACAGAGGCAGGGGCAATAACTTAACTGGACTATTGTCTCTCAGGGTATAAAGAACAATCAATTTTGTAACTCTGAAATGACATGCGGCTGTAACTTTACAGTTTCAGCAGATAGAGAAACTGTGATCCTTAAGGAACTGCGGTCCTCAAAGATTTTTTGAAAGTTCCTTTTTGTCTTTCTTTCCCCTCAATTGTATTTTTTTAGACAGGGAGGAACATGCAAGAACAGATCCTTTCTTAAGACACGGTCTTTCCCAGTGGGGGAATAAAGGGGCAGAATAAAGCAGCAGTAACAGAAGCGCACTTGCATTCTTTAGAAATACAAGTACATTACCTCGAAATAAGGCATACTTAACGTGAAAACAGACTATCCCGTAGAGTGTTCCAAACTTTCAAAAGTCACCCACTTTAACTACTCTTGCAGAACAATTTCACGCGGGGTGGTTTTGGTGACAATAACAAAGGTGAAACTGCTCTCTAGGTCTTTAATGAAACTAAAGAAGATACGCTCTCAGCACTTACTGCTATTCACTGAATTTCATTTTGTTATACTATTAGCAATACTTCAGTGTCTTACAGGGCACACTCCATCGTCAGTGGGATTTACTCCAGAAGTAATCTCGGATTCCGAGGAATTACATAAGAATGAAAACAGGGACAAATAAAGAAGGGACTCAGTCCAGCCGGACCCACCTGTATACTCTGCCCACATCGACAGTTACTCGTGTAGTTTATGAGGCATTCTAGAAAAACGCCAGACTTTCCAAAGAGAAAATTACAGTGATATTCGGTTCATTTTAACTATGAGAAGTAGGCCCAAGGGAAAACTGCATCGGGCAATCACAAGGCTGTGAGGCACCACGGCTGTGGGCTGGACGACAGCACACAGCTGCCTAGGGTTCAAGAAACCTACAATCAACCAGGTATAAAATCACAGTTACAAGGAGAAGATTTAATGGGGTGGGAGGGTACCCAAAGAAAGGAATTCAGAAAAAGGAACTGAAAATGCTTACAAACAAGTACAAACTACCAATCCAACACACACATGCCATTTCATCCTAGCTTGCATGTGCCTTTAATATTGCCAAACAATGCATATATTATAAGGAGAATCCTAACCTCCAAACCTCCCCAGGAGCAACCAACTCACATTATTTTCTAAAAGAACACAGCAACGGCACAAATGCTGTGCTGACTGTCATATCGCCGGGGAGGACAGACAGAAAATCGAACACATGCAGCAGAAAGTTCAAAATGTTATTTACTAACCTGGTGCCCCTGGGAAAGTAGTCGCTTCATACTGCTCTACACAAAGAATCTTTACTATGAAACTAATCTCCAAAGCAGCTGATAGCCCAGAGGGGAGGAAGCAGGCTACCCAGGGAATCCACAAATACAAGGAAAGCAGTTTGTTCCCAACTTGGCAACTTAAGTCATAGCCAAGCCCACAAAGCACTTCAGCCTATAAGCTTTAGTAATGAACTTGAAACCACTCCCCACGTTAAAAAGACACTGGGCTGCTGTGAGAATGAAAACCCACACAACACAATTGAGCAAAGGCTTCAGGCTTCATTTTTGAACTTGCTGCCTAAGAAAACCGTAAGGCAACACTCACTCCCTTCTCCCTCTTTCGATACTGTATTAAAGCGAGTCGTTCATTTTAAATAGGAGGAATACAGTCTCGCTGCCCCCCCCCACTCCCTGCCCGCCGCCATTAGAGCCACAAAATGAATTTTACAATCTTGTCTAAGTGGTTAAGTGGTGGTGATAAGTACTAGGATTTCATTTTACATAAGAGGGACATATGAAGTTACTATTTCTGAGAGAATCCAAGTCACATACTGTTTTCAGGTGGGGGGTAGCATTAATTAAGCCTAAAATCTCATTAATTATTCTAAAGTTCAAATCTACTTAAGTTCAAAAGGAATATTTTAAAGAACCTTCTAGGAACGCTGGGTGGCTCAGTCGGTTAAGCATCTGCCTTCAGCTCAGGTCATGATTCCAGGGTACGGGGACCAAACCTGGCATCATCAGGCTCCCTATTCAGTGGGGAGCTTGCGTCTCCCTTTTCCACTTGTGCTCCCTGGCTCTCTCTATCCCTCTGTCAAATAAATAAATAAATAAATCTTAAAAAAAAAAAAAAAAAAGAACCTTCTAATTTTTTTTTTTTAATTTGAGTGTAGTTAACACACAATGTTACATTAGTTAGAAGTGTATACCATAGTGATTCAATATTTCTATGCATTATGCTATGTTCCCCACAAGTGTAGCTACCACCCGAGGACTGGATTGTTCTAACTTATGATTTGGATTTAGTGTCTGTAAATCTAAAAGCCACTCATAATTCAGTTTCACCATCTATACTTTGGATATCTTTAGGGAAAAAAAGACTTTTTGGCAGTATTATAGTATTTTTTTTAATAGTTTAAAATGGAACTGAATAGGTTTCTCCATGGTTTCAAATTAAGAAATTTGAATTTTATTTCTCATTCTAGAAATATGCATTTGATAATTTCTTGAAGGCATTTAAATCTTAAAACAGTTCATAATGTTCCAGCACATTGCTCAAGAAATAATGAAAATCCATGCTCTGCTTTTTAACGGAACGTGTTCACAGTACCATATATACAGTCTGCTCCTAGTTTTTAATTCCAAGGACAGTTTTAATTGTCATGGCTTGCTTCCATGATTTCCACTCTGTTTAAAGAAGATCTATTTAACAAAATGCTCAAGATTACCTAACTCTGTTGTTTCTTCTACGCCAAAAGATCAGACCAAACTTTCAAGGAAAACTCGATTCACTGGCTGCCAAACAAGATTTACATGTATTGCCGATAAAATCAAGTTACTCAAAACCTGTGAAACTTAAGCCATTGGCATATAAGCACAAGAAGTTCAGGCAGGAAAAACCTGGAGACTCCCTGAGATCTCACACATGCCCCCACTTGCCTCCCCCACCCACTCCCAGGACAAGATTCAACAGTTTCTCATGGGGTCACTTTAGAATGACAGGGTCAAGACAGTCACCTCAGTGAGAAAATGAGAGAAGAGGCTGACGCCTTTAAAAAGAGCCAGAACCCCACCTGGTGGCAAGACCAAGAAAACGCTGGAACAGTTAAACCTCAGGGGAAATACAACTCTGAAGCTGGAAGAAAAACAAAAAAGAAGAAAAGGATCCATTATGAGTACATTAATGTCACACACAATGTGTGGTAAAGGTCATGGAAAGTTTTCCACCCCCCACGAGAGCAGAATATTTCTTGAGAATATGAAAACACGCAAAAATAATAATAATAATAATTATTATTATTATTATTACTCTGAAAACCATCTCTTTCATGTAGATCTGGTCTATAAACATATATAATGATTTACATTCCTGGAAAAATTCTCTGATAAGTAATATTCATCTTTCCTTTACCCAAAAAGCTGTGATAAAAATGCCTGTGAGGTCAACATCATCTCTGAAATGGAAAAAATGTGGATAAACCCCAACCTAACCAGATAAGTACTGGTGGGGCAGTGTCCATCACTCTGTTAAAAGGCTGTATCCCTAAGACTGTTCCTGTCTTTCATCAAAAGTATTTCCTTCTGGGGCACCTGGTGGCTCAGTGGGTTAAAGCCTCCACCTTCAGCTCAGGTCATGATCTCAGGGTCCTGGGATGGAGCCCCGAATCATCATCAGGCTCTCTGCTCAGCAGGGAGCCTGCTACCCACCCACTCCCACCCCCACCTGCCTCTCTGCCTACTTGTGGTCTCTGTCTGTCAAACAAATAAATAAAATCTTTTAAAAAAAAATGTATTTCCTTCTGCTTGATCTATTTCATATAAGTCAGCATTGTCTCCTAGAGGGAAGGGGGGTGGGGAGATGGGTAAGTCTGGTGGTGGGTATTAAGGAGGGCACGGACTGCATGGAGCACTGGATGTGGTGCATAAACAATGAATCTTGGAATGCTGAAAAAATAAAATTAAATTTAAAAAATAAAGGATTATCCATAATGGAAAAAAGTTATTTCTGCAAACAATCCATGTATAATATCAACCTCAATGGAGATAAAGAATAGTTAAATTCTGAGTTTCGAATCACACGGGAGTAATAAATGTTAGAAAAAGATAAAAGTGGAGTAAGATGTGATTTTTATTTTATTTATTTATTTATTTATTTTAAGATGTGATTTTTAAATAAGCCCAAGCCACACTACTGAAACTAAAACTAATAATACTAGCAGCTACTATTCAAGCTTTTACTACAAGACCTTAAGTGGTGGGCAAGGTTCTAAACTTCTTCACAAGTAGTAAATCATTTAAATCTCACCACTGTTTTCTTATACCAGTTTTATAGATGAGAAAACTGAGGACCCTAAAGGGTAAGTACCTTGCCAAATCGTGAGTGATAAAACTGGGATGAGAACCCAAGCAGTTTAGCTCTGATGTAAATGCTCCTAACCATGTACTTTATTAATTCCGCCCTCCTGAGTGCACACCACTTGGGAAATCCTGCCAGATTCTGGGCAGATGCAAGGGAGGAGCAGATGGGAGAGAACTGTTCCACTGACAGTCCTCACGATGGTGCAGAGTGGGAAAGGCTCTGGACCCAAGAAGACACACAACTGAGACCGGGAGGCTTCATGGCAGGCAAGCAATCCCCAGCAGAGGGCACCCACATAGTCTTCCAAGGCAGAGAGGGAAATGGGGAGCCATGCGGCCACTGGAGGGACCACAGGGAGCAGAAGAAAACACTGCAAGGGCAGCAGGGGTGCTCTGATGTGGGTCTCACAGAGGCAAAGAGGCATCCGGAGAGTTTTAACTGGAGGGTATCCAGATATGCACGTTGGAAAGATAAGTAAGGAGCCAGGCCTTGTAGAGTGAGTAGAAATTAAGAAGATGGTTCAGGTACAGGAAGGGGCAGACCAGTGCTTTCAAATGTACAAGCTTACACTTTCCCAAGTGTTACCAAGGAGGCCGGGGCCCTAATGCCGGCAGCAGGGGTGCTTGCTAGCTCTCTTGAGGAAGCTAGGTTCAGGGCCTGAGCCACACAGAGTTTGTTGAGCCCATCCGCAGAGCTGGGAAACCAGAAGGAGGAGCAGGCTGGTGGGAGGAAGAGGCATTGCGGAGCCAAGCCCAGGACCCGGACTTTGGAGGCGGAGCTGGAGGTCCCACGGGCCAGCCAGGGTGGATATGCAGGAGAGAGGTCTGGAGCTCCAGCTCCTGGCCTGCACAGAAGGGACCCAACTAGCAGACACTGCACAGAAAGGATGGAGGACTGCGGCTGGAGGGCAGCAACAGGGCACAAATGAGTCTGCCCCGGAAAGCACGGGGCATAAGAGTAAAGGGAGAAGATTTGGATTTTTTTTTTTAAAGACTTATTATATATTTTAGAGAGAGTGTGTGAGCAAGTGGGGAAGAGGGGTAAAAGGAGAGAAAATCCTGAAGCAGGCTCCTTGCACGGAGTCCTACACAGTGCTGGAGCCCAGAACCCTAAAATTGTGACCTCGGCTAAAGTCAAGAGTCGGAAGCTCACCCAAGTGAGCCACCCAGGCACCCCAAGGGTGAGGTTTTAAGGCAAGGGGTTTCTGAAGACCTTGGACATAATTCAGGATGGAGATGGGAAAATTGTTCGTTTTAATTTTTACTAACCTCCAGCTGAACTTGAGCGTTCCCTTCCATTATAAACGTAGGCAATGATCCACAGTAAAAGTAGCCAGACCTGTGACTCATCACAGTAGAAATCAAAGGTGCCTTCATATCACATCACAGTTATTGCAGACAACTCAAAGTATCATTTCCATGCATCAGTACATCAAATTATAGGAGTTACTACACCTGCCACTCGTTCCTGATATGTAATGTGTTAATAAAGGATATATATTAGTACATAGTTTTTGGTGTATGGGTAACTGTATATCAGTATAATTGGTTTCCTTTGTAATCCAATGCATTCTAACTTTATGCATTTAAGTTTAGGCATTTAATTTTATGCATTAAACATTATTCTGAAAAGGAACTCATTAACTTCACTAGCATGCCAAAGGCACCCACAGTGCACACACAAAAGTAAAGAACATCTTGGGGCACCTGGGTAGCTCAGTCAGTTAAGCATCCAACTCTTGATTTTGGCTGAGATCATGATCTCAGGGTCATCAGATCAAGTCCCACTGTGGCAAGCTCCCCACTTGGCAGGGAGTCTGCTTAAGATTTTCTCCCTCGGACCCTGCCCCTGCACATACTCGCTCTCTCTCACATGCGTGCTCGCTCTCTCTCTCTCTCTCTCTCTCTCTTAAACACACACACACACACACACTTTCTGTCTAAAATCAATAAATAAATCTTTTCAAAAAAGGAAAGAACATCTATCTGATTTAAGGGGGAGGAGAAGAAAAAAACGGAAAGGTATTTTTAAAAAGAATTCAGAAAAGGGGGAACCTAGTATGAGATGATTCAGTATTCAAACCCAGTAGCTCTGACCTGTGTTCCTCCACCAACTGCACACCCTAAAAATACTACATAAAAATACTCCATCCCTTCATTTGCATCAGCCAAGTGCTTTCACAAGTATTAGCTCATTCACTCGTCACAGAGATCTAGAGTAGGAAAAGTCAACCCCAAGGGCATGAAACTTCAGAGAGGTCACAACTCAAGAAGATGCCACACCTGGGGTGTGAGAAGACGCAGTATCTCTCGTCCTCACTCTATGGGGTTGCAGCTGTGAGCCCAGAAGACTGTGTGAAATCTATCCCTTTTATCAGATCAGCTAGAACCTGACCCAGAGAGGAGAGGAAGGGAATAGTGAGTGCCGAGCCCAGCAAGGGGATCTTGCTTCCTTCCAGGCTTCCATCTACAGGCAAGGCTAACAATTTATTTGGATTCTTTGCTCCAAGCTCTTTTATTTTGTTCTCATTGGTGATCCAGAGTGTGTTACCAAATTTACAGTATTCCAACTATTTAATTTTCCTTTGGCTATAACCAGAACAGAAGCCTGTACTTAAGCAATTAGTTTGAAATTAGATAGACAAGCTAAAACAATGTGCTCTCTGTTCTCTGCTAACTGTGCCCGCTAACTGGCGTTCATTATTTAATCTGTGACGCGTGTTGCCAGGGCTGCATTAGTAACAATGCGGCTTACTGTCTTCACATCCATTCTCTATTCTGCAACATTTGTCATGGCTCATATCTATATTTTATTTATTTTGCTTCCTTCACAGGGTCATTTTCTTAACTGCTACCAATTGCTCTAAACTATATTCTAACCCCCAAAAGGTAATGACGTTTTGGAACTCAGTAATGAGAAGAAACTTAAGGTGCAAGGACAGACACCCTTTTAGATTACTGCAAACCTACACAAAATTGTATCATTAAAGCAGATTTTATTTTACGGTCGGCTAAATAACCTATCTTTAATTTTTTCTTATAACCTGATTAATTCACAGATTACTTGGCATCTTCTCATATAATGGCATGCGGTTCCTTTTTCATAATGGGGCTTTATATGACTGATGTAATATAGTCTTCTGAAAAAAACTCACAGAAGTTGACTATTTCTTAACATGTGTATTAAAACATATTAATATGCTTATTAATGGACCTTTAATTTCTAAGGTCTCTATTCCTTCTTTCCATAATAAGGACCCATAGTTAAAGTGGTTACTTGCCTTCTACTCACATTAGAATAGGAATTAGAATGGGAATTCTTGTGGGTGAAAACAGAAGTTCAAAATTGGTTTATAGACTCCGGGAACAGAATGGAGCCCTCCTGCTCTTGCCTCTCCATGGACACGTGGACATGTTGGATACACAGAGTCAGCATAGCCACCCACTCTATGTGCTGTGAAGAGTAGTATCCTGGCCACCTGCACGGGGGTTGGGGGGAGAAGGGACTGAAAGCAAGCCTTTGATGTTACCTTCTGTCCTAACTACCCAGAAGCACTTGCGCTTGCCCAATCTAAGTAGCTGGAAGGATCCCCGTGCCCTGGCAGTTTCTGTCGCCTGAAGCCACCTGCTCTTGTTCCTACCCTGTTTTCTTTACATTGCTCTCAGACAGCTTCCTCATTATACTTCTTCCACCAGTCACAAAGGTTTGGTCAATTTTTCACACCCCCTAATTCTTCCCCGATTCGGGTTTATGTCATTGCTCCACCTGTGATGCCTTTCTCCTTCCCAACCAGTAAAAGAGTGAAACACTCCCCAGCTTTTCTAGGAGCAACCCAAATCCACATCCTTTGCAAATCCTTCTCAGATCACCTGGGATTAGGGGAAAAAAAATCGTTTTTATTTATCACACCTAGAACAATCAGCAGCAAACATGTTAGACAACTAATCATGCCTGATGAAGTTCCCATTGTTGTCTGGACTGCTTATTTAAATATCCTATGGCATTTAATTTTTCACATAGTTGTATCTGTTTCCTCTAACTAATTTACCAATAACAGCAGATCATAGGTTACACCTCTAAATTCGACCATTGTAGAAAGCATACACAAGGCAAATTAATTTTACCTTATATAGCATTCATATCTATTTGCTGATTATGAGACTTAATTCATTTATATTTTTAAATAGTAATTATAACAACAGCTATCACCACACTATCTTACTCTACACGATATTTTTATGACGTTCGCATCTGCCCTATGAGGTAGATAACCATTATTTTACCCATATCTCAGATGAAGAAAATGGGGCCAACAAGGTTAACTTGTCCATAGTCATCCATTCTACATATATTTACTGAGCACGCATTATGTGACAGGCATTGTTAACAGCATTTAATGATTCCAAGGAGAAATTCCCTTTCCTCAGGGAACTTGTATTCTATTGGGACAGACGGACTACCAACAAATAAATACCGAACCAGATAATGCTAAGTGCTAGGAAGAAAACCAAAACAGGGTGAGGGACTGGAGAGTGATCATCAGGTAGGAGGCACACTCCTGAGGTAGGGTAGTCAGAAAAAGCCTCTCTGGGGAGATGACACTTAAACAGAGACCTGAATGGAGTAGTGTAACAAGCCATGTCATTATCTGGGGGAAAGGTCCCAGACAAAAGAAACAGAAACAGCAGAGGCCCTGAGGTCAAAACAAGCTTGGAGTGTTCAAGAACCACAGAAAGTCAGCACCCTCCGGAAGAGAATGAAGTCAGAGAGATAACAGGGAGGTCTGATCATATAAAGCTCTGTAAACCATTGCACAGTTTCCGACCCCCCAAAATATAATGGAAAAGCTCCAAAAGGTTTTTAATCAGAGGAGTGAAATACTGTGACATTTTAAAACATTATTCTAGTTGTACAGCTAAAGAACAGACCAAGAGAAAGCAGATTACGTAGAGTCCCACAGTAAACCCCGTGGGGGATGTCGGTAGCTTGGACTGAAATGACGGCTTTGTAGGGAGATCTAAGGTATACTGTGAAGATAGAGCCAAGAGAACATTCTATGAGGGTTGTCAGTCTTCTGTGTGGGATGTAAAAGAAAGATGTCAAGGGAAATTCTAAGACGGGCATATAAGTAAGCAACAGGGATAAAAGTCTAAATACGGAACTGGAAACACAGTGGGTGGTGGAGAGTAAGGAAGAGCAGTATGTTTTAGAGGAAAATCAAGAGTTCCTTTTTGCATGGATTAAGTTTGATACACTTTATTTAAGATTGTATTTATTTATTGAGAGAGAGAGAGAGCACATACATGCAAGTGGAGGGAGGAGAAGGAAAGGGAGAGAGAGAATCTCAAGCAGACTCTGTGCTGAACATGGAGCCTGACACAGGGCTCGATCCCATTACCCTGAGATCATGACACAGGGCTCGATCCCATGACCCTGAGATCATGACCTGAGGTGAAATCAAGAGTCAAGACACTTAACTGGCTGAGTCCCTGATAGACCTTTTAGATACCCAAAAGGGGATCAGTAGGATGTTGTATCTGTAAGTCTGGGGTTTGGCTATATAAGGCCAGGATTCTGAACAGAGATATAAAATTGGGAATCCCGTGGCTTTAAATAACATATTTACACCATCTGACCTATTGAGGATGGACAAAGCACAGGAGGTTAGAACTGAGGCTCAGGACCTTCTAACATCTAAATGTTAGGAAGAAGAGAAGGATATAGCAAAGGAGGCCAACACAGAGCAGATGGGAAGAAAAGAGGGAACGCATGAGGAGACAGAAGCCAAGTGAAGAAAATGCTTCAAGTATAAAGTGACCAGTTATGTCAAGGCAGCTGAGAAATGAAGAAAGAGGAAGACTGAACTTGCCACTGAATACAGCAACATGGAGGTCACGGTGATGAGACAAGAGTGGTTGCAGGGGAACTGGGCACAAAAACCTAAATGGAGTGAGTTCAAATGAGAATGTGACTACATGACGTTGCTGAGAGAAATTAAAGATCTAAATAGTGGATATATCATATTGATGATGATAAAAACTAAATATTGTTAAGAAGTCAGTTTTCCACAAAGTGACTAACAGATTCAGTAATCTTAATCATAAATATCTCACTGGACTTTTCTTTAGAAATGGACAAGCTGATTCTAAAATGTGTGTCGAAATGCAAATGACCTAGAAGAGCCAAAGCAATCATAAAAAATAAGACCAAAGTTGGAGGGCTTATACTACCTGAATTTAAGGCTTTGACTAGTAAGTCTACAGTGTGATACTGACAAGGAATCAACAGATGAATGAGACAGGACAGACCCACATTTATATGGGCATTCGAATTTTCACAAACCAACAGAAAAAGCCAATAAAGGAAAAAAGGATCTACAACTGATGCTAAAACACCTAAATTCCTGTATGACAAAAATAAATAAATCTTGACCCTTAACCTTGTACCATGTATAAAAATTAATTTCAGATGGATCAGAACCCTAAATGTAAATGCTACAGCTGTAAAGTTTTTAGATATGACACAGAAAGGAATAAACACAAAGGGAAAAAAAATTAGACTCCATCAAAGTTAAATATTTCTGTTCATCAAAAAGACATCATTAAGAGAATGAATAGGTAAATCTCAGCCTGGAAGAAAACATATGTAAATATATGTAAATCATATATCTGCCCAAGGACTTCAGTAAAAAGAGAGCAAAACATCTGATGGGAGACTTCACAGAAGAAGATAAACTAATGATTGATAAGCACAGGGAAAAAATGCTCAATGTTAATATTTATCAAAGAAACTTGGGGCACCTGGGTGGCTCAGTGCATTAAAGCCTCCGCCTTCGGTTCAGGTCATGATCTCAGGGTCCTGGGATCGAGCCCCACATAAGTACCTCAGCTCAGCAGGGAGCCTGCTTCACCACCAACTCCCCCTCCCGCCGCCTGCCTCTCTGCCTACTTGTGGTCTCTGTCAAACAAATAAATAAATAAAATCTTTAAAAAAAAAAAAAAGAAGAAGAAGAAAAGAAAAGAAAAGAAATTTAAATAAAAAGCACAAGGAGATATCACTACATACATAAGCACCAGAATGGAGAAAATCTAATGCTGGCAAGAAAGTAGAACAATCAGAATTCTGACAGACTGTTGGTCCAAGCGTAAAACAATTCAACCATTTTTTTAAAAGTTCTGGCAGTTTCTTATAGAACTAAACATATACCTACCCCATAACCAAATAATTTCATACTTAAGTGTTTAGTCAAGAGAAAAGAAAACACATACACAAAAAGACGTTTGTGTTTGTTCATGGCAGGTTTATTCGTAATAGCCCAAACTGGAAAGAGCTCAGGCATCCATCAAAAAGAAAAAAAAAAAAAAAAAAACGAGAAACAACTGTGGCATAAACAATGGGAAAATAATTAGCAATAGAATACCTAATGACGGAATGACACGGAGCAACAGAAAGGCATGAAATACACATGACATGGATGAATCTTCAAAATATTACGCTGGGTGAAAGAATTTACAAAAACGAGTACATCCTGGAGCATGCGGGAACTTTCTGTGGTGATGGTCATATTCCATACCTTGATAAGGGTCTGGATTGCAGCAGTGGTGTGTGCATTCATCAGAACTCTGAGTGGTTCACTCCAGATCCGTGCAGTTCAGTGTATATAAATTTTACCTCAAAAGAGAAAATGATTAAACAAATACTGACCTGAATTTAACTGGAGAGATTAGGACAGACTCTACTGATGCCTGCAACTTAGTTTAAAATGTATCCAAACATAAGATGTACTGATCAGAGGATAGGGGATGGACAGATGGCAAGATGTGCATTAAAGCAAATAAGACAAAACAGAATCTAGGTGGTTTAAACTTAGAATTCTTTCAACTTTTCTATATGTTAGAAAATATTCATAATAAAATGCTGGGCAGGGGAGAGAGTAAAAGATAAGGAATTGGAGGCAGTGAGAGCAGACAATTCACTAAAAAGAGTTTTGTTTTAAAGAGGAACAGAGAGGGGTGTCTGGGTAGTGGTGTCCATTAAGCGCCCAACTCTTGGTTTCAGCTCAGGTCCTAATCTCAGAGTTGTGGGATCAAGCCCCGAGTCGGGCTCCGCTCTCTGCCCGAAGTCTGCTTAAGATTCTTTTTCTCCCTCGCTCTGTGCCCCTCTCCTGCCCTCACCCTCTCTAAAATAAATGAATCTTTAAAAAAAAAAAAAAGAGGAACAGAGAGGTAGGGCAAAGCTGGTGAGAGACAAAGGATTAAAAGGTGTCTCTTTAAAGAGGAGACGTATCACAGAATACTTGAATAGTAAGAATGACCCAGCAAAACGAGTAAGGAGGATGAAGCCAGTGGGAGAATCCTGATTGGAAACCACGTTCTGAACAGAGAAGAGCACAAGACGTGGTTGAACAGGGCTAAGGGGACCTCCCAGGAGCACACACAGCTCATTCACGGCAAAGAGCGGGCCTTCGGGGGACAGAATTATGTGTGAAGACAGAAGGATTTGGCAGTGGGGAGAGGAGGTGCTGCTCTTCTGATTGCTTCTAGTTTCCTAGTGAAGTAAGCAGCAGAATCATTAGAAGATAGACAAGAGGAGATATTAGAGGTTTGAGCACAGAGGCAAAGGTGTGAAATAGCCACTTGGGAGAGGGAGAGAATGAATTTACTGGGAAATGTTGTAGGATGGCCAGAGAGTGCTGCGTATCACTGGAGAGGGTGGACTGGTCATTTTAATGTCATCAGGGGAGTGTGTGTGTGTGTGTGTGTGTGTGTGTGTGTTTCCCAGGTACACTCAGCTGTTTGGAAGAGGAGTGCAGAGTAATACCGGTACAAACCCAATTTTTGCCAGGATTGGGTTTTGCAGGAGAGTAAGGCAGAGGGAGGAGAGGGGCAACACACTGATCATAGACAAAAAGGTGAGAAGGGGAAAGGCAGAACACAAGGATCCCTGATGGAAAGCAAAAAGGTAGCCATCAAGGGCTAGAGGTAAAAATCAATCTGGGGATATCAGAAGTGAGCAGAAAAACTGGTAAAGTGTAGAGCTGGGATTTGAACCCACATGTCTGACTCCTGTGTCCACTCTCCTAACTGTAACACTCTCCAGCATCTTCAGCCCTGTGGCCTCTATAACTCTCTGCACTTAGTGTATGAACCAATTTGGTCTAAGAGTCTTACAGACCATTTGCCCTCATTTGCTGAAACATAGTTTCTATAGAAATGTTCTTCCTTTTCTTTTTTTTTTTAAGATTTTTATTTATTGGATAGACAGAGATCACAAGTAGGCAGAGAAGCAGGCAGAGAGAGAGAGGAAGGGAAGCAGGCTCCCAGCTGAGCAGAGAGTCCAATGCGGGGCTCGATCCCAGGACCATGGGATCATGACCTGAGCCGAAGGCAGAGGCTTTAACCCACTAAGCCACCCAGGCGCCTCAGAAATGTTCTTTATTTTCATGGAATGGGAAATACAAGACAAAGAGTTGGTATGATTTTCCATCCCGACTATTGACTGGGAGATAAAAATTTATTCTCCTGCCTCTTAACACATGCCTTCTGGTCTAATATTTCCCACTCCTAAGGAGAATGAAATGCTATTTGGAACAAAATAAATAGAACATTAGAAGGATTTGAAGAAACTAGACTCGAAGTAATTATTTCAAAAGAAGTTATTTTAAAAACATTTAAGCCCTGGGGCGTCTGAGTGACTCAGTCAGTTAAGTGTCTGACTCTTGCTTTCAGCTCAGGTCATGATCTCAGGGTTATGGGATGGAGCTTGGATCGGATTCCACGCTCAGTGGGGAGTCTACTAGGGTTTCTCTCTCCCTCCCCTCTGCAACTCCCCCTACTCATACCTGCACACTCTCTCAAATCAATAAACAAAATCTTTTTAAAAATTTAAGTCCCCTCACTCTCAAGGAAAAAAAAAAAAGATGCCATGACTCCTTCAGGCATTTAGAATTTTAGATGGACTGCTAACTGGAATTTTGAGAGACTGTTTTAAGGTCCCACACACTCACTAGCATTTAAGCACTACAGGGAAAAGTCCAGATTCCCTAGCCTGGCCTTCCGCTATTCAAGCCCAGCATTTACCACCTCCCCTCCCCTGCACAAACATCATGTCCCAGGCAGGTGAACACCCCTTCTGCCTACAAGACCCCTCCAGCCTCACCTCTGAGCTTCTGTTCTTCCTGCTCCCTCTACCCAGTTCACCCCTTCCACCTGCCCAACCTCTGCCCATGCACATCCTCTCACCCTTCAGGTTCCAGCTCAAACACAGACTCTACGCCACACGGGGACCACAGCCCTCTGGGACAGCCAACGCTCTACATTTGATCTCTTCAGATGTCTATCTAGTCGTATCCTTAGCATAGCTATTGGGTACCTATAGAATCTATTTCCTTCCCGAGAATCATCTAGTATCCCAACCTGGAACGCTCCATAATTTATCTTGTATTGGACTCTGAATGCCTCACACTGTGCCTGGCATACTAATGAACCAATAAACAGCTGTTGACAGGACAAGTAAACATTTTAGAGCCTCTAATCAGGAAAAGTTCCACACAATGGAAGGTGTGTCTATTTTAAGCTCAGCATTCTGTGCCTGATGGTAAGTTAACTCAGAGGTCCAGATTTCTGAATTGTGGGCTATTGCCAAATCATCGTTCAAAAAGTTTACCCCGGGGTGCCTGGGTGGCTCAGTGGGTTAAAGCCTCTGCCTTCGGCTCAGGTCATGATCCCAGGGTCCTGGGATGGAGCCCCGAATCGGGCTCTCTGCTCAGCAGGGACCCTGTTTCCTCCTCTCTCTTTGCCTGCCTCTCTGCCTACTTGTGATCTCTGCCTATCAAATAAATAAATAAAATCTTAAAAAAAAAGTTTACCCCAACTTAAATGTCCACTGCGAGGTTCTAACTATGTATGTACCTCACCTGTATAATAGCACTGTCCAACAGATGCAATGCGTGAACCAAAAATGTGAAAACCACATATGTCATTTTAAATTTTCTAGCAGTCACATTAAAAGGTAAAAGAAACAACTGAAAATAATTTAATGACATTTCATTTAACTGAATTTGTCCAACAACACAAGGTAATTTCAACATCTGATTCATATGAAAGTTATTAAGGAAATGTTTTACATTTCTTTTGTTCCCAATCTTTGAAATCCAATGCACATTTTACACTCAGAACACACTTCGGTTTGGACTGGCCACATTTCCAGTGCTTTACAGCCACACGTATCTGCACCAAACTGGACAGCACAGATCTGGAATATCCTGAAGGACAGAGGCTGCTTCTTTTCAGCCCCATGGTCTCCACAGTGATTTCAGTACCACAAGCATGTAAACTCTAGTGTGTAAAAGGACCATGCTGGCACAGCATGGACCAGGCTTGCAAGCTGGCAAGGACCAGGCTTGCAGCATAAAGGGTTCAACAGCTGCCAGCTACCACTCCTTTACGTGCAACAGATGCTTAAGAAATGCCTCTGGGGAAAAAAAAAAAAAAAAAAAAAAAAGAAATGCCTCTGGGATTGAACTTCCCAGGTGGAAACGGTGCTACCTTATTAAGGCCATCAGGCTACTCCCCAAGGACCCCTGTGACCCTAATGTGATCTCATGGCACCTTTTCATAGTATAAGAATATTTTACTCACCAACAAACTATGAACGACATGGAAATAATAGCTTCTTAAATGAATAGTATCCTGGTCTTCATTGGGCCCCCATGAGTTTAGTTTCTAGCAAATGTCTAGGGTTCATTGACCCCTGATGAATTCATGAAAGTGGATTTCTGAAGCTGCAAAGCTGAAGAAAATATTCAGGAAGCTAGAACCATGGAGGAGTCGATCTAAACTGGCAGGGCGGGCAGACCGACCCGACCCTGCGTTCCTGCATCAGAGATTAGTAAAGCAACTGAGTGACCAAAGCAGTTACGCAGGTCTTGAATTTTGAAGGAATTAGAATAGGGTAAACAAGTAAGAATCCTAAAAATAACCTAACATAATTAAACACTATTTAAGAATTCAAAAGGCATTTCAGAATCTCTTAAGCATCAAAGCAACATTATCATCATAAATTTATATTGGATGGCACCATAAAACTTGTTAATTTAAGCATTCATGTTGCCTGAGCTTCAGTGATATTTGATTACATACTCAAAATGCAAATGAACAAGTCTATTATATAGATATACACATAGATAACACATACATAATACAAAGCTCGACCTGACAAAATTTCGACGAGAATAGGTATCACGGGAATTTCCCTAGCATTCTGGGGTCAAGAGAATACATCATACAACACATGCATTGCCTTGTGGTTATGTCTCCTGCTAATTCACTCTCTTTATTAGTAGGTCATCATTGCATAAAATCTTCTCTCCTCTGTCCACTCATTCTTTGCGACTTGTATGTTCACTCACAGCACCCATGCAGTCGTTCACCAAATTGTTGTGAGTGCACATTTCCAGCAGAATGCTAAGCCCCCAGCCCACAACAGAGAATGAGTCAGTGTGGTCTTGGCCCTGGGGAAGCTTACTGTTGAATTCTCACTGCTTATTCTGCTTTTCCATTGTTAGCCTCCCTCGGAGAAGCCCAAGGCTGCAGGCCAGGGCAGAGGTACCCACTAACAGGAATCTGGCTGGAGTTTTACGCACTCCGTACCATAAATCAGGCTGTCTGGTGAATTTCCTTCCTTAGAATGTGGTCATCTGTGTTCAACACAGACTGACTTTCCAAATTAGTTATGTTGAAATGGTCTATCTGCACTGAGTATCTTCCCCCTTTTTCCTTAAGAGCAAATTATTTTCCATTGGTAATTCCTGCTGTTTGGGCTTTTTTTTTCGTTTTTGTTTTTGTTTTCATTACATAAAAACCTGGGTGCCCCCAAGTGGCTAAAGCTTCTCTCACACTGACCGACCGTACAAAATGCAGCACCCCAGAAAAATCTCACAACCATAATATTAACCCAAGTGAATTTATACCTCAGGAAAGAAATCTAAAGTATATTTGCTTATGTTATAATTTATTTGATGTCAACATGCCTGGAAAATAAAATTAAGGACATTTTTCCCTTTTTAATGTTCGCGGTATGGCATTCATGTTCATGGTGTTTAACGTTCACCAGGTGGTGTGTATGTGGGGGGGGGGCAGTTCCAGGATAAACGGGGGGGCTGATGCGGGCTGAGGGCAAACACCTTCTATGAAGCAGCAAATTCACGGTGCCTGGTTACTCATTTGGGAAAAGGGTCTCTTCTCTAATTAGCTAACGAAATTCCGATAATACAAGAATTAATTTGGATTTAGAAAAAGAGAAAAAGATTTTTTTTTTTTTTAGAAAACCTGTTATGACCATCAGTGTGAAGAACTGTGGTTGTGACTGTATCTGCACTTTCTCTTTGCAAGAACTAAAGGCAGGATACGTGGACCTGTAAACCGAGGAGATGCCTGATAGACAGAAGCAGGAGGATCCGTTTACCCGCCACCGCGGAGAAACCAGGCCAGGTCCACAGGCTGACAAGGCTGGCCGGGGCGGTGGCAGGCATGAACTTTCCCGTCATACCCAAGAGTCCCAGATCACTCACAGCTGAATTCATTCAGTCAGCACGTCAATAAACCACACAGCTCGCCTCTGGTTTTCTAACAGTCTGTCGCTCATTAACTCCCCAAATGAAAACCAAAACCAACGGACAAAAAACACGCAGCAACAAATAGAACAGAACGACAAACTTCTATTACACATTCTTTGGATTGTTAAAATAGTTTTCATGTCCCCTGAACGCTGACTCAGGAAAGTACTGTCTAAACGACGACCGAACTCAGTTCAGGCCTAGACAAAATAGCTTTGACACATTCGCTGACCTGGGGTCCTCCGGGTCTACAAAAACACGTCACGGCTGAAGATGCTCACACTCATTAGAATTCCATTTCAATACTTCAGCTGCCAAGTCCAGTGATCTGTCTGCGCTTAAATTCTCTGTGGCCGTTACAGGGGTTGGCTGGCATCCATTCATAAGACTACTTGTTTGAATTTTCTCTCTCCGTTCCAGGATCTACCGAATTCCTACTCTCTGCTGGGCACTCTGCTAGGCACTGAGGATTCAAAAATGAGTAAGGCAGTCCTCAAAAAGCTTGCAGACCCATGGAGGAGGCAGTCTAGGCAGGCCAACAACAAACATATACTGGGCCCTAGCACAGCTGTGCACGAAAGGAGGGGACAGAAGTGGTTCAGCATGCAGGACAATGGGTGGTCAGCGAAGATTCCAGAACTGCATATGATGTTTCTATGTAGAAGTGGACGAGGGAGGAAGGGCATCTTAGAGAGCCCCAAAGCTGCAGAGGACACAGTATATATTTGCTCTGGTAGTGAAACTCCTGGGCCGGGGCCGAGAGAGAGAGAGAGAGAGAGAGAGGATGTGTGTGTGAAGTCACATGACTGCCTCGTTGCAAAAGGTCTTGCTTTGGCCCAAATGTTTAAACATCCCCCCCAAAACTCCTAGGCTGAAATCATAACCACCAAAGATAATGAAGTTAGGAGACAGGACTTGGGGAAGTTCTTATGTCCCACACTTTGTTCTAGATCCTTCATCTATGAGGCTACAAATCTTTATCAGCGCTATGTACCAGACGCAGTACTAGACATGGTACTGGGGAGAGGGGCAGCAAATGAATCAAGACATCTGCTCTACCAGGGCCGGCATCATGAAGAGCAGCGGGGTTGGGGGGAGGCCGCAATGATGGACATCTAACACAGAGCCCAGCAGAAACAGCAGAGCACGGGATGCAGGGCAGGGCTCTCTTTCCGAGAGACAGTCGGGGAAGGCCTCTCCGATAGATGGTGATTAAGGAGAGAATAAGAAGGAAGGGAGGATGCAAACCGCACCGCAGCAGAAACCCTTCAATTCCTAGCTCACTAACTGCAGCAACACTCACTGCACTTCCCAGAACCTATGTCCGCTTCTTGAAAGACCCCAGTAACTCGGCTCCTATCCGCTCTTACACCAACCCCTAGGAAGACCTGGGTTTCTCATGGGATGCTCAGATGTGTTCTCCAGATCTGTGTTCCCTTCCCTTCTGCAAATTCACACTTCTGGGATCTCCACACATGGGGTCTTAGAGCTCCCGCAGCTTCGTGCCTCCTGGCCTAGCAGGGATCTTACCCATCCCTCCCCCGACCTAACCACAAGGTTTCCAACAAAGTCTCATTGGACACTAGCCGGCCACCGAGGAAAGTTCGATAAATATTTGTTGAACAAATGAATGAAAGCCCCGATTCTGAATTACATCGGAGGGAAAAATATACTTAAATTTGGTAGAAAATCCCATAATGAAGGCCTTATGTGTAGTCTTTTCACAAAATTAAGCTCAATTGTTTGCAGCTCTGCCCTTACCAAGTCAGCAACTTCTGTTTTGAAGTGAATTGAAATCAGATAACCGAACTAAGTCTTCCAAACTCTTCACTGTCTTAAGATATTCACATCTATACTTAATATAAAAAAATATAGCAGTTCTGGAATTAGTGGTGATTAATTCAAAGCTTTGTGAATATACTAAAAATCACTGAATTGTACACTACAAAGGTGAACTTTATAGTGTGTCAGTCATATCTCAATAGAGATTAGAGCTCTCAATAGAGCCATTATTTTTAAAAAGAATATAGAGAACTTTTCCAATAAAAGATTAATGAGCATCTAAGTCGCATCAGGAAAAACAAATCTGCAGTGCTAATTTTTCCTTTAGTTACAAAGCTATTTTTAATTCAAATAAAGAATGAAAGGCGCCATTCACATCTCTATATACAGAAGACGGAAAAGGTGCAGATGAGAAAAATGATCTGTGCAATTCAAAAATTAGACATCTTGCCATAATAGTTTAAAAACAAATTTTAAGTTCTGTTCATTTTGATAAGCTGATGAGCCTCATATCCCTTTCCTTAGTTAATGAAAACATCAAGTCTTAATGATCTACAGAAAAGAGAGAGGAAAAAAAAGCAGAAAAATAATTAAAGTGCACAATACGAGGCTCTGACTAGCTACCAATGATAGATCAGTCCACCTTCCTCCAAAACATTGGAAATTAGAAAACATGGATTTGTTTTCAGCCCTGCTCTCTCTAGATGACAACCAAATCATGGTATGTGATGGCTTTGGGATGTGTCAGATTGGCTAGCCGAAACTCCAGGTCCCAGAATTACCTTTCTCGTATGTTTTCAGCACGGATTGGCAGCAAGGAACATTCTCTCCCCAGCGCTGAGCGCCGAGCACTGGAGGAAAGAAGGGAGGCAGCGGCCTTTTGCAGTATACACACACCTTTCCCCAGTTATTCAATCACATACTAGTTTATTTGCTAATATAATGCTGCTATGAAGGGATCTTGCAGCTGTAATTAAGGCATGTCATCAGCTGACTTTAGTCAAAAGAAAGATTATGATGCTGAATAAGACTGAGGGAATGAGCTGGGAGCTCTTTTGTTTGTTTGTTGTTTTTTTTTTTTGAGATTTTACTTATTTGACAGAAAGAGATCACAAGTAGGCAGAGAGGCAGGCAGAGAGAGAAAGAGAGAGAGGAGGAAGCAGGCTCCCTGCCCAGCAGAGAGCCAGATGCAGGACTCAATCCCAGGACCCCAAGATCATGACCCGAGCTGAAGACTCAGGCTTAACCCACTGAGCCACCCAGGCACCCCAAGCTGGGAGCTCTTTTAAAAAAGGCTTATACCCTGCAGGAATTCAGAGACTCCAAGCTTCAGCTCCTGTTCCTGAAGATCCAGTCTGCTTACGACAGACTCTTCTTGACTGCCTGAATTTCAAAATCCTTATGGATTTCAAACATGCTTTGCAAGCCCCACAACTGAGCAGCGAATTCCTTGGAATAAATCCTTTAATCCATATAGCTGACTAGCTCTGCCTCTATGGTAAACCCTGACTGGTTCATGACACTGGAGTGACTACTATTGAGAAGACGGAGGACGACTGCTTGGCATGGACTCATCCAGAAAGAACTACAGAATCTTACTCTTCCATGAGCCCCCTCCCAATCTCTTGCAATAATGACCAGGAGAACAGAAGATCGGGGGTGAGTTCATTTTTCAAAAGATGAGATTTATAACAATTTAGGGATGGAGTGAATTGAACACAATGCCACAGCTAGGCCACCGTGCTTCAGCTCTGGCTGATGAGATGTACATGCAAGAGTGACAGAAATCTGGTGTAGGTCCTTGGGACACAGCAGGCCTTTCTTCCCCCTCTTCAGCCTCTCCCTGCTCTGTAAATGGGAGGTTTGGAGCTCCAGCAGCCATCCTCGACAAGCACCACAACCTGGAGAGGGCAGACTGAAGAGCTGGATAGAGCCACCGGCTGGGGGGACCTGCAACCATCATGCCAGGTCACAACTGCCTACTTCCAAACTGCTTTTTACATGACAAGCAAAGCCACCATTGGGGGCGGGGGAGGGTCTCTGATACCTGTAGCTAAACACAATACCTAACTCATCCAAGGAATTTTTTCTCTAATTTTCCTATTCCCATAGCAGTCAACTAACACACCCATGTCGACGAATTATAAGGACTAGCCATATTTAATCCCACCCACTGCTGTGTGCATGGGGACACACTGAGTGTTTAAGAGGATTAGAGCAGACAGCTACAGTAGAAGTCCATCCTAATCTCTTCATGCGTCTACGCTTGGGCAAAAGAATATGAGAACATTTTTGCAGTCTGCAATAAATGTCTTCCCAAAGCCACTAACTTGGATTCCCATGGAGTAGAATTTCATATGGCAAGCCTGTGGTCGCATCCAAATTCACTCATTCGACAGATTTGTGATGTAGAAAATTCACTCTGCTATCCCTTTAGATAGGCTGTCTTTTCATGGTGAAGTCCTCTAATTTCACCCTAACCAACAACCCCTGAACACGTCTGGGTAGATTTTTTGCTGAATGCACACTGCACAGTCACCTCAAAGCCTATAATTCAGTTCAGTCACACCGGGCTTTCTGGATGCTCAAGAACAGAACCACCAAGGGTGCCACACACTTTTGGTGGTAACCTTGCCTGCTCAAGCTCCCCTGGGTCAATCTATCATGAAGAAGAAATTGCCTGACACACAAGGTCGCTGACAACTATGAGAGAAAAAAAATACCAGGCCTGTGACCAAGGGGAAAATGAAGTGATTAATATAGAAAACAGTAAGAAACATCAAACAGGAAAAAGTTGACCTTTCCCTTTAGCTTAAAGTAAGTTTGTTTACTCCTCGAACGGACTCTAAAAGGCCAGATCAAAGTATCGACCTGGTGCAAAAGTGCCATATGTCTTCCTGACCCTGGGTCATTTATGATAACTGCAGAGTCTCTGACTCTTTTTCTTAGAGGGAGGAAGGGGGCCAGTGAGCATAATCATAACTCTGAAGAGATACACTTGGGAAACTGCACGCGTGAACACAATGGGCCAAACGGTTCCCAGCATGCGCCTCAGCTCCTTTGTGCCATTTCCTTCTGCCAGAGTTCCCTGGACACTCCTCCCTGCCCGGTTCTTGGACCCCGGACCGCTGACCCCATTCCTGAATACTGGTGCTCCCTGGGATTCTGAGCTCTACCTGTCAACGTCTCTCATCCCACCTCCTCATGGGAGGAGCGCCCCAGACCCGGCCTCACCAACTTTCTGACTCGCAATACCACCACTGCTCTCCTCTCTTTCTCCCAAATGCCTCCAACCCACTCAACTATTGTTCCACAGGCATCTATTTTATCTAGTTCAAAACTGAACAGGATCAAAATCTGCCTTGCCTCTGGATTCCATCCTCCCTCCCTTTCCCACAGCCCCGCCACATACATGCCACAACCCTACCCCACCCTCCGCCATATTCCATATCTCAGTTCCTGGCTCCACCATGCACCCAGGGGCCATGCCTGCCCTTATTTTTCTACTCAGAGTAGTGGAGGCTGGAGGACCCACAAATGAAATTCACCTACTCTGGGAGTGCAGATGGATCAGGGGGCCTGTGGCCTTCAGCCATTCATCTCCACCAGCGAATCTGCAAAAGGGGAAGAGGGCCTTCAGACAGAGAGACCTCTGTGACTTCTAGGGGCCTAGGAGAGGGCAAAGAGGCTGTTTCAGGGCCCAGCTCCACAGCAATGGAGACTGGCAGTCAGCAGCTTTGGGAAGGCATGGAGAAAGCTGTCTGCCCCCTAGCCTCTGTGAGTCACGGAAGAACAGCCCGGCAATGTCAGGCTCCTGGACACAAATGCATGCAAGGTGTCTGAGGTACACACCAGGTTCCCATATCTTTCTAGTGCCTCCTCCCTCAGATTTGCAAATTTAGGAAAATAAGGCCAGCAGGTCCATCGTTGGCATGGATCCCATCCTATGGGATCCCATAGCCATGGCGGGGGCAGGCCTCGTCCTTAAATCCCTTTTAACCCATGGTCATCAACCAAGAAGACAAAGCAGAAGACTGCCAAAGGCTCCACAAGCCAGGAAAGAGGTCTCTCAGACTCCAGGAGCACCTGGAGAAGACTTTGAGTAAAAGTCCTACATAGCCACATTTGAATGCAGACCAGTAAATTCTCTGTTACCTCTATTAACCAGACTTCATTTGAATCCTCATGTTGACAGAGTCTGAAGGCATTCTCCAAGTCTGTCTTCTAACTTTCACCCCTACTATAACTCAGATAAACTTTTTTTCCCCACACCCTCTTTCAAAATATTTCTACAGATGGCAATCAAGGTGATCTTCTACAACTGTAATTCCCATAGTGTCCAGGCTGGCTCCTCCCGGCTCCTTAGAACTGATCAGTAAGTTTTCAAAAATTTTATGACTCAGCTGTTAAACATAGCAATTATGAAATCTTAAATTACATACAAAAAACTTACAGTAAAATAAATCATATTAAATCCACAGATAATAAGTATTCAAAATTCATCACTTTTTTACTACTTTAATACATTTTTACTAATATCTACGTCCTTGAGGTTGTTTAGGTCCATTTTATACTGTGAAATGTGCTACTAGGTGTCTATTCCCTATAACCTGAAGTTGACTGTAATGGGAGTGTTTTCACCTAGAAATTGACAACCCCTATAAGTTATAGTCTGATTTTTGTTTTGTTGATCCTCTGGGCTTAAAATGATGGAGAAAATGTCCATAAAATATTTGGTAGGTATTTTGTGAATAAAATGAAAAGTTGAGGAAATAATTCTTCTAATACCAACCAGTTTACGAAGATGCTTCATGAACAAATGAAGTTCTGGGACACGCCTTCATCATTTCACTTTGATCTTACTCCATGCTCTAACAAGAAAACATCAACTACCCTCTTTCATTAGTTGTAACCACAGGTTGGTTATAAACACAAGAGTTCAGCAAAAACCAAGAGAAACCTGTCAGAATCAAGGAGCTATATGGCCTTTACAATAAAGAAAATCGTATTTTTTATTATTTATGTATAAATTGTGTGCTACACATCCTTTACATCAGGAAACTATATGACCGACACGTATATGTATAGATACACATTTATTTTTCTGGAAAGTTGGTTGTTAAACATTTACCACATAAATCTGCATAAATCTGACTAGGCATTTCCTTTGTTTCAAATCCTTCCATAGCTCTCTACGTCCACCTCTCTACGTCCATGCTCTGCTTCAAATCCTCTCAGACTCACCTCATACTCCCGCCATTGCGATGGCAGCCAGTCCCGTGAAGAATCTGACCAGCTTCATATATGGACAGCCTGACGGCCTCTCCAGCCCACGCTGCCCCACACTGCTTCTTGAGGTGCCCATGGGGACCCACCTGGCAGTCAGGTATGCCCAATCTGAAAAAGCAGAGCTGCCTCCAATCAGTGGGAGATGAGAAACAGATAAAAGCTTCTCCCTTCACCCACCCCAGGTGAGCTGTGCTGAGAGACATTTCATAAGACTTCTCTTCAGATCCCCTGGAATCAAGCAAACCAGTTGCTTGTTAATGGCCAACTCAATCACTCCTGCTTCCCAGTGGGACTCTTCCTGGGCCTTCACTCCGGCTCCCAGATAGCATTCCCTAGTAAACCACCTCACACGAGACTTTCCCATAGGATAGAGTCCACACTCCTTATCTGAGCAGTAATGACCTTTGGAAACTGGGCCTCTAGCTAGCGTGTCATACCCTGGTCACAAGAGAATGGGCATACTCTTTCCCATCCCTGTGGCGTGGCTTTGCTCATCCCTGCTCCCTGCTTATAATTCTGGGGTGTGCAGAGAGGTAGAAAATTCTGTAATTTACTACAACCACAACCTTACAAATGAGGAAATTAAGACCCAGAGTACAAAAGTCTGGCCCAAGAGGCTTAATGGCTAATTTAAGACAGAACTGAAAGCTCTCCTGGTTTTTATGAGCTTCTATTTCTAGTTCCTAAAGTGTCCATGAATATCTATGTTCTAGTCCTGAAAGTCTACTGAATTATTCGTTTCTACTTTCAATCTCTCAAAATACATGGATGCCCATTTCCCTCTAAACTAACACTTTTTATTGCCTGAGGAATTTTGTCTTCCACTAAAGAAACAGATAGTAATTGACTTTTACTCAGTGGTTCAATCCAGTTCTCCAGCATTTGCTGGAAACATTATACAATCACTCATGATGAGTGCAGTGAGGAGACAAAAATGAGTAAGATATGCCCTTTACTCCAAAGAAGTTTATAACCCAGTGGATGAAAGAGAGGACTGTGAGGAAATATATCAGTCTATGCTGTGATTGTTATAATGGGAGAGCGAGCCAAAAATATTTAAAATATCTATACTCTAGTTATTCAAAACATATATAAAGAAACACATGCAGAAGATGTCCACAGGCATAGGATATACAATAGGAGCAAGAACAAGTCAACATACTTAGAAAACTAGAAGTTCAAAAAGAAAGCTATTTACAGATGTAAGTATTTTAAAGCCAATAATCACCCAGGATGAACCAATGAACAAATACATTAGTGCCTGTTACATACAGGCCATTTGCTTCTTATACAAACATATGCTGCAGTGTTTCACACAACCAGCAACCAAAACACTGGTTACAATCAAACAAAAAGAGACCTCGAAAAGCATCTGGTCCACTGCCCTCCTAAAGAAACCAAGGTTCCACGGGTTCATTTTCTTCTCCAATTTATTTCCCCCGAGGGATCCAGCCACTCCCATTCTTCCCCAACAACTCAAACTTGAATCCTCAATCTCTCTTGACCTTTTCATCTCCCTCATCCCCAGGAGTCAATCAACTCCCACATCTGTGGCTTTTGGGCAGATCCATCCCGTAACTGTATCCCTCCCACCTTCACGCTCCTCTTCACTCACGTCCCTGCATGGAGACTGGGCTGCCCAAGTAATTCCTGAAATCACGCTCTCTTCCCAAGCCATTCATCACAGTGCTGGACTTCCTAAGCATGGCTCTGATCATGCTGATCCTTTGCTGACAAAAAAATCCTAAAAACCAAAAACATGTTTGGTTTAATTGCCGAGCTCTCTCATTCTCAGCCCCATCTGTTTCTGGTTGTTCCTTCCCCCACACCAACACTCAGTCCACCTAGGCTAGACTACCCCCTGCTCCCACACTCTTCCTGCACTCCCTCTCCCATCCAAAGATGGGATGGTACCATTCCCCAAAATGCCCTACCTGTCAAGGCTTGCCAAGATCCTGCTGGACTGCTCCCTCTTCCATTAGGGCTTCCTAGATCTCCAGCTGTTCATTCATCTTTTGACCCACTTCTCACCCTGTTTCCAACTGTGCATGACTTATACTTACTTCACAGCATTTAATCTTTGAATTGTGATTCCTGATGTGTCAGCTAAACCATTAGATCAGTGCTTCTCAAATCATGCCCCCATACCAGCTGCATCAGCATCATCTGGGAACTTGTTAGAAATGCAAATCTCCCACCCAGCCCAGAACTACTGAATCAGAAACTCTAGGGTGAGGCCCAGCACTCAGCTCTCATGAGCCCTCCAGGGGATTCTCTTGTGCAGTGGAGTGTGAGAACCACTGACCGAGACTGTAAATCCCCCAAGGATAGTGGCTAGGACTAGTTTAATACACACCAGTTTCAGAGGCAGGGCCTGCAACAGACAAAAGAGCACTAGTGGAATTTCCGGAAATAAACTGCCCAGGGTCACACTAAGTCACTTGAGGAGACAAAACCAGAACTCAGGTTACCATGAGTATCAGACCAGAGTTCTTTCCAGCACGATCAGTCTCTAATGGTGACTGTAGGCCATTGAAGTTCATGTATAAGTGTCCATGTGTTGTAGGAAATGCACTTAAATTGCTTAAGAATGACAAATTGTGCAATTAACAAATCAGGTCATTTTCAGTCCCTAACTTCAAAAGGAGGAGTTAGTGGAGCTGGTCCAGGAGGCTTACTTAGAGATGTCGTTCTTGTGTAAAGGGAGATCCTGCAAGAACTGAAGAATAACCAGCCGCTGAACTTGTGTGCCTCAAAGTCTCTAAAAAACTATGAAAAAGTATATTACGCTCACAGAATGGATTTAGAGGTGGACCCAGGAGATTGCCTTTTAAAAAACATACCATATTGTAGCTATAAATGCCTACTTATAAGTTAGCAGCTTTTGACCAAAACTTCTGCAAATATCTTAATAATGTGGAAAAAGCTGGCGTGTACTGATGTGAATAAGTATCTAAATTTCTCACTTATTTATTTGGGCCTCCTATTTAAAATTGACTTAAATTGGCTGAATTTCTTGAGAGTTTATTCTTTTTTTCCAAGTCTTTAGAATCTTCAAAGGCTTACTACTCCTCAAGCGCGTTCTTCCTTACATTTTGTGATGGCTGTCATGTGAACCGTTGCCTGGGAAAATTCATTTTCCGTTTTTCAGGACTCCTTAGTAAAATGATAGATAAATGGAAGAATCACTGATCCCTTAAATCGTGAAACCTAAAGAAACTTTAAAGGGAAGGGAAAAGTGCTCAGGCTACTGGGTCCAGGTAACACTCACCCAGGCAGGGCTAAGACTGTCCTTCTGTTATTTCATCAGCTGCAGCGGGAAAGTGGGCTTGGTAAGATCAAAGGGGACCAGTTCAATGTTATGGGAGGCATTGCAAAACTGAAGGATGAGACTGAGCTCAGTACATGACCATCACTTAAACATCCTCCACTAATGTAATTCTAAACTCATTTTTGCAACCTTAAGCAATGCACCTACATTTTGAAGAAAACCAAGCCCTTGTTTTGGGAAACAATGTCTTCCAAGCCCACCTACCCTCTGAGGAGAAGAGGCTCCAGGGTGGCTGGAGAGCCCAGAGGCTAATTCAGGGCCTGAAGACCTTCAGGTGAGGTTGGGGTGGTGGGGGGGATGGGAGGGGGGAAGTAACCATCCTCTCTGCCCTGGGGCTGCTGGAGTCCTACATCAAGCTTTCTGCTCAGCAGGGAGCCTGCTTCTCCCTCTGCCTGCCTCTCTGCTACTTGTGATCTCTCTCTCTGTCAAATAAATAAATAAAATCTTTTAAAAATAAAAATAAATAAAATAAATAAAGAAGCCAGGCCTTACCTGAAGCAATCCCTTTCCTTCCCTGCCCAGACCCAACTTGGCTTATGTGCTATGACAAAGAAAAAAAATTATATTCATTTCTGGTCATTCCTACTCGTTGAATATATGGTCATTTTTTAAAAAGATTTTATTTATTTATTTGACAAAGAGTCACAAGTAGGCAGAGCAGCGGGCACAGGGAGGGAGGAAGCAGGCTCCCTGCTGAGCAGAGAGCCCAATGAGGGGCTCGATCCCAGGACCCTGGGATCATGACCTGAGCAGAAGGCAGAGGCTTAATAACCCACTGAACCACCCAGGCATCCCTGACTATAGTTATAGACAGATGTCATAGCCTCTCTAGGTCCTTGGCCCTAAGAAATCAGTGTAAGATAACATTTGCTGTATAGAAGTCATCAGATTAAAGGACTATGATTTAGTGAATAAACAAACTAAATTAAGAAAAAAAATTCTGGGTGGAATCAAAAGATAGTATTAATACAGGCACCGGTTTGGTAAGAAAGAATGAGAATTAAATGTCTGATCTGGTTGTGTTAAAATCACTCTAATTACAGGCAATTAAGTGAGGTGCTTATCCTTTATACTTAACCTATGCTTAATTCTCATGCAATACAATAATGACTTCTCAACATGTTCTAAATTAATACCGTTATTCTTTATTGGACTGCAAAAGTAAACCCCTTGTGCCTGTCTAGCCAGATGTCAAGGTCCAGCTCTGTATCCTACTGGCAACTGATTTACAGGCCCGAGTTCATTTGGCCACTTACGGGGTCGGCCCTGCTGGAACGGGCCTCACAGGCTCTGTAGCAGGACTGAGTCCTCAGTGGGGACATCAGAGCATAGGGCTGCATGGGTAGCCCACTGCACACTAAGCCATTAACCAATAGGGGACTCAGAAACATCTCTCTGGCTCAAATAGCCAGGTTGTCTGGTCTCCGCATATAATAGCCCACAACTTTGATTTTTAAAAAGGAGAACTTGCTGCGACTAAAACCACTCTCTAAAGTATT